>NC_054400.1:14048355-14361570 GCF_017976425.1 Toxotes jaculatrix | reverse complement strand
GGGCAAGGAAGGATATCATTAACTGTCTGGATGAGGAACTTGATGCGGTGTGGCTTCACCTTCCAGAAATTGTTCCATATGATCTTCGGCTACATCACCTGCGCCCATTTGGTCCAGAAAGGTCTACAGCAGTTCATTCAGTAGTTGTTGAGCCTTAACCAAAGTGGTGCATCTATCAACCAACAGGGACAACGTTATCCCCAGAGTCACGTCACTAGCATGGCTAAAAATAATCCCACTGCCAATGGCTATTTTCCCATAGCAAGCAAAAGCTAATAAGAGTTGCCAAAGCTGTAGATGCTGGCATTTTTCCACTCAACATCAGACTACCAGCCTATTTCAAAGAAGCACATCTGCTGTCGATGACACCCACGTCACATTCAGAGGAAATCAATAATTCTGCAGTCAGTACTAAACTGGGATTCTGTGATTGACACGCCTACTTAACTTGCTGCTGTGTTAATGACACTGGGCAGGTCAGTCAGACATGAGTGCGGTAATATGTCTGTGCAAATAAATCTTAATATTTGTTTATTGCTGCTTGTAACAGAAAGGTGGCGAAGGGTTTACCACATTAGGGAAATTTTTCAGAAATTTTTCTGAGTCACTAAACTCTATCATTCATTCATTTTGCACTCGATGTTAGAATAAACAGTATTATTTAAAACGACTGTTTCGCCCATGCCTGTGGTTAATACACCTGAAGGAATTTCAGAACCAGAATGCAGCCATTACTGTTTTAAGAGGTAACCATACCTTTTTTTGTGTGTTTTATGTGTGGATATTAGTGACTGAGAGAAATCTGTGTATGTGTAATGTTTGAGCTCTGCTGTACCTAATTGTTTTTTGTGATCAGTTGCAGTATGTGCTAGTTGCAAGTGAAAAAAAGCAAAATAAAGATGCAAATGAAAAGTTCTTCAATTACTCAAGAAAATTCAACACGCTGTAGCTAATTTCATGTTATTTTATTCCTCACCTCAGAAGCATGTTATCGCTGCAAACAGTACAAAAATGCTGCAAACCAACCTTGTAGTTCTAATAATAAAAGGCAGAATTGAGACATATGAACCTACAACATCACTTCCTGAGCTTAATGCCAACGATTGTTCCACAGATCATTTTAGCCCATGATTACCATCTATTTCTGATACTGTAATTCAAAATGTCGGGCCATTTTAATCTGCGTTGTGGAGGTGGATTTTAGGTAAGCTGATTTATGCTGTCGACTGCTGCATCTCTGCTGCTTTAATCTATATAATGGGTTTCAAGGGGAAGACACTAATGTTGCGATAATGCTCAAGTTACTTCAAAATACAATTCGAATGGCACACTGGCAGGCAGGAGTGGAACCTGATACACTACAGCAGAGGACCCTTCATCAAACTGCAGGGAAGGAGGGGGAGACCTGTCCTGATTGCAGGAATATATAGAAGCGTTCAGTGGCTTGTTGCTGATTGGTATCCAGAGGTATTTCACATGGGCAAGTTTCAAAAATGAAGACACATCTATGCTGTTGGTCAAAGAATAAAACCAGCCAATAGATAAGTAATACACTCCATGGACTGTATACATCCATCGGTGGATGTATACAGAGTAACTGGATCAGTATTAGTATTATTGTGAACTATGACCATGTGGGCGTCATGGAAACAGCAGATTTTGAGTGATGATGTCAGAGGTTATAAAAATAGAAATAGTCACTTTCGTAAATTTCAGAGCGTGGACTTTTTTTTTTTTTTTTTTTTTAAGGAAACATGGGATGAAAATGATGATGTCTGTGAAAGATTGATATGATAATTGATCAGTTCATTTGTTTTAGTTGCATTTCATGAAAGAAATTTCCTGCTGTGGGGTTCAGAGTGGTTGACGGCTGAGAAACCTCACCGGTTTGTTCCCATGTGAGCCATACGCACTTCCTGTCAAAATGTCAGAGGGTTATGCAGAGATTGCACAATGGGAGCGTCTGTGGAAAACATGACAAAGCCTGAAAACGTACATTCTGATGTCAGAGCATAGACATTTTTGAAAAACCACTCAGACATTTCACAAAACATGAGAGGCACTGTTTACAGTGACTTACAATACATACAATTATTCTTGCATCTGCCTCACAAGAATTATAAAGAAATCTCAAGTGAATAAACATTAGCACTGATGATATCTTCAGAAAGTAGAAAAATTTTAAACTGAATGGTTAAAAAATTGTGTACATTTTTTTTTAAATTTGAGAGCCAGTAGATTTTGTAAAATAAGTGACATCACAAGAAAAAGTCCAAGCAAAACATTTCTATAAATAACAATTCTATTTAATTTCTTGCAGCACTGTGGTAGCAGCTTGAATGCATGAAAGAATATGTAGCATATATTGCGTTGTTAAATGTGCTGTATCACAAAAAGTACATCCAAGTTCTGGCATTTAAGGGTTCACCAGAGGTTCACCAGAGGTTGTAAGATAACCTGACGCTGAGTTTTGGGTTTTACGGCAGATGAGTGGATTCTCGCAAGATAAACATATAGTTTGTGTATTCTGACTCCTCATTTTGTGTATAGCTCATTTCAAATCAGAAAAAACCTACAGTGCATCATGGCCGAGAAACACTAAATATTATTAAGGTCATGTTCATTGCAGTGTAGTGCTTCCCCATATACCCCAAACCTCTGCAGGAGTTGTGGAAACAATAGAATGAAAAATAATACAGTGCTTTATTTATCATGTGGAAATTTTATTTTCAGCTTTCTTCCTATATAGAGAGGTCAGAGTGTAGCACAACTTCAGTTTCTCAAGGTCGCTCCGTCAAGATACAGAAGGTGCTTGAACTGAAGTTGTCTATTGAAGGATAGCGTACACATATTTACTGTGCCAACCTGTTGAACTGAAAGTGTCACTGTGATGCATTCAGCTCAGATACACAGGATATAATACTTTCTCTGTGTGGATGTCACAATGCAGTATGGATTGCTTTAAACTCAACCAACAACTTTTGTAGTGCTGTAAATTCAGATTTTTTATTGCGATAGCCAAGGCCGGAGGCATTATCTTTTCTAGTTGTCCGTCCTTACGTCCGTCCGTCTGGATTCTTCTATGAGCGATATCTCAAGAACGCTTAATGCAAATGTGCTTGAGAATGTGTTATCTCTGCAATGCTTTGAGTGATGTTCCTCAACATATTGCATATTATCTTATATTATTATTATCTTGCACATATTATCAGTGCTTGTGATGATGGAGTCAATATGTATTGGAGGTCAAAGGTCAAGGTCACTGTGATCTTGTGTAACTTTTGTTTGTGAACAGTCAACACTAACCTTCCCAAACATTACCATTATCACTACAAAACATCCATAGCCTCTAACTCTACATCTGCTACAAACAGGCACCCAACCGCACAGAGGCATGCCACTGCCAACGGTACTTCTAGTTTTTTTTTATAAGACTCCCTTAAATCACTTAAATGCTTAAACCAGCCTCATTTAAATCACCTCTTAAGTCCTTTTATCTTTTTTTCTGTATTTTGTAGTAGGAAGCAAAGATCACCTGTAGTTCTTTATCAAAGTGTGAGGCACCCTCTGAAAAACAAAACATCCTCAGAGTTTCCACAGAGGGTTTGCTATGCATTTCCCAGAGAAAGCCAATACCTGGTTATTGTACGTGCGTTAGATTATTTATAACCACAGCCTTCATTAGGAAATCCAATCTTCAGGGCATCGCCAGGCCTGTGCGCCCTCTGCGGTGAAAGTGATTTAGCTGAAATGCATCTAAATAGGTCAGGCAGGCAGGCATGCTACAAGCAATTAAATATTCCTTCATTTACCAGAGAGCTAGTATGTGGTTCAGGTATGAGCTTGCTTCTCAAACATGCTTGAAACTGTGGTGCTGTAAGGTCTTTCATTCGCTTCGAAGCGTGAACATTTCTCCGTTAATGGGTCTTGTGCGATGTGCACAAATTCAGTTACTGTGGAATCTAATTGGAGAGAGTAGTGTTCAGTGTTTTGACAGCAGCAACATCCTCGCAGGGGAGTGATGAACACACTGTCAGCAGCAGTCTCAGTGTAGGCTCTAGTCTCATCAGCACTGAGTTAATTTGATTCTGAATGTTAAAATGTGTAGAGAGTATAACTGGAAGCTGTATTTACAACGTTTTGATTTGTTTCTCAGACAGCACAATGAAAGTCTAACAAACAGCAAATGACCATGTTGGTTAATTATGAATTATCAGGATTATTATTATTTTAGAGAGCAAAATTACATCTCTGAATCAGTTTATGTTTGAGGCTGCCATTTCACAGGTTAGGTTTACAGCTTTTCTTTGTTTCAGACCAAGTGTTTTGAAAGATTTTATTTGAAAGAATGGAACGTACTTTAAGAGGAAGTTACAAATGGTGAGCACATTAAGCATTTAGTAGTAGTGTGGTGAAAAATGCCTTTGCTGAGCTAAAAGAAAAAAAATCACAACATACCATTACTTGCAATATCATAGATATAGAACATGAATTATGTGCCATGTTGTTGTTTAGCACACACACATATACACACACACACTTGTATTTATAGCTTTGAGGACACTCATTGACATAATGCATTCCCCAGCCCCTTACCCTAACCAGTACACACACACACACACACAGAGTCTGCGATGGAGGAAAGCCCAGGAGATGTCAGTCAAGTGCAGTCTTAAATATATGCATGTAAAGACACTGCTGTCACTTTTGGAGCTGCATCAGAATCATAACACACTGTCACAGTCAGAGACTAGAGGACTTTTAGTGCTTTAGTATTGAACAGGTGAGTGCTTGGGGCACAGTTTGTGGACAGAATTCTGTGTGTGTTTCTGTTTACCATGTTGTTTTCTCTGAAGAAAGGTCAGGTAGATGCGATGATGGGGCATAAAATCATCAAATATTGTATCTTAATAAGAGTTAAGTTAAAAGTTAAGATTGTATCGCAGTCTTGAATTCAATATACCATAAATGCAATACTAAAAGTTAACAAATTGATTCATAACAAGACTGCTGAACGCATTATAATTACAGTAGGAAATCAAAATGGTATATTATTGTTCTCTGTTTTTTTTAAAAATACCATCTGGGTCTTGTTTAGTCTTTTTCAAGGCCTACTGTCTGTTGTTACAAACACTTGTAATGTTGAGTTGAACAGAAAAATTACACAAAACATAAAATAGCTCTGTAATCAGTTTCACTGTAAGGCTAAAATTGACTTTTTTTTGTCGAGGTATTTCTGTCTTTTTCATTTCTTCATCCCACTGTACCCAATTATTTTATTTTTTTTTATCTTCTGGAAAAGTGGGAGTTTCAGGTGGAGTCAAAAATCCAGTGTTGTGTTTAGGATCGATGCTGTCCTCCTCACTCATGATAACCTACTCAAAACAAAATAAGAAACATCTGTTTCTTCTTCCTGCAGATGTTCTTGCTGCTGCTTCCTCGTGACCAGGAGAAACACAGAACACTTTGGACGGAGGCATCTGCCTCGACAATGATGACTCTGTGAAAAAGGACAGCCATAGAAAGCTGATTTAGTCAGTAATGATGGCTGTGCTGTTCTCTGGCCTGTGTGTTATTAGAAACATCTGCAACATAAGCTGGGGCTGAAATATCAAATCAGTGTGTTTATTGCCTGAGATGCTCGTCATTTTGCCCAGTGCTTTATGGTTTTATGAACACCGGGGCCTGACATGTTTTCTTGCTCTGACTGTTTTGAAAAGATACATCTGGCCAATAGCGTACATCTGGCAGAAAAGAGAAACATCAGAGCCATATCACAAAACTCAGACTGGCAAGTATGTGTATGTGTGATAATTAATCTTTCACTGCACGGATGAAGATTGTAATAGTCCAAAACTATATCACAAATATAATTTTAAGCTTCACTTGGAACCAAAAGCAGTAAGGGAAAGGACTGGGTGATTTTAACAAAGCAATCTTTTTTTTTTTTAATTTGCTGGATTAATGGTCAAATGGAGAATTTAGTATCATTTCTAAGAGCTTGAGTCTGGAGTTTAAAGGGTTTTCTTTCAATTTATTCTGCTTGTCATTGTAAATGAAATCAACAGTCTGCTACAAATGATTTGCTACATGGGAGGTACAAACATTGCCTAAGATTATTTAAAACCTCACCACAAATACAAATAATGTCCCATAAAGTGCAAGACCTCAGAATGCAGTACTGAAAGTACTTAGGGGATGGAGGTATTGGGAAACGTCTCAGTCAGCTGATTTTTGGTTGCGTGGTGTCAAACACATCAAGAGGAAACAGCTCAGCTCTGTGCACACTCAGCTCTTGACACCATCAAGGCAACAGCAGTGGAAGGTCTGTCCAGCATGTACCGTTTAATGATCTGAATATTACGCAGGAATTTTTTTAGAAAAGATTTAATATAACACATTTTAAAAAATAATCATTTAAAAATTTAAACTGGAAAATTATGTTGAATTTGATAAAATGCTGCTCATTTAAAATGTTTGCCTTTATTTTCCACAGAAATCTCTAAGACAGCTCTGCTCCTTAAAGAGAAATGGATTTCACATCGGATTATCAGTACAGTTCAGACTACAATTACAGTGACACTGGCAATTTCACTCCACTGGACGAGCCACTTTTTACGCCCAAATCGACGAGTTCACAGGATGTCTTGTCTGTGTCTTTGCTGGTGGTCAGTGTGATCATTTTCCTGCTGGGCTTTTTTGGAAATGCATTGGTCATCTGGATTTCTGGCTTCAAGATGAAGAAGACAGTCAACACCACCTGGTACTTGAGCCTTGCGATTTCAGACTTTGTCTTCTGCGCCTCCCTCCCGCTCAACATCGCCTACATGGCAAAGGAGGAGTGGCTCTTTGGCCGCTTCATGTGCAAGCTGACCTCCTTCGTTATGTTCCTTAACATGTTCAGCAGCATCTTCCTCCTGGTCGTCATCAGTGTCGACCGTTGTATCTCTGTCATGTTTCCAGTTTGGGCCCAGAACCAGCGCACTATTAAAAAGGCCTCCATTGTTGTTGTCCTGTCCTGGTCTCTGGCTGTCGTTTTGAGCATTCCCTCCCTGATCTTTCGGGAAGTTGGCAGTCACCTGGGCAGGACTACTTGCTTCAACAGTTATACATTACACCAATACAGTCACGCAATAGTTGCAGTGAGCCGCCTCCTGGCAGGGTTTGTTGTCCCTTTCATCGTCATCATTGTTTGCTACTCTGTCATCATCCTCAGACTTCGCACCAGTAGGATGACCAAGTCCTCCAAACCCTTCAAAGTGATGACTGCATTAGTTGTCACTTTCTTCATCTGCTGGCTGCCCTACCACGTGTTCATCCTGCTTGACCTGAACCACCAAAAGTACAACAACGATATTTTAAACATCGGACTTAAAGTAGGCACCTCTATGGCAGCAGCAAACAGCTTCCTCAACCCGGTGTTATATGTTTTCATGGGCAATGACTTCAAGCAGAAGTTTAAGAGCTCGGTGTTCTCAAGGATGGAGAATGCAATGGGAGAGGAAGGCCGCAGCAGCCGATACATTACCAGGACCAGCTCCATAGACACCAGAGCTTCTACACACATCTAGAGATGTCAGGCATTACTCCAAAACTGGTTTGCTCTGTACTCTCATTTGACACCAAAAATTCCTGTTTTTAAATATGCAATTAACAAAATAACACACTTGTGACTAAATTAGCATTTTTGTAGCACTTTGTCAGGATAAAGGAATCTGCTCCCATTTAGGTTCACAAACATAGCTGAAGAATCTGCATGCTTGAACCAATATGTAAACATGTGCTTAGGTCATGTTGCATTGCAGAGGCAGCGGAACTGGTCTCATCCAGTAGCAGAAGTGTTTTCAGAACAGTGTACAGCAGCACAAGGAGGAATTTTAGCTGTAAAATAAAAGGGCTGTAAAATATGAGGCATATCTTCTGATTCTAAACAAGGAAAATGTATTATGTTGCTCATTTGACTCTGTAATTGATTGTAGTAAAGTCTACATTTTCTTCCTTGACTTCTGAACTAAACTGATAAGCGTAAAGGCTAAACTGAAGTTAACACTCTTTCAAGGAAACAAACAAAGAGCTCATGAGTTGTATTTCTTCAGCCCCAGCTGGTGTTCCCACCCAAGTGTCCTGTGGTTTTGTTAGTTTTCTTAGTACTCAACTATTTCTGTGTTGCATCACACTGTATATGTGAGTTATATTAGGGTGGACTAAATACAATGTGCAAATGGGTGGAGGTCTGTTGTTGAAGTAGGTGCAGTGTAGTTAGTTCTTTTAAGAATAAGAGAAGTAGAGAAATGGCTACAAACTCTTTTAGATATACTTTACTGTGAGATTGTGTCTTTCTGTCAATCCAGAATAGTAATCAGGAAACCATGACGCAGTGTAAATACCACACACCGTGCTGTTATTATCAAGTGATCAAAATAGTTTGTTGTACAGAAGTGTATATTTGTTTTTTGGAATTAAGCTGTAACTATTAAAATTAGCTCTATGATGTGTTCTCTAATCTCAATATATCCTCAGTATTGAGGCATTCTTTGCCTTTTGAAGCTAAAACAAATAAAATAATCCCTTCTTGATAAAAAATGTTTATTTGTCATTAATTCATAGTCATGATTGGAAAACTGTGGTAAAGGCACTGAGAACTTTAACAGTAGATTAAAGTTAAGTCAGATTAGAAGAACTGGAATATTTAATGTGGAATTATTTGCAGTCAGAAAGTGTAACCAAGCACTAGCATTTCATAGACAGCATCAGTTATTTCACTGATACACTTGCGGTAATGTACGTACATATATTGTACACAGTGCAATGATATCCCCCCATCACTGCCCATATCACTGCAAACAGGCGGTCAGTAGAGTACAGTGAGCTCCTTACACAACATATTTTCATGCTCAATTTTGTGAACAATTCTGAAACAATAATACCTGCACTTAGAGACACAGTGAATGTGTATTTGATGTAAACCATTAACCTTTGAAAACAATACTTCCTGCACAGTAACAACATAAGAGGAATCATAACGAGCAGAACCAGTCTGGTAATTTTTTTGATGTTGAAACAGTGGAGGACAAAGGGAAGACCCACACTCCAAAGGTTATGTGAAACACTAGCATTGGGTCACAGTGAAACACGTTTGTGTCATTAAATGGCAGATGGACGGTTAGCTGGTGGAGAGGTTAGCAGCTAAAGAGTCAGATGTTGGTAAAGACCAAAACAGAGATAAAAGAAGAGTGAACATAGGACTTACATTCATCAGGCGCTAAGAAAAACCTTTTTTAACTAACTTTAACTAAGGTTTCATCTAGTGCCATCATCATGTTAAAATATTAATTTGTCCAGTTCTTCACAGTCCATAATTTCAGTCCCTCTGCTGGCCTCTTATACTTTGTGTTTTGTGCTAATGTAACACGTGAACCTGGTAAATATTATACCTGCTTGTGTGGTCATGTTTATTTCTTGGATGCACAGCCTCTGTGTTTTACAGGAAATCCGTGCCATGCACACTGGACCATTGAACAACCGTAGGTAGTGGTAATTTACTTTTAATTTAGTATATTTACATAAGTTAGGGTATATTCCATATAACAGAATCTAAATACTAAGTAGGCTACTGCTTTTATTCATTCTATGGTTGTCATAGTCCGTAAATAATGTTCAGTTTTGTTTTTGTCTTGTGTCTGTTGTCTTGTGGCTTCTGCTTTTATTTTGAAATTTTATCTCCTCTTGTTTCAGGTTGCTTGCCCTTCCTTCATGTTTCCCGCCTGTCTGTTTTCCCCGCCCTGATTGTTTCCACCTGTTTCCCATTACCCTGTGTCTATATATTGTCTGTGTCTCCCTTTGTTCTGTGCCAGTTCGTCTTGTCTTTTGTCAAGTGACCCAGCGTATAATTCTTGTCAGTGATCTTGTCAGATTTTGTGTTCTTTTGTACTTAGTTGATTTGATTTTGCCTTACTGCCCTGCCTTTGGTTTGAGTTTGTTGTTTTTTCCTCGTAAGAGTGGTTTTGTGTTTCCTCGTTTGAGTGATCTTATGTTCTTCTTTTGGGCTCATTTTTGATTCTACTCTCTGGAGTCGTGCTTTCGGGTTCAATCTTAGCTCAGTCATGACAATGGCTTAATATGTTTAACAGGGGAGCCTGGGGAGATCCAGATTTTCTTTGATCTTCAAAAACACTTAAGCTTTTTACCAGTCATTTCAATTCCAACATTTTTAATGAAAGCATTTGAAAAAAGAGGAGGCCATGGCAACTTATTTAATGTACTCATTTATTGGGCCTTATCACATTACATTCATTCCATAGAAAATACATTCAAAGGTGACACCTATGTTCAGAAAGTGCCTGCTTGTCAATGAAAGCGAGAGCCAATAAAGTTTAAAGCATGTGTTAAAAATAGAAACAGTTTCTCCCGTTTGCCTGTTGCAATAGAAATATTTTTGATGTCAGCAACCGCTATAAAAATATATATATATATTATACTGAAAATGGAAGTCAGTTAATGTTTTCTGTCTCTCAGTCAGCAGTTTTGTTATATATATGTTCATGTATTTGTTTAGTTATTTATTTTGAAGCATATGGCATTGCACACTGAGTATCATAAGACGTGCTGCTTATAAAATCTGAGCAGAATTTTTCAAATTTTTTTGAAGATTTTTTTTTTTAAATCATGAAGAGTAAAATTATCATCAGCTTTAACTGTTTCATAGCTCATCTTACAACAAAGAAAAAAATTTTTCACATTCAGAATGATTAACTTAAAATAAATCTATAACGGTCACTTCTACTAAAGGTAGCTCCCAGTATATAACATGAGTATAATGCCTAATTCCTCAGTGATCTTTGGGGCAAGTGTTGCACAGAAAAGTGCTTTTTTGGATTTCTGCATCAAGTCCAGTGTTAAGAAAACATATTCACAACCAAATTAGTCAACATGTGCGCTGCACACCAGAGATAAATAAATGCTGTAGAGATAAATCCTCTTCTCTCCTTGAGTCAGTGCCTTCAAGAGGGAGTAGTCGTCTTCTTGAATACGAGGAGCTGAGAATTGAGTTCTTTACCTCTTCATCGTCAAAAACATGATTTCTCTTACATACAGTAAGTTGAATAACTTACAAAAACTTGGAAAACACACAGTATCATTATCAGGTAGTTAAAGCCTGCATATTGCATTTTTTCCCCTCTGACAAAGGGCTAAAAGTTTTTAAGCTTTCAGTGAAGTTCATATATAAAATGGTATTATTCTGTAATTGTGATAGCAGCAGAAAATTTAATGTTTTGATTTCTCATAACAGTTTCTCCTCTGCACAAAATAAGCTCATACAACACATTTTGCAGTACTGTATTATATATTGTGGGTCAAAATGTTTTTTTCACTGGCAACAAATTACCCAGCACAGTCAGATCTCTGTAGTCACAGCTATTGTACCGTCTTTATGTTAAGGCATGTGCACATGCCTACACAGCACATGTGCATAGAGCAGGATAACAAGTGCTTTTCATTCTTTTCGTTTAGCCAAAGAGAAAAACAAACCTCCTCAGTTAAACCTGTCTCTTCTATTAATGCATGAAGTTGCTGAGGTTCAGAAAATGAAAAATACATTGATGAATAAAAATGAAACTAAGACACTAAAGACTTCCTCTCACTACAGCTTGAACCTATAAGACTTCACAGAAAAATAATTGAAAAAACTATTTAAGTCATGTGACCCTACAAAACATGGTGCAAAACCTGTTAACAGAACAGTCCAATTAAGTGAGGAGACAACAGGAAATAAGGGATTCACATGTATCATCTTGGCATATAATCCTCTGGAACTCCAGACATGTTCCTTTTCTTCAAAGCAGTGTCTACTGTTCTGATCAGTTCATCGATATTTGCTCGCATTTCGCTCGTATACGGGTCATATTCAAGTTTTCGCAGCCCAGATCGCTTGAAGTTTCCATCTTTCTGGCCCTCAACACAGAGCAGGCGGTCCTCAGAAACCTTCAAACCCAGAAACTGAACCATCCCCTTGAGTTGTGAGAACAGGTCCCTCTTCAGGTCCTCAAAGTGGACCACGTGGACTTTCTTCCCATAGTTCAACCAGTCCAACGTGTGGGACGCCCACCAAGGGGCATAGTTCTTCACAAATTCGGGCCACTCTGCAGGACAAATGAGAGCACACAAAGCGGTTTAACAAAGGACTTACAGGTCCAGTCCTCTCAATAAAGGCCATGATATTTTGCAAATTGAAATATAGGAGACAGAACAACCACTCAGCTTGTCCTTCTGAAGAAATCTGAAGTGCCTGTATTTAACTTTTAAGAATTCCACTTGAAAATGCTCCAAAGTCTCAGTAAAAAGTTCTTGGAAAAAACTATAAATGAGGCCCATTTATCATACAGTTTAACAAATGTTGAAGCTTTCAAGTGATCACATGATTAACAGCATGTATGCTTAGATCAGGAACAGCTAATCTGACACAAGGATTTACTCTACATCTACCTGACTGTTCATTCTTAAAACTCCTTTTTTGTTTATTGTTTTGAAAACTAGCAATCAGTGCTGGAGCGAACAACAATCCAACCACTAATGGAACAGGAAAGAAATTCTCCAACTGATGAGGTACATCAGACCCCACCGACAAAATGCAGACAGTGAAATTGTATGGAAAACGACTAAAAAGAAAATTAATTCCAGCTTCATTCTTGTTGTCTGCTCCTCTTATAAATGAAAAAAACATCCAATCAGAGATGAGAGACACAAGAAGGCAGAAGCTGTATGTGAATATTTTTAAGTTGTAAGAAATTTGATGAATAGCTTTTAAAATGCAAAATGCTGCAAAAATTAAGAAGTAAAATAAAATTCAATGAGGGGAATTAATGAAGGGGAAGTCAGAGTCAAACACTGAAGTCATTTAGCCCAAGAGGTCTGATGCAACCACCATGGCAGGTTACATTAAGTCAACCACATGGCAGGTTACATTAAGTAATTTCTGAAATGTTTGGACAGGTAAATGGACTGTCTTGGTTGTCAGTCAAACTGCAGAGGTCCTGTAGGAAAACCCTTTGCTTGCAACTTTTTATTCATTGATAATCTACTGGCCCATAAAAGCAGCGGCTGGCAGGAGCTGTGCTGCATTAGCGCACATCTTTACTGTTCGGAGAGGTGGTCGTTAAAGTTTAAAGCCTGCTGAGTTTGCAGTGCTGTCTCGGAAACCAGTGAGAGAGGCAACTTTAGTACAAGAGTGGACAGAATATTATATACTGCATCTAAAAGCAGAAGCAGCTGTATAGAAACACTGAGGAACTCCGTCTCTGATCACATTTTCACAGGAATATGAGTTTCAAATAAGAAGAGACCAAAATAAACTGTAACATGAACATCTTATGCTGCCAATGTATGACTTAATAACAAATTTAGTTAAGATAGTTACTTTCTTATTAGCACAAGTTTGACTTCATAAACCAAAATAAAGGGCGTTTATGTAAGAGCCTTTAAATAAATCCACCAGAAAACAGCAGACTGTGCTTTGCAATATGACCTGCCCTCCAAAATAAGTTGCCCCTGGGTTGGCTTTATGGGGCCATTCTGGAAGGCACCAGTGTCTGTAACATCATCTGAGCCCCACAGTCTCCCCCCGCAGAGGTGAATGCGTCAAATTGTACATGTGGGGCCCCGTACACAATGTCACACTGACTCTGAGACTGGAGCCTCCCTCTGTATTCGAAGTGGCAGCTGTCAAAAAGCCTTTCTCTTTACTGATGTCATCGCGTTATTTCCCCACAAACATAAGAGATAAACATTCATGGGAAATGGCAGGCCAAATGTGCTGATGTTTCCACACAGAGAGACAATTCCTGGGTCAGCAACTCTCCTGCCTCTGGAAATTGGATTGAACAAGACAAAACCAGTTGCCATGGTTCCCAAGACACACTTAGGTGAATGGTTGGAAGAGTTACTGGACACAAAAGCTTAATTATGTCATGAACAATGACATTTTCAGTAACTGCCAATAATCATCAAGTCGACGCGAGAGGAATTTAATGTGACTAAATTGTGCTGACAAATCATTAAATGGTTCCATATTGGAGGGTGACACACTGTATGTAAGACAAAATGTCAAAATGGATCACACAACAGAGTGGATAAAAAGGGGCAAATGAAATCATTAAAAGAATAATATCACTGCATACAGAACTGTCTTAATAAAATATATCAGTATCAACTACAGTACAAATGAGGCAGCTGGTTATTTCAGAAACCTTCAGAAGATTTGTTTTTACTTCCTTTTAAGCATAATCTTAAAGGGAAATTACTTGGATAAAATCACTGTAGCATAAATGATCTATGCAGAAAGCTGAAAAATGTTATGTTCCCACAGGCCAACAGCTGTCTTAAAGAAAAAGACTGACGTTTTGGGAAATATGCTTATTCAATGAGTAGATTAACAGACTGACACCACTCTCACAAACACATGGTTTTAATAATACCACTGTGAACATAGCATTTCAAACTTTGTTTTATTTATGTAAAGTATTAGACTACTATTTGGAAACACCAGCTGGATAATAATGTTTATTTGCTAGATTGATGTCCGAGCCTCAGCTTTAGGTTGATTTTAGACAAAACCAGACTGAGGAAATATGTACATTTTATTTTCTGGGTAACAGTCTGGTTTTAGCTGGTGATAACACTCATGATCTCACCAGAGTGGTTGGCACTTTGTGTGACTGCTTTGTTTCATTTCTCGTTTCTCAAAACAGATACTTGTAATATGCTTAGCCTGAAAACTTTGTTCTCAGCCACACTGGTTTATATGGTCAAAACCACTTAAACATCCCTGAGTTTATTTTCAGTTTCTCCTTTTCTGTGTAAAGATTTTAATTGAAAAGAGTCTAAATGTTATTCCATCGTCTCAATGAAGACTTTGAGGGAAAATGTACTTCTCCATTTCAATTTTATTGACTAGAGCTGAAGTTTATTTTAATTTTGCATTGCGTGTTCAAGGGTCGATGTGTGAAAGCTCAGTGTAAAGGATGTTGGCTGGCAGATGATGATTGAGATTAAAACACTGCTCACACTAGTTAAACTTTTAATCATGATTCATTTGTCCTTCAGCTGGATATATTGTGGCCATATGCTCACAGATTCTTACATTTTGCCTTGTAAAATAAAACAAACAAAATCTTGAAAAATGAAACATATCTGCAGTGGTTTAATTTGATAAAGGCCGATCTGTTTGTACACAATGTGATTACAGTACGCATTGTTAAATACACTCTAAATAGAATAGTGATTCATTTGCTCACCTTTCCCTCTCCAGTGGGCCTGGGAGGCAAACCCGATGTGGCCGCCGTATTTTCTGTTAAATTCTGCCATGAGGGCTTTGTAGGGGTTTCGGATCATGAGGATGCTGGAGTCAAAGGATTCAATCTCCTTCCTTCCGCTCTCATGTGTCTTAATGCAGATGGTCCTCCCACTCCGCCAGTGGTCCCGCTCCCCTTTAAATCCTGCGAAACAATGATGTCCCACAGTGAAGATAGTTAATCCACAGAGGTATATTCATGAATTAATATGTTTGTCAGTCATGTGGGATAAATGTTGAGACATACCTTTATTGTAAAGGGAGCCATCAAAGTAATAGCTGCCAGTGTAGAAGCCAGTAGCGAGCTCTATGAGGTGGCGAGCCCAGGTGTTGCCAGCCCCGGGGAAACTGGCGAGGGCCACCAGCTGCTTAGCACGAGTGGGGAGGAAGTGTCGGTCCATGCAGCGGTTATCTGCCAAAACACAAAGACCAACAGGCCATATTACTGACTTGTTGTATGTACAGAATTACAGAAAATAGGACAGTGACAGTGCAAAATATTAGACAAGTTGCTCAACACAATCAAGCTTCAAATAGATACTGAAAATAAGTCACTTCCTGCTTATTAACATGGTTTTGTAATAACAGGAGCTTAAGAAAAGGAAGTGCCATGCTGAAACATTGGAGTTTGGTGGAGAAGACATTTACCCTTATTAGAGAAAGAGAAAAGGTTAAATCCTTCACTTATTTCTGTTCCTCAAAAATTGCATAATACCACCCACATGCTGATGTAAAACTATAGAGAGCCAATAGTTCTAGAGCATCTGTATGAAGTTCACATCTCAACACAGCTTGTTTTTGTGGTTTTTCTTATGGATACACAGCTGTTTATTTACTGGACTCTGTGGTTTTGCTGATCTAAGCTCCGGCTGTCTGGTGCACTGAGGATACACTGCTCACAAGCCAAAAAGTAATACCTGATAACAATATTAAGAAAAATAAAAATGTGATAAGGACGTCAGCTAATATGTTTTTCTATCTTTCTTTCTTTCTTTTTTAACTTAACATAATTTTAGTAAGGATCTCTCAAATTTGGTTATTCAATAGTTATAATACAGATATGAGCTATATCTGAGGAAAAAAATGTTTCAGCTTAATGATAAAAGCTCAATATTCAAAGACAGTAAGAGTAAATATAAGATTTGAACAGTAAACTTAACAGTAGGGTTTAATTAAGACAAAGAAAGGCATCCCTCTCAATTTCTCAATTGGCTGTATAACAATATATCAATACTGCAAATCTGTTAAACTTCACATGGGAAAAATCTAGGTCAAATGTAAATCAAATTGTAACCAATAAAACATAAAATACTATAAACAGGATGTTTACTGTACATTGATACCAGCTCTGTGTATGTACAGTGTGTTAACGCAGTATCAGGGGCTGTAGCCCTTACTGGCATAAACCGGTCACAAACACACTATAGAGGTATGAAAAAAACAGGGTGCTCTGCTGTTTATGTGAATGTATGTATTTCCTGCACACAGAAAATGGCTAACACTTGAGTTTCCTATGCACCCCGTCGTTCAAATGTGTCCTTGACTGTGGTGGCATGTGTGAGCTGTCAAACTTTACCTTGAACCTGCGTCTGGTACACAACAAAGTACTCATCATTCCCGCAGCTCTCGAACTCTTCCCCATGGCAGCGGTGGAGACACATGTCCTCATCCTCCAGCTCATGAAGGGAGAAAAGAGGTGTCGGGAAGCCACAGTAACATCGATCTCCAGCCAGGACGGCCAGCGATTTCTCCTGAAATACAGATGCCATTTTAGCACTGGAGACACACCCAGGTGCGCACATGTTCACATGCATGAACACACAAATCAAAAATTCCCTCACCCTCTCTGTGCACATGTCCACACACTTTTCCACAGACATGTTCTGGATGACTGTGCTGAAAGGAAGTGCCAGTGTGACGTTTTCCGGCCGATGGAAACACCCCTTGAAAATTGCGCTGCCATCTGAAACGGACAGAACAAACAAAAATGCTATTTGGCAATAAGGTAAAGAAAATACTGTGTACTCCAGTTTTATAGTTACTGAGCTCGGCTTCCATCCGCCTGGCCTCTTTCCACTGAGCCCTGATGAAGAGATCCCACTGGGACTCTCCTCCAGTCTGCAGAGGCCCTGACCTGCCAGCAGACTGAACCAATATCAGCACTCACATCCCTGCAGTGTGATGATGACCTTTAACCTCGGGCCCTCTCTCTGGTCTGATGGACAGACCATAAATCACCGCAGCAGAGAAGAGCTGCTCCTCTCTTTCACTGGAAGTGGTTTTGTTTCATACATTGATTTTGTTATTTTAACTACCTTTGATTTGCTATTACTGCAGGTACATTAAAGCATAATTACACAACTACTAGACACTAATTAGCTTTCAGCCTCATGGCTTCTTAAAAAAATTAATCAAACAAAACTGACTGAAAAGAGAAGGCGGTTTTCATTCATGGTTAGAAGTATTTCTCACAGCGCATCACATGTTTAAAGCTTGAAAACTTCTATTTTAAATCAATGCTACAGAAAATCAAGACATCTTTCACATCTACTTCAAGCTGTCAACATGTCAGCTGTGCTGATATACATACAAGGCTTTTCTCTGTCAACAGACTCTTACTAATAACAGAGGAAACCAAGCACTTGAAGCTTTTTACTGTGACAGACACCATGATGGAGACGGCTTGCTGGCTCAAACGCAGCTAAATAAAATATGTAAACAGGGCTATGTGTCTACAGTATTCCTTCCTGTTTAAGTTCACACTGACAATACTAGCACCTCAGCAAGATTGTTGTCTGAAAGTATTAACTGTCAATGCTGTGACACTTTAAAAGACACTCCTTGCAAATTAGCTTTTGCAATGTGTGTGTGTCTAATGTTTTATTTATTTTTGACCTTTTTTTCTGACTAAAAGCTGCATTTTTAATGTCATGTCCATGTTTTCTTTATTTCCCTGCAGTGTGTATCTTCAGTGTGTCCTCTTTCTGTTGCCCCTCTTTGCCCTCACATGTGGCAGAGCTTTTCAAATCAAACTGTAATGCCTTTTTTTCGTGCTCCATTAACTTGCACATATGCAACATATATCACAAACAAGGTATTGAGAAACACATAAATCATTGATGTAAACACAGAGCTGAGTGAAATCCAGTAGATAAAAAATCTTCAACAAGGGACATGAATTAAATGCAGAATGAAATACCAATGCAAGATGATAATAGAATTTAACTTGTTTTACTAATACTCAATTGTGTCAGCATAATGGTCTCCAAGTGACAGAAACCACACAACAGCCACCTCAACACACTGCCCGCATTTCCTCTTCCTCTGATGTTCTGAGCAGGGCTCACATGTCACAGATCAGGGTCAGAGACGAAGACACAAACACGAAGAGCGGACTCAGCAGTCCAGTACATGGCAAACGAAAAAAGGAAGAGAGGAAAATAATAATAAAAAACAAACAGCACTAAACTGAAATAAGAAAACAAGACCACTTAGTTTCAAGAGTTGTTTCAGTGTTTGCCAGAGGTGCGTATAAATTCTTGAACCTGTCATATCAGAAGACTATTTCTAAAAAGCAGCAGGCAGATGAGAAAAAGGAAGAGCAAAGGAAAGAAGGAAGAAGCGTGACAAGTTACACCACCTTGTGAACGGGACTTTCTAAGATCTGACAATAAGAAATCTTTAAACTGTTTTTAACAAACTACCTTGACACGCAGATAATTTTCACCTCTGATAATCAGCCCCTCCTTCCTTCACTTCACTGCAGTTTTCCTGTTGGCAGGCAACGAGTGTTTAGGATGCAGACCACGGCTGACTGGGCTAAGCAGGTAGCACAACTCCCCGGGGAAAGTGGTAAACACAACAGAGCAGCCTACTCCCAACTGTGGCATTAGCCCAAAATAAAACTAATATTTCCCCTCAAAACAGCCATTGTTACATTTTGGAATCAAAATTAGATGTTTGTGCCTCAGTGTACACTGTCAGTTACCCAGAATTCTCAGCTCTTTCTCAGTACATGGACTTAAATTCATATTTTCACATTTTTACAAGTACATTTTTTTTTTGTGAACAAAATTTTACTGATGTTTGAGTAAATCATTCAAATATAAAATGTGCCAGTTGCATTTTCTTGCATTTGTTGATAGCTCTAAGTCTGACAATGTGTGTAGAACCACGCATGGGTCTTTTTTTTTTTTTTTTTTTTGGTGGCTGAGCGTCAAGACTCACAGCGTCGCGCTGACTCCTGGCTCAGCTCCAGCCTATAGATGGACAGTCTGTTGGCTCCTCCACACAGGTTGCTCTTCTCTCCTTTACACTCCATGTTGCATTCGCTCTCTGAAGTGTTGGGCGCCTGGATCTTGTGACCACAGTAGCACTCGGCTCCAAACTCCAGGCCTGCATACATGTATCCTCTGGAGGAAAGAGAAAGATTAGCATCGTTTAGTAAAGGAAGGAACTGATTTTTCTGAGCCTTCATTATGTGTCTTAATCCTTCACAAGCCAATACGGTTTATCGTTCTGAGCAACCGGATAAGCTGTAATCAATAAAAATAAACAAATGATGTTCAGAGGATGTTGAGGCAAAGATGAGAACGCATGCTAACATTACACTGAAATAACATCTCTCTCTCTCTCACTTGCTGGATGGCACTAAGGCAAAGCCAATTATAAATGAGTGTGAATCCATCACACAAGGCCTCTTCTCTCCTTTCTATTACTTGATGGAGGATTTGATTCCCAAGACGCCTTTTGGATGCAATTAGACATCTAACACATCCCTCACACAGGACAAATCCCCTGGGCTGTCAATCAAATCCAAACCTCTACGTGCTGCTACTGTATGTGCTCTTGCCCCTCATTTGTTTGTCTGTTTTTATTAAGCCGAGGCTCTGGGAGAAGGGGCGGGCAGGCTCCAAGAGGCAAGAAGCAAGAGGAGGAAAAAGATGAAAACAAGCATCTCTCTCTGCCCCTATTCCTCGCTCTGTGAATCAGTGATGGGTGTAATTCAATGCATTTGATAGAGCCGTCCCTCGTATTCCTCAGGGAGAGAAATGAGGTGAGAGGAAGATGTTGAAGTCGTGGAGAGAAAGACAGGGAGACAGGATGTGAGGAAATGGGAGACAAATGGAGGATAGGAGCATAGAGAGACAATCCTTTGAAACCAGGAACATACATAACTGTTTTTCATGATCTAACCCCATACATGCACCAGGAACTGTTAGAAAAATGATATAACCAAACGTATGCAGACACCTGATCATTAAACCCTTATGTCACTGCTGAACATGTCATCCTATAACCAGGGCTGACATAACAACCTCTGCTCTTCTGGGAAAGCTTTCCACAAGATTTCTGGAACCTGGCTTCTGGTATTTGGTCCCATTCAGCCACAGGAGCATTAGTGATGTTGGGAGATAAGACCTGGCTCGCAGTTGGTGTTCCAAAGGCAAACTGAAAACATCCCAAAGGTGTCGGATGCCAGGCTGGATCCAGACCAGGCTCCAGGCTTACCATGTGTCAACTGGCTTATGCTAATTTAATTAAAAATTAGTTTGTGAATATGCAGCACTAAAGCCCAATATCAGCTAATGTGGTATGGGCCTTAAAGTGGGTTGTTTGTTATTATGTAATCTTCCAGCCCTGTCTTGAAGACAGAGTTGGATAGTGTCATCATCTAGCTTTAAAACCTTTATTATTTCACTTTTGTGTGTCGCATATTTCCAAATGAATGTGTTTAATCAAATTACGACACAGAAAATCTGCGAGCAGGTAGTATTCCAGCACAGTGCACAGAGAGTGGGAGGAATGGGAGGTTAATCGGGGGCCCAGCAGCTTGTCTTTGCCCTGAGGTTAATCTGTCTGTGGTTGGATGGGGTTCAGGCAGGGGCTCTGCAGGCCAGTCAAGCTCCTCCCCAACAAGTTCTGTTGAGGGCCATGGGGGGCATTATCATGTTGAAACAGGAAAAAGGCTTTCCCCACACTGCTGACATAAAGTTGGAAGCACTCTATTGTCTAAAATATAGTTCTACCCTGTAGCATTAAAATTTCCTTTCATTGAAACTAAGTCGCCTCGCCCAGACTATGGAAAACAGTCAAAGACCCAAAGTACACTAAAGTATGTGGACAGGAGTGCCCACATATATCTAGCCACATAGTATACTTTAGTTGGACAGCAATCATATTGTCATGACTAGCCCCTAAGGGGGCTGTTTTCTGAACACTTTTATGTTTTGAACCCTTTTGTGGACTCTTGGACTCTTGTTAAGTTCTGTTCATAGTTCCTGTTTTATTTTGAAATCATTGCCCTTGTGTATCTTGTCTTGTTCTACCTTCTGTCTTTGTCTTGTTTCCCACCTTTGTGATTGTCTGCCCCGCCCTAATTGGTTTCACCTGTTGCCTACTGCCTTGTGTATTTAAGTCTTGTCTTTTCGCTGTGTTCTTGTTAGTTTGTCTGTTTCCATGTTTGTGTTGATACCCAAGTCTGTACCTGAGTCTGTGTCTTTCCCCGTGTTCATTCCCGCACCTGTGCCTTGCATTTTTTCCCCACCTCATGGACTTAACTTGGTTTCCTCTGTTTTCATGTAGGGAAGTTTTGTATTTTCGTTTGGTTTTGTTTCTGAGTATTTTTCTCCGGTGTGGATGATTTTTGGTTATTTGAGTTTTGTTTCTTGGCCCTGGACACTTCCAGTGATTTTTGGTTTATCAAAGGACTTTTAGTTCACTCCTTTTGCTTGTCTTTGGGGTCTTTGCGTTTGGGTCCAAGTCCTTGCCCCTCCTCCCCATGACACATATTCTTCAGTACAGTGTTTTCAACTGATAACATCATGATAAAACTGATGAGTGACCCATTCTGAGCTGTTTTGGAGCTTTCTATCACATCACATTACTTTCTTAATGTGATATGTTTTTTTTTTTTTGTTTTTTTTTTTAATTTAATTCCATATCAGCTCTTCTGCACTATCAGCCTTACTTTAAATCTCAGCCTGTCAGTGAGCATAAAAGGATGAAAAAAGAGGGATGTCTAATGGAGGAGTGTTTTTTTGTTGCTTGCTGCCATCATACCTTTCTGCACAGTTGTCCTGGCAACGGAATACAGTCATTTTTTTGTAGTCAAAAAAGGAAACTCCTCTCAGCGCTCTTTTCTGTGTGTCATCAGCGTAGCATCCGATGTACTTTGCTGAAAAAGACAAAAAAATATGTTTGTCATGGATACAGAAAAACTTTTAAAGACAAAATACACAGATATATGAAGTATATCTATAGATTTCTAGTATAACGATGCACTTCAGCCACTATATAGCAGTGAAAATAATTGTCGAAAACGCTGTCTGATCATAAAGTAAATACAATCTGCAACAGTATCTACTTCACAAGGCTTCACAGTATAGTGACAGAGCACAAACTGGGGCAGAATCTTTATTTATTTATAAAGACACATCCCCTTCTAGTGGCCTGTAACTGTAGTAGCAGTCATCTCTCTGCATTTTTCAGAAGTGTGTGGGGGTTGGGCTTTAGTGAACCTCTGCAGAGCAATACAGCAACCCTTCAGCAGGTTCTTGCCTCTCATTAAAACACTGTTCCCCTGTTTAACAAAGCCGACCGGGCTCTACTGTACCTTTAACAAACAAACCTCTCGCCATCTGTGCTGTGCCATTACCCCTCTGAGCCTCTGTTAATAGCTAAATGGGGGAGGCATAGAGTCCTAGTCCCCTGCATTACTTTAATTGTTATGGTCTAAAGACCTGCATTTCAGCTGCATGTGTTGTGCTGCAGGACTCAGCTATAATCTTCCTCCTAACTATTGTTGCGCTCAAAAATAATCTGCTTTATGAAGAAGGGAAATGATGATTTAAATGAGGCTGCAGCTCCACTCTGAGCAGCATATTTCTGCTTAGTGTGACATGAGGGTGAAGGATGAAACAGCAGATGCAACTGATGTGTCCATATCATTATCATCTGGTCTGTTTTAACATACAACCTTCCAGAATAACCTCATTGAAGCTGGCGGATCATAAGAAAATGAATGTCAATAGAGTTTTGGGTTTATTCTTTCTCTGGGGCGACTCCTGTTTTCCCTTCAGTACAGTATGCTTCTGTGCTACTGCACCACACAGTGCAAATCTGTCTATGTGCTGCGGTCTGCATCTTATGCTGCAACATTCCCTCCAAATGAAATTCAGAGCCAGAGAGAATGAGTGCATTTTCAGTGTGGGGGAAGGGGGGGGGGTCTCTTAACCGGTTCTGAAGATGGTTAAAACTGCAGAGTAATGAGCGGTGCTGGATGTATGACAGCTAACGAATGCTTTGAAGCTGTTAATTACTATATCATCACGTTTAGCTGCAGTCCTGCAAGGTTAGCTTTTCAGAACAGGGAAGGATGGTAGGGGAGGAGGAGGACTGAGTCAGACTGAGAGACCTTCATTTGATCAGATAACTCTAAGCTTGATTGTACATTGTAAACATGTTTGTTCTCCAGCCCTCGACTTGGAAGAAACAGTTCAACACTGTAGAGGTTAGAAAAAAAAAAAACATAGTTCTTTAAAAATCTACATGCTGATGCACAGCATGGTACAATACTGTACCGTGAGAGTTGTTCAGAGTTTTTGTAATAGAAAGCCTTATTTATTTTCTCTGTAGGTCTGACTCTTTTCAAGCTCAAAGCGGTCGGAGTCTCTTTCAGAGAAAAGTGAGTTAAGATCAGGCAACCAGCCGCCACATTTTGTTGAAGCACTAACACAGACAGAGAAGCACTTGGTGCATGTTTTATATTTATGGGCAGTTTAGATGCTGCACCTGCCTGTACTGCACTCTGGAGGGAAACCAGGGAGCCATTTAATCACAGTGGAGCTATAGTAAAATCATGGAGCTATTTATGGCTATTCAGTGTCTACTTCAAGATGTTAAAGATGAGTAAACAGAAACTCCCAAACCAGCTGAGGACTATCCGGACCAGATGTTTATCACTGCCGAATGTTTAACACTGTTGTTACTTTTTGCCCATTTATTTTACAGCTATAGCTACCAGTTACTTTTCCGATTGAAATCTTATTTAAGAAATATATAATCTTATTATCTTATTCAATACATATAAAGTACTTAATTAGATCCACCTAAACCACCTACATTATTGTGATGCTGATTGCATATTAATGCATCAGCGATAAGTGAACATTTTAATATATATATAATATTTAACACTGTGAAGGGAGCCATTCTGCATCACTGTTCCACTGGGAGACAGTGGAAAGGCTGTGGCAACATGACTGTGGTTGACCATGGGGAGGTCTTCTTGAATACATGTTGGAAAGATCCACTGTTGTCTCTTTTAATAATTTATACTTTATCCAATGGTGCAGAAAGTGTTTGACAGGGGAAGAAAAGCAGAGAAGAGGAAGAGAGGAGCGAGCCAGGAGTAAATTAGATCTCATAATCTTCTAATTTGATCATGTTTCATTTGTAAAGGATATACAGGATATTTGTATAATTCAAGGTCAGAGACTTCAGCTCAGGACAGATACTAGTCGTCCTTCCGCCGGTGTTTTCAAAACATTTTGATTTGATAAGATGTCACATGCTAGTGAGGGGTTTATATGTAAACCTTTTTTTCTGACTGAATTGTGTAGTTAAACAGTTTACAAAAAGACAGATAAAACAGTAAATCCTCATTCATTTAGATGTTGTGATTGTGCCGCAGCTCCAGCGTGGCTGAACATGTGCCAAGAGGCACAAAGAGAAGCTACAGCCGAAGCACAAAGGTTGAGATCCTTGAAGGATTCACTGAGAAAAGACAGACGACTTAATCATCATCATCATCTCACTCTACTCTCGAGAGAGTTCCTACGTGACCAATTACAACTCGAAATTCTCGGTGCAGTTTGTAATCAGAGATTGCTTTGGATCTCTTTCACATTAGCACGGCGTGTTGAAGGGACAAAAGCTGCTTGTGTGTTTGCCAGTGCATGTACATGATAAATCAGCCCGTACTAAAAGGCTTTAAATTCTCATAATTTGCTGAATATTCTTATTAGCAACTATGACAAAAACAATGGGTTGTTATTAGCCTATGATAATTGTTATAATAATAATTTACATAGGAACTCATTATCACACACAGAGTAGTCATTAATGTTGCAACCTTGCAATTATTTTTGTAATTGTTGGCACTGTTGTGATATTCCCTCAGTTGAAATTCCTTCTTTCTGCCAGTAAATTCTATTTATGATTTTTCTGATCTGTACAAATGAGCACTGCATTCTTTAATTGTACTTGATTTAAATAGATTTTGTAAGTGAGAGAAGCCCAGGACAAATTTCAACAACAGGGGGCATAAGTCAAATCTTCTCTTTTATAGTTTACGAACTCATTTTGAATCTGATGAGGCTTTGATGTTGTTTGGAAAACTGCCTAATTAAAAACAATACTACTGCAACAATAAAATAAAGCATGTAGTCTTGTTTTAACCTCTTCCATCGTCCATGTCTTTGGCATTGCGTCCTTTAAGTGCACGGTTCCAGTTGCTGGTGTAGTCTCCTCCCTTGCCCTCCGTCTCCTGGACCTCCTGTCTGGTCTTTTTCATCCACGGGGGGCCATATCTCCGGCCAGACCTGCGTGTTTCCTTAAACACTCTACTCATGATGCCAAGTCCCCGAGAATCTGACGATGAAGTCCGGCTGCCCATCTCTGCAACAGCCACAGAGTCCCGGCTCCCTCGGCCACCGGGGCCGTTGTCCCCGACAAAGCCAGAGTGCAGGAAGACGAGGCTCCCGGCGGTCAGGTAGAGGAGGATGAGGGAAAAGAACCGGACAGGTTTCCTGCGGAAATAGCGCTGTATTTTCAGCAGAGCCTTGGCCATGCTGACTCCCCCTGCCACTCAGACGCACTCTCCCAGTGATGAAAACTCATAAAGCAGAGAGATCAACACCAGCTCTCCCTGCTCCCACCAAACAGCCCCACAGGGCACCAACAAATACGAAGAAAAAGTCAGTTAAAGTGTCTTAATCCTGTGTAAAGGTGATCCAAACAATAGCATGCTTTTTCTCCCATGTATGCCTGTCCAGTCTCATGAAAGATGCTTTACACCTGTGAACTGTGCAGCTCTGCAGATCGTGTCCACGTGAGAGTCTCTCTGCGTTCCCGCTGACAGTCCAGCCCTGAGAACCGGCTCCGGGGGCCACGGCATGAAAGGTGAGTGGCTCAGAGTGAAAGATGATCGCTCAACACGGCTTTCACTCCAGTTATCAGCCTACAGAGATGCCACACCAGCACCGCTGTGGCACTTTCTCCCACGCTGTGCAGAAGGAAGAGGGTTTTATTTACCAGCTGAGCTGAGTTCCTTTCACCTTTGTGCATTCGGCTATTCACAGAGACGATCCACGAGAGAGAGGGCGTGACTCACCATCTGCAGAAAAGACACACACACATACACACAAAAAAGGAGAAGAATAAACGTACACCTCAGTAAGCTTGCTCACACATGGAAAAGGAGAAATAACATGAGTAGGTTACAAAAGGATGAAGTCACAGCATCTCCTGTGAGGAAACACATCTCCAACTTCCTTTTAAGTTTTAAAAATATTGAAAACACAGAAAGTCCCCATTTAAAGTCTGGTTTTTATTATAGTGTTGTTGTTACATGAATTCTTGTGAACCACAAATGAAACTGTCATCATTTTTTGTCCTCTATCAAGCTCACATTAATGGGAAAAGGAGAGATAAGCAAAGAAAAACAAGAAATAGGATTAAAAGCAATTAAGTGTCTGGAAAACTTATTTCTGTTGTTGTGCACCGAACTGTCAGAACTGCTTAACTTCAACAAGCTCAGAGAGTTCTACATTATCTGTAATAAATTAGGTTAAGTCAAGAGGGGAAAAACAGAAACAAAGTTCTACCCTGCGGCATTTTCACTGATGTCTTTGGGAACTAATGTCTGTGGGAATTGAAGAAAATTAAAAACATTATTCAAGATGATCTAAGGTGATGATAATTTGTGTGAATGTGTGACAGAAAAGGCGCTAACAGGCTCAAATGAGATAAGTTAAGCCTACTCATGCAGTAAATCTAGAGCATATTCTGTAATGGAATGCCTTTTTTCTTATCATAATTCTATTTAAGACAGATTTTATGCTGATTACTGCATTTTTTGGGGGGGGGTGGCTGAATCCTGACTTCTCAGCAGCCTCTCTCAAAGGAGTCTCTGTTCTGGGACGAGCCCAGGTGCCTGAGAGGAAGGTAACGCAACACTCCTCAGGGTCAGGGAAATTTCCAGAACATTCAAGGGGACACTCGCCCTTGTGGCTTTCTGTCTGCCCTGGGACAAATCTGCAGAATACTTGTCATGTGAAACCTCAACGGCACCGCAGACCCCCATTGGCTTTCCACCCCTCTACTTTTCCCTCCTATAGTCTGGGACCCTCAAGGAGACATGGATCACATTCTGCTGATGTGCTTCAACCCGTAGCGTCCGGGCATAAAGACAATCTTCATCCCATCTGACCTCTCAAAACTTTGCCTCCGTATCCTGTTCAGTGACTTTTTAATACCTGCAAGGATGGTTTTCATTACTGGTGCCTTTGTCTGAATTTTAATTATTCAGGGTTTTGTTCATTTCACAATCACATCATTTTTTCTCGGGTGAAATGAAGTTCCAAAATGATAAACACTAAATGTTCTGAAGTAAAATTAAGGGTGTTGCTGCTGACAAATCAAAGTTAGTAGAAAACAAGGTTAGTGGGGTCAGACTCCAGGTGTCACAGTATCAAAATGAGGAAAATACTGTTGTAGAAATCAATCTGCCTTGTGAATTACCAACTAAAGCCAACAGCTGGTTAGCCGGTTAGCTAAGCGAAAAGACTGGAAACAAGGGGAAGCAGCTAGCCTGGCTCTGTCTAAAGCAAAAAAAAAATTCCTTTGATAGCTTGGTTGTTTAATCCCAACTCAAACAGAAATGTTAAAAACAAGAAGTTGTGGTTTTACAGGTTGTTATTTACCTGACAAGTAAGCACATTTCACAAACTATTCCTTTAACCATTTGTATCTGAAATGTCACTGAATATCGGTGCTCTTTTCATTCTCGCATTCAGCCTCTAAACCACAGGGATTCATACAAATGCAGTTACACATCGTAATTCTTTATATTTGTTTCCACAGCTTAACAGCTGTATAAATGATATTGAAAAGTGACTCCTACACTCTATCTGTAACCATGACGATTTTTCAGCCCTGTGTCAGTATTTTGCTCCCTGTCGATGGAGAAATGATTCATATTTCAGGAAAAATGAAATGCAGTAACTCTCAAACAAGCTAGCCTTTGTTTCAAAATGAATAATTTGTTTGCCTTAGAGAAATTGAATCATATCTAGGTTAGGTTCCCTGCAGGGTTACAAAGTCTAAACAGAAAAATAAAACCACAGATTTCAACATGACTCTCACTCCTAATGCACTGGAGGGAAACCGTATCCTCTAAATGTGCAGTGGTCCCAACTATGATTTAGATCCTTGAAGGTCATGAGCAGGGACGCACAAGAGAGCATTGTTTCGGGGCTGTGTGAGCACAGGTCATGTGATGGTAGCTATAGCTCAAAAGCAGTGAGGTGCTCCAGATCTGAAAACACAGTCAAACAGGTTTATGAGGGTGAACAGATGGAGACATAAGGATACAGGGCATGTGACACCTACCCTCCCTGCCTCTCACAAATGTAACAGGGCCACACACAGGTTAATTTACTGGTGTTAATAATTCACATCCCCTCAGCTCCGAAAATGAAATTGAACTCTACACGCGGCTAATTCGTAGTTTCAAATGACGGTAACAAGAGGGTGGATGGATTCTGTATGGATCCTTCATGTTGTATGAGGGAGCAGGAAACATGCTGATGTTTAGCAGGTGTGATGTTCAGTGTTTTGAGCTTAGTGTATTAGCGTGTTAACATTTGTTGATTAGCATTAAAAATCATAAGTACAGCTGAGGCTGATATTTGGTCATAAAACTAGGTATTGAATGAATTAGAATTTTTACTAGATGATGACTCTAGATGAAAAGCTAAGGGATCATGTAGTTGTCGAGGTATTTCACTCAAAAAACACAAATGTCAACCTCACGGTGGTGCTAGAGGAAGAGATAGGGAATTATCAGTCACTTCTTTGTACGATGACTATAAATGTCTGTACAAAATTTAATGGTGATTCATTGAATAGTTGTTGAGATATTCCAGTCTCATTACAAGTGGTAGACCAACAGATCGGCCATGCAGTTATTTTGGCTAAAACTCCCAGAGTTGGGTCCCTACACGTCTGCAGAGCTGTTAATCACAGATTCACATTCTGTAAATTTCTTCTCCTTGGCGCCAATACAGATGAACTTTGTTCAAAAGCAGGGGATAAAAATCAGGCATGACTCTTGTAAACAGACAGGCAGAGGAAGAGGAGGAAATGCAACAGACAAGAGACCACGGCAATTACTCAGTTGGAGTGGACATGAGCACAGTGACTGACCATTAATTCACATTCATATTAAATGAGCCAGCAAATATTTAATCAGGGAGGATTTAGGGGAGGAAACGTCAAAGTTAATCTTTGGTGAGCGGGCCGACAGCCAGCTCTGCTTGTGCTGCAGGCAAATGGCTGCACAAGTCAATCCATAAATATTCTTCATATCTGTCATGGGACTCATTGACCAGGGACAGGGTTGAGCAAGACAGAGATGTGGTCAATTCTGGGACACCTCTCCTCTAGCGTGCAGTTTCAGAGAGTGAGACAGCAGATAACTGTGGCCATTTAACAGTATGAATATGTATTATTTGTTCTGGTGTGAAGGAAAGAATCTGGCAAGAAGTAGGCGAACTGATAATGTGATATGAGGTAAAAATAGGGAAACTTTATGCAAGATGGAAAAAGACAATGGATACATGTTTATGAAATTCATTTTTATCTACTAAAAATATCATAAAGATTTGAAATCCAGAGGCAAGAAGAAGCTGATAAAATATTCCCTTTTGTTACTTGGTTCTGCATATGTGATCAATTTCCATTCCCCTTTATTTCGATTGCCAAAAAGCATTCTTTTCACTTCAACGTGGGTGAGATATTTTAACTGCGAGACCTCTGAATCCCCAGTGCAAATCACACCAGCTGATTTAAATTAGTTGTGGTATTCTCCCATAGTTTAAAATGGGTTTTGCTTGCTGTGTTTTCTCTGTGGTAGAAGTTAGAAAATTACAGGAGAACAACTGTATCGTGAAAAGTCAGTGAGCTTATGTTTGGTCAACAGTAAAAACAGCACTGACAGTGACAGAAAGGGTCGGTAACAGTGGCAGGAAGAAGAGGTTATCTGATGCCGCAGTACCATTTGTGGAACAGGAAACCACTTGTCTATTCCCTCTTTGTCCCTTTCTCTTTACCTCACTGTTTGTGCTATGTTCTCACACCGTCAACCTGTAGTCATTTCCTGTAAAAGTACTGTAACACGTAGAATGTCTTCGGTTGTTCAGCAGCAGAAGGGTTAACGGCATTAGCCGCAGCAGCCTTGACCCTCCCCTCACCCTGGGGCCTGTCTTTCCGCTCTCCTGGTGTGTTTGGCCTGCCAATGTGCATTAGCCATGTTTGTCAAATCAAATCAAACTAAAGATCACATTCCTCCCCCAGTGATAACTCTGGCCATGCTTGTGTTCGAGTTTACACAGATTGTTACACGCCGTCCTACTCGCAAAGCTGCCCGAAGCCTCATTACAGGTCCATCAGAAATCTCAAGACCACCAGAAGGCAGCCAGGTTGTTGAGAGCATCTATGAATGAGGATTTAAAATGTCTTTAATACGTAAACACGAAACAACAAAATGTGTCGAGACACTAAATTAATGTAAACAGTGTAGCAGTTGTGACAATAAGAAAATGTTCTTGGAGACGCAGTCTAGGAAAAGACGACAGTTCACATGTAAAACGGAGAAAGTTCAAATAAAAAGCAGTTAGATGCCAAACTTTTGCTGCTCAGCAGAACAGAATCAAGTGGCATGTTCAGTGCAGATGCCAACTCTTAGGAGTACATGACCTCTGAAAACTGGAGTGTGAACATGACTGCTTCCAATAACAACATGATCACACTGCCAAAGCAGTTTTCTGTGCTTAATGTTTGGCAAAAGTTACCACAGTATGCGCCACAGTTCTGGCTTCCCATTTTCATGTCAGCCATTTTAATTAAATCTGTGTTTGATCTCAGTGTGTGCCCGCATTAGTTATTGGCTTATTGCCCAATACACTTAATTACTGGTGGCCACTCAGAAGGAAGCTCATCAGCAAAGATATTTGCAAGAAAAGTGACAGATTATATCAAGCTAAATAAGCAGTTTTAAACTCCTGTTGTTTTTTTTTGCTGCAAATTGTTCCTTATTATACTTTCTCCCAACCCGACAAGGCGACTATGAACCATTTATTACAGACAACATCCATCTCTGCCTCATTGTTGACACATATAAGTGCCACTTCACATACCCCGTGATTAGGTTTCTAAAAACAGTTTTCCATTGCATGCATTATCGTTTACTGCATGCTAGTCATAGGTTATCTGTAACTAGCACCTCTGTCTGTAATCTCTCGGGGAGTTTGGAAAATGTGGAGCATATGATAAAAGTAAAGAAATCTATGCTGCTGGACAAGCTGCAGATTAAGATATCCAATGCCCCCACTCTCCTTTCATTAACCTCTCATTAATGGCCTGCTGAGAGGTTGATGATATATGAATGTCCAGCTTTTCATTTTAGATTTATTTTAGATTACCTGTGTGGTTTTATTTTATGAGATCCCCCAAGTCTGGCCACCAAACTGCCGACCGAGCAGTTGGTCATTTACAAACAGTGACTGCATTAAATTGTTAGCCCACACATAGTATGAAAACTGACAAGTTTAACTGTCAGCTCTGAAATGTCTCACTTTAAACTTGACATACAATAAAAATGGAACACACAACTTACAAAATGTGTTTGCTATTGCTGTTTAGTTGTATAAAAAAGTTGTTTCTAGGAGACAGGGTTACTTTTGCGGTCATGAAATGATTGCAGTGTTTAGCCGTTTTGGTTACACCGTCCCAAAGCCTGGGGGTAATTACAAATACCAGTCCATTTGGCATTGGAAAGGCTGAATAGACCAAACACAGGAAGAGTTTTAGGTACAACCTATGAAGCTTAAAAATTAAGCCCAGTATGGCAGGGAAAAAGCTCATTGTAATCCTGATAATACTCCACGGTCCATTAAGCTCAATGGTGACCTTTTACTCTGAAAGAGAAGAGGTAAATTAAAGGGTCTAAAAATAATGTAATCCTCTTCTTTGACTGGTACACAGTAGTGTTAAGCCGGTGCATTGTTATGGAGTGACTGATGATCATGAACGTTTCCACCAGTATAAGGTGATAAGCAACTGAAACAGTCAAAAAGAAAATGAGAGTGAAGGGATAATGGCTCCATTGTGGTTGTGGACACAAAGCAGCAGAGTTCAATTAGGCATAATCAAAAAGACAAAGACTGGACAAATCATTTGCACAAAACCTGCATTAGCACCAATTTTACTGTTTGCAGAATACAGAACGGGGTGCCTTTGTAAATCTGGAGCATGGGGCAAGAAAATGAAATGGAAAAGAAAGGCATCCGACTATTTTTGGGGAGGGAAATGCTGAAAACAAAATCCTTGACGCCAGCAGAGTCCTGGCACTAATGATGCGTCGCAAAGCTCCAAACAGAGAGAAAATATCCCAGATTCCTGTCGTGTAGGTTTCAGACCCACTCTTAGTACCTGCCACTCGCAGATCCCAGTTGGCCACATAGATGGACATTTGAGAAACAATCACTTGAATTGGTCCTCTCTAATGGCTTCATAAAAGAAGCAATTATTCTGCAGTGGGGAGGCGCTGTCAGTGGGAGATCAAATGATGTCTTCTACTATCCAACCTTAACAAAGCTCTTCATTCAGAGCCTTACAGAATATCTGCAGTTCAGTTTTTTTTATTTTCAAAGAGGAAAGCAGCTTTTTCTCCTTCTCCTCTCCCACCTTCACTAAGCACAGAGGATCTCTCGGCTTTAATTAAAAGCGAATTCTCCGAGCTCAGTTCTGCGGTGAATCTCAGTCCTCTCTGCTTGAATAGACTTAAGAGGGGATTGCAAAGGGTTTCAGCAAATGTTTAGTTGGTGAGGAGGAGGAAGGATGAGCGGAGATAGGAAATGCCTCCGTATGGAACTTGAGGCAATTTTCAGCAGCACATCATTAAGTTAAACTGCATAACACTGGCAAACACATCTTAACAACATGCAGCTAAGAAATACAGTTATTTATTAACTGAGAACAAGGCACTTTCTTTTTCCATGTTGAACTATGAGAAAACTTACATTTCACTGAGGCAGTAATCTCAGCAGCACCAAAGCGTGGGTGTTTGGCTCAGTAATATTTGGAACCACTTACTGTATTTACTGTATTGTGACTCAGTATTTACTATTTGTAAGCTTCAACTACTCTTCTATATAACAAGAGAGTAGAGAAATCTCATTTTAATCTGTGACATTCATGTGAGACCTGATAATATTAGTTAATTTGAGGATCATGCATGCAGGTCTAAAAATATGAAACTGAACAGGGGGGTCATGAAGAGTACTTCAGCTGTGGTATTTTTCAGTTAAAGAAATTGTTTAAACATTCTGCTCACCAAAACCTCTCAAACTATCTGATTAACACATACTGTTATGGACATTACTGTGTATGGATTGAACACAATTTGTGGCTTTAGGGTGAGTAACATGCTGTGTGACATTACATTTGTAATGCACACCTGGGCAGTGTCTCTGGCTATAGAGCAGGTTTCCAAACACAGTCAGTCAGCACAGAATTTGGTATAAAAGTTATCACAAATCTGGCAACTTCACTGGGACTGGATTCCAGAAAGCTGCGCAATGTCTGAACACCAAGCTGTTGCTCGCGAAGTAACAGATCCAGCACAAAACCGCAAACTGCTGGTTGTTTATAGATTTAATGGATTAAATAATTAATGGATTAAATAAATAAATATATTCACAATATCAACTTTATAGGGTGATAATACATCAGTGTTTTGTTTACAGCTTCGCCAGAGCCGTGGCAATCTTCTCCTCACATTCTCAGAGACGTGAATAAGCATAGTTCCCAAAATGTTGAACTACTCTTTTAAGTCCTGATACACAGATCTGAATATTTTCAATTCTAGTTTTTGGCGAGCAGCAGAAATTACTAATACAGGCCAAAAGGTTAGAAGGAATCGCCTTAAAGAAGCATCTTTATTTTGATTCGACAGAATAATATCCTCTCATGATAAAATAAACTCAGTGTGGTTGTTGGGGAAATATCTTCTCAGATAAGATGTTGACAGAGCTGTCCTTCAGTAGCACACGGCTTCCTCTGGTCTGTTGGGCAGAGGAAGGACAGAAAACAGCCAAGTGCTTGACAGTGCAGTGAGAGGGGAGACAGATCCACGACTGTAGGACATGCATTCAAGTTCCTGTGTCAGCGAGTACCTACTCTGCTCAAGTGTTCGCAAGCAAGAAACTTATTCCTCCAGCATTATTGTGCTGCAGCTAAACCTTCTCTCTGACAGTGAGAGAGGAAGAAAAGAGAATTTTATATTTATTTTAAAACAATATAATGAACCGTGGGAAATGTGTGCTTCAGAAGCACTGAAGACATGGCTGAGTATGACATGATCAGTCAGCACTGACAAAATCTCACTTCACTTCCTGAAGTTGTTTCCTTTCTCCTTTTGGAAACCACTGTGTGATCTCAGAGGTCAGTCCTACACAGCTGAACCCATTCTCAGCTAGAAAAATCATTTCACTTTGCCTTGTTAATACATTGTGGTTTTCAGCTCACTGTCCAACAATTTAACATTTAAATTCTTCTGACCAATACATATCCTTAAGAGTTCAGTAAGTCAGCAATAAGGCTGGGAAAAGAAGGGATTAGAGGGGCTACTAAAGATGTTGTCTGCAGTCTGGAGGAGCGATCCTGCTCACAGCACCACATGCTGGGATCACTTCAGACAATACAGGATCCCGAAACTGCAAGCTCCTGTCTCAGAATGAAGCAAAGTTAACAGTAGGTAATCAGTAAAACAGAGAAGTCTATTGATATGATATAGTCCAGAGAAAAATGAAAGGTAATCAAATGTAGTCAGTTGATATTATCACTGTTATGTGATTCTGTGCGGAAAAAAAAAATTCAAACAGAATGAGAAGTACAAAGTTGTTGGTTCAGGTATAAGCATCTTATACCTTGTACCAGATAAGTGTAGCATCCCTTTTTGATTGCAGCCAAGATAGTAAAAGTGCAGAGGTGCTTAAAGTAAAAGTGCTTACAATGTATTATTTTATATTTTCATATAGATCATATTCTTGCATTATTATTAATGATGCATTAAAGTCCTAGCAGTATTTAACTGTTGCATCTGGTTAATATGGAGCTAATTTTGACTACTCTACATTCTGTTGTGTAGTTTAATCTATAAAAATGAATCACCTTGTGTCTGTTGATTATATGTTTTATGTGTAAAATCTGAATCTGCAAAGAAAACTACTAACTAATAGCTATCAGGTACATGTAGCAGAATGAAGGGTACAATATTTCACTCTGAAATGTAGTGGAGTGGAAGTATAAAGTAATTTAATACCTCAAAACTGTACTTAAGCTTCAGGAAGCGTACTTGGTTATTTTCCACCACTGACTCTAGATTACACAGTGTCCAAGAGGAATCCATATAACAAAAGTATAATTTTCCTCAGAAATATGAAGTATGTTGGTAATTGTGGATTGAATGCTGATTTGCATACAGAATAATCCACTTTCAGATGCTTTTACAGTTTTATAAATGATTACTGCAAATGTGAAGTGCATCTTTGGTTCTCATACAGTTGAGACAGAAATGCTGAGAGATGCTTAGAGATAATTGTAAAAGTGTAGCATTTAATAATAAACCTATTCAGCCTCTGTCCTCACCAGACAGCAATCATAGTTATGATTATATGAGGAGAAATCAACTGCAAAGACAGCAAGAGTTTTCAGTTTTTTCCACAGACTGTAGCCTCAATAGAGCAGCATAATGCAGCCACAACATGTGTTTTGAGTCATAACACATCTCTTTTTTTTTTTTCCACTGCAAAAATATTCTCACTATTAGCATGCAGTATACATTAACTGACACCACCTACACACATAACCCACAGCAGAATCTCAAGCATCTGACACCCATGCTTGTGGAGTTGTTCAAAGTCTGTCTGGGAAATTAACACTAACTGAAGTGCAGACAGACCACAGGTACAACAGGAAGAACTTCTAAAAGAAAGACTGTGAAAGGATCGCATGAGAACGGCTCAGCTCCTTTGTCACTCTGAGCGTTGCTGTACACGAGCTATTTAGCTGTTTTTGATGAGCTGTTCCATGTGCATAATCACGCCAGGCCAGCGAGCTGGGTGCAGTGGTCTGGATGCATTCATTTGAAGAACATGAAGCGCGTATGCAGTAGGGTGCTCGGTAAGCATGCCTTGCAAAATGTGTAGTGAACCATGGGGCCACATCAGCATCACGCAAATCTGCCTGTAAAGGTCGAGCAGCACCAGAGGCCGGCTGTCAACACATCCTTTCCAATTAAATATGAACATCATTACAGGCCTTGTTGCTCATACATCCTATTTTTACTCAGATGTTGTTGTTGTTGTTGTTGGTGTTGTTGTTGCTGGTGTCATCATCTGATGTCCTCACTATTGGTCCCATCAGGTCTATATGATGACCATGACTGACAATAAATCGACATGTTCAAAGCTCACTGCTCTACTTGTAACTGCAAATAGATTATTACTGACCTCTGTAATCATTTACTTATTAAGTTTGTATGTGTTTTAAACTAAGTGGGCTTAAATGTAGGTTTAAGCCAAATCTTGAAGTGGTGAGATTACAAAATACTGCTGCCTCAGGCCTTTGTCTGCATATTTTTGTTTACTTTATGTCTGTGTATATATAGATACATGTTATATGTTGGTATGTTTGTGTCTATTTGCAAGGGTATGGAATCTTATTTTATTCTATTTATTTATTTTAATCAAGAACGTTTTATACATTATTATTATATTCTCACTTGATTCATTTACAAATATGTTTATTCCTTGCCATTACTTCCTTCTTTGACCTATTTTCTTTATATAAAAGCCAAATAGGACAGAGGAATGTTAAACAAAGTTTAGGCCAAGGACTATATTTGTTAAAGACCATATCTGTCTCTAAATTTACACAACTCAAAATTTCTCAAATACTTTTTTCTAATACCTTTGACTGTAAAAGTGGTATATTTGAGAATCTGATCATGCTGTGCTGAAACTGTTGTCATCAGTTACCACATGAACCTAAAAGTCAAGCGAAATTGAGAAATGGTCACTTCTGCAATATTGGAAAGGTTACATGTACATGTGTACACAAGGGAGCAAAGCAATTTAATGGGCCTACACTTGTGTGTGTGTGTGTACATGTGTGATTGTGTGTGTAGAAGCAGAAATAGGCAAAGTATCTAGGGATTCAGGCTTTCTGACAGCTGCCTGCTTTGGGCTCACAGGAAGGAGCGAGTTTCAGCGCCGCAGCCTCTCCTAAGATGAATAAAATATGACGAGCGCATATAGTACTGTTTCACTCTTGCTCTGATGCAACATAGAATAACATCTCTGAAGCAAGGGAAGAAAGAAGAAGGCTGTGTTTGTGTGTGAGTGTCTGTTTACGACTGTGTGTGTATGTGTGAGATACAGGCACAGAATACGTGCACCTCGGTACAGTATAAAGTGAATTGGGTGAACTAACCATTTAAATAAATGGTCAGATCACTGAACTCCAAAAAACATATTTTCTCACTTCCCTCTAATGGCATCTTGCCATGCAGATAGTTCTGATTTTCTGTGCCCAGAAGTTTTGAGTCTCTGCCTCTGAAACTTAAGAAGAAAGAGTCACTTTCTGCAGTAGGAAAAGGATCCAAAGAAAACTGTTCTCAGTGAAGTCTGTGGATTTTCCTGAGTAGCTAGGATGTTGTTTATGGAAAGATATGTTTCTCCTATATTTTTCAAATTCAGTCATTTTTCAACCCTGTGAGCACCACAAATAAAATTCCCTACACCTCTGCAGTAATGGGGTGGGGGAAATCAGAAATCTCAGAGGCAGACATCTAAAAACATCAATAGATGTAAGTGAAACTATCTGTGTGGATAGATAGCAGTAATGGTGAGTGGAAAACTTAAACATAGATTGCAATCACAGAAGGAAAGAGTTTTGCCCCCTCAGCACACAGTGACTCTAGCAGACATCAAAGCAGTGACTTCAAATTAATTACGGCAGACTGTACAGGACACAATTTGCACCAACTAGAGTCAGAAAAAAACACCTTAACATGCTGCATATTGAGAGTTTGTGTAAACTAGTTAGCAGGCTGGCAGAAAAGTCTAAGTGAAGAGCTCAAAGTTATGGGTAAATGGTTAAAATGCCATGATATGAATGCAAAAAAAAAAAACTGTAAAAAGACAGAGCTTAATCATCAACAATTCCAGGATGTACTGTATGGATTCAAGGGGGCAACACATCCACAACAGCCTCACTGTGTTTTCTTTGTGGTTAAATTTTACTGAGCAATTGCATGTAGCCGTCCTATCTTCAATGAAGGGTTGCCTGATAGTGCTGTGGTGGTATGACAGACAAAAAAATTAAAAAAAAGAAAAGATTGGGAACCACTACACTGCAAATAATGCAGCCTGTGTTTTGGCCTCAGTGTAACGGTGCAGCCAGACCGTGTTTAAGTTGCTGCGGTTCACTGAGGAGAGGGCTGAACCAGGAGTCAGTGAAGCGCTCAAGCTGAGTCATCCTGCCCCTAAGCAACCTGGGAAAGACATCTACACAGTCGACAAGAGAGTGTGGAGGTGATGAGGGCTGACACAGTGCAGCAGTGGGCTCGTTGTTGACCAGGTGTTCTTCATTTACTGCATGTAAGCGTTCCTAACATCACAGCCAACCTGGACGTCTTTGCTGACAGATGGTAGAATATTAGCTCTGCGGAGGAGCTCATGTATGCGTTCTGCTTACCGCCAGATTCAGAAAAGTAGCTGATAAGGGGATAGACTTAGGTACTTATCCTGCATGCGGCTGGAAATTAATGGAACAACATGTAAGGCTGAGTGTAAGAATAATAAGCCCTTACTTTAAGCGTGTATAAATAGACAAGGCTTGATTACTGTTGCACATCTTTCAGATGAAATCCCAGCAGATGCAATTACTGAGCACAAAACTATCATGAGCTTCTTCTACTATTTACCCTTTAATGGCATATTCCCTGAAGGAAATGAGCAAAGTGGTTGATCTGTTTAAAAGCTTGAGGATCCTATTATTCCATGATAATCACGGTGGTAGATGGGTGGTTTGGGGAGAAACAGAAGGATGGACATCTTGATTTGGCCGAGTAGCTCATTTCACAGAAACCCGACAAATTTCTCTTGCAAGTGTGACAGCCCAATTAGGGCCTAGCACGCTGAAAGGAGATCTGAAGCTGCTGCTGACACTGACTGCACAGGCTGACAGACCCAGAGGGGGCTCCACTCCTTCTGGTTCTTCTGAGGGGTTATCAAAATTTCCTGACTTCCGCTTTAAAAAAAAAAAAAAGCCTGTCTAATTCTTCACAGTCTAGCCTGGATGTGGATGGATGTGTTTTCACAGATCGACTAACACTATTCGAGGTGATCTTCAGCACACCTCAGGGCAGCTCGCTAATATGGTTGTAATGTCTACTTCACCGACCTAATGGAGCTTAAAAAAGAATCCTTTATATGTTTGCTTATATTTTGCTTATGTTTGTTTTTCTTTGACCTGTTAGAGCATAAATAACTTTAATGTGGGAACTCATTTAGGAGTATAAATGGAGCCTTAGTCAAGAGTCCAGGTCAAGAGCATTACCCAAAGATAAATGTTTCCCAGACTAACACACAGGCAGCACTCAGACCATTTTGTCCTCCAGTTTCCTAAAACTGGAGTTGGTAAACTACATTTCTCTATTTAAAGGCTTGGCTGTTGCCAGGTTGGAGCTCTGTTGGTGAAGCAGGTACAGAAAACAGAGCCCAGCAGTTTAACACTAACAAAGGCCTTTTTGTGAAGCAGGGACTCAAGCTGAAGAAAGGTCAAAGGGGTCCGCTACTCGAGGTGAGCAATTACAGTGCTGATGTGCTAATCTTGGCCACTGGCACCGTCTCAAGGTCAGCCGTGGACCACGGAGAATGTGCAAGCTTTTACATCCAGTGTTTTCTCCTTATCCTCTGCTCCTCATCTTTTTTCATTTTCTCAATTGCTTTCGCACTGTCTTCCCCTCTCTTCATTCACGCTCACACACACACACATACGCTGCAAGCCTTCTGACTCCCCTGAGTGGATGGTGTCGGACATTCACACAGCTGTGAGTCAGCCTGACAGTACGGAGGAGTTTGGGTCAGACTTACATAACCAAAGTTGATGGCACAACAAGAACCCTGATTGCCCTCGTGCTTAATGGTAAATGTTGTGATAATGTTTGGGGACAAAGTCTTAGAAGGAGAGAGATGTTTTTCTATATCTGATAAATACCATAAATTAAATAACTATCACATTAAGGACCTTGCAGTTTGATTACAGTAATATGTATTATGGATACAGATTGATTTAAGGCTGTGGTTCCCAAATAGATCAGATTAATGAAGGAACAATAACTAAAGTCTCATGCAAGAAAAGCCAGTTGTTGAGTGAAAATTGTCACTCAAACATGAAACAAAGCTTATCTTTTTCTCAGGTTTACTTTCAGTATAATGGGAGAGCCTGGTGTTTTTTGTTAATGTTATGTGTAGTGTATATGTGTAATAATGTTATTGCAATGAAATTCAACTTGGCTTAGTTATTTTGTTAACTAGTTGCTTCAGTTCAGTTTACATGGTATTGTGGTATTATTACTTGGTAATACAAGATATTAGATAGCAGCAGCTATTCTGTTACATAATAATTGTATCAAATGTAGATATAAAAATCCAGCAATAATGATCTTAATGACTCGATGGCAATAAATTTAGTCTCTGTATCTATCTCTCTTTAAGAGAAACACACTCCAGATAACCTTGAATTTGCATCACAGCCTGGTTGGAGATAGACAAGATGTAAGCACACAACACTGCACTCTGACTCGAACACACACACACACACACACCATTTCACGGCTCGTATTAGGCTTGGTTGGATTAAACAACATTCGTGTCCTCAGCAGGGTGCCTGTCTCTCTCTGAGAGAAAAGTATGAACAGCAGGTCTGAGTTCAAAAATATAATTGGCTGTTTATCTTTCCTCCAGTTGCTGCTAACCGCTTGTAAGAAGTCTAAAAAGTTTTCTTGACACACTGCACATTAGGATGGAAAACAAAGGACAATAGGAAAGCTTCATACCTAGCATTTGGTTCATACAGCAGATGGACTTTAATACATTGTTGGCTGTGTTGTGTATGAGTCATGTAACATACATGAAGTAAATGTATATCTACAGTTAAAATATATCAATGGAGCACTAGGACTTGAGTTCAAGTTTAGGTTGGGGGTTTTCCCAGCTTTGTCTGATATCTGCCTCCTTGTATTATCTTACCACCTGTCTAGGTAGTGATTATCTGGACGCGTCTTACGGAAGAGGTCCAGTGTTGAGAATAATCCTCCTATAAGCTGAAAATCTGGCTGAGATGTGCATGCAGCAAGGCTGACCCACTCCTTGGATCTGTGTACGCGTAACACAGTTTTAAAGATGATCCTCTTTCTAAAATCATCTTTTCTTTCGAGGAAAAGGAAAATGAATCATTGCAAAATAGCGTAAACAAAAGCGTGCTCTTTGTGTTTTGAATTCATGTCAACAAAAACAGAATGTGATGCCACTGAGAGTCAAACTACTACTACTGCTTTTGCACCACAGGCGCTACAAACAGTCTGAAACTTTCCGCACGTCTTTGGCGGCATAACAGCGTAGCATTTAATGCCAAGCTATTTTTGTAAGAGCTCTAATGAGGATCTTGACATCCTTTTTGATGATGATATATCAGGACTGCACGAGCGCACCGTCCAACCTACACACGGCTCGCACTGCACCACTGTTATTTCACTGTAATGGCTAGCACAAGCATGCAAAATGTAATTCCTGTCAGTTCCTCTGGCGATCTTCAAAGCTCACGGCCGTTGGATATGATCCACAGCACGTCCCTGAGAGGTCGCCAAGAGGATGAAGAGATAAGCTCTGGAGGAATTCAAAGCCTTCTCACTCCACTGCCGGCCACCCCATCACAACACAAAGGACTTCATATCTGAGCCACTCTCAACTTCTACTCTGCAGCCACAGCTAAGATTTCATGTGAAAAGCTCCTCTGAAATTCAACATTAAATTTACAAAAACATTTTTTTCTTTCAGAATTCAACCTTCACGGTGAAATCATTGACTTTGACCATGATTATTCACTAAATCAACAGCAGCAGTGGGAACATCGTCTCATTCTCGAGTGTACAAATATGACTTTCAGTTGCTGGCATGATTCTCTGACGTCTGGCCACTTCTGCCTCAGGGAGGACTGAGCACAGCCACTGTGAGCAACAATGAAACCTGTGTTATTTCATTTTTTAAAATTAGTATCCAAGGATTTTCCTGCTCTGCACAGCTGAAACAGAATCACTATCATAATGTCATATGAACTCCTATTACTAGAGGCTTAAGTAAGAATCATGAGGAAGGGGAGCTTTAGTTTTTATTTTACAGTGACATTAATGGTATTGATCAATTCAGCTTGGTCTAGATTCGGGGGCTATGATTAGAGCGCTGTGTTCCATGTGCCATAACTAGAGGTCTGTCATGGTCTACCAAGGCCTTTTATTTACTGTCATACCAAGTGCTGAAATAGCAGCAGCACGAGCAATTACTGCCATTCATCAATTGATTTTAACAGCACTGAGATCAATCTTAACAACCATTGTGTCCTTCTTCTTCAGTTTCAACACTTCACACTGAACAATTCAATACAGTGATCTACAGCACACCGAGGTCATCAGAGACAGGGGCAGTGGAGGCTGCTGAATTTACATAATTTCATTGAAATCATTAGACGTTACCTTGTAAGTAATGCACTTTTCGAGTTGCAATTTAGAGCTGCAAATGAAGCTTATTCTAATTATTGATTCATTTGCCCACTATGTTCCTGATTATTTTTAAAATAGTGAAACATGTCCTTAATAATTTCTAAGAGACCAAAGTGGCATCTTCAGATGTCTTGTTTTATCTGGGGTTCACAATTATATTAAAAAGGAGTAAAAGCTGGAAACTGGTGTTTTTGCTTATAAATGGTTGAAACCATTTATCAAATATAAAAATAATGGCCAAAAACAAAAGGCCAACACTTTGTCAGACAAAGTGGCTGAACTCTCGGACTAAAACATTAAAAGAATAAATGGGAGCAGAGTACCGAGACAGTGAGGTTCTGTTTGTGCCGGAGCCACAGGCAGACAGAAAAAATGAGAAAAACACTTAAATTATTTAAAAGAAATAATCGAGGGGACGAAAAGCAGGTTAGGTTCTGCCTCGCTGTCTCTCTGATTTACAGCTCTGGTTAAAAATAAGCAGGAGGGCTCTAATGGAAGTCCAGAGACTTCACACTTTGGGGGAAATGTGTGTTCAGTCTGTTAGCCACCAACCATGCACCTGGTTACAGGCATACTTCTTTACCGCCCACTGAACACAACAGTGTACTGAGCAGAGAGCAGGGACAGCTCTACGTCTGTCACATAAACACCAACAAACACCACACGTCAAAATAATACAGAAAAAAAGGAACCTTTCAATTGGTTTATCCAACTAGGAGTGGAATATATAGAATAATAAGATAGAACCAGACTGGGCAGATTAGGGCTCAACTTCTAGTTCACTCAGGTATTTTTATCACCTGAGGCTCAGTCTAATCAAAACATATGGCCTTTAAATAGACTAAGCCTACAGCAGCTACATCACAGTGGCAGCTTCTTTATTCGTTTTCAGAAGCCAGTAAATCTTTTAAAAATGTAAATAAAAAAAGAAAAGAAAAGAATTAAAAGAAATTCTGGAAAACTGTTTTCTGGGTTTGTGGATTTTTGGTCTACTTCGGTGATGTTAACCAGCAGTGCTCATGTCATCAGTGCAGCTATACAGTGAGACCGTCCGGACTTCTGCAACAGCAACGCAAATACAAGCGACCTCTGCACACATTTTACAGGACTGATCCTAAACATGCTGCAGTAAAGGCAGGTTTTCGTTTCGTATCTTCGTCAAAACAGAGATAGCGCGTGAGAAGTCTTTATCTTACCTCAAACATGAGTCAAGACAAGAAGGCTCGAGCAGATGGTTTGGTGCTGCAGTTCGCAGGACGCAACTCAGCCCAGGATGGTCATCTCTCAGGCGCAGGCATGATGTTTCATCTCCACGATCATTTCAGTCAAATATGAAGAGCAGCGTTTTGGGTTTTTTGTTTTGTTTTTTTCTACTGCGCTTCCGACCGCACACTACCAAAGCTAGTTTATCAATCTCATTAGCTCGAGCAGTCTCCCAGTGTGGCTCAATGATACTGTAGGCTACTGTACCGCAGATAAACCTCTACGCGCTTCTCCTTTCAGTCGGAGAAGGAGCGAGTAATGTTAATGGCCCCAGTGCTCTCACCAGTTCACATCACGCGGTCTCGCTCCAGTCATCGGCTCAGGTGGAAGCGTGGATGTGATGCAGGCGGTGGGCTCGACCTGTCTGTTCTGTCGCCCGTCCGATGTTGAGGAAGCCCGTTTGACGCTGCGGAGAGGCAGCGCCGCACCGTGCGCCCAGCGCTCCCACACGGACCAACAGCACTGCCTGCTGTATTTAAAGAGACACAGCAGAGCAAACAGAGGCGCAGTGGCCGCCGCACTCCACTTTCGCGCTCTGCTGCTTTCTGGGCCACACGGGATTTGGCGCGGCGACACTCTCCCCTGCGGTTAGTTTGTTTTCGTGTGAGGAACCCAGTCAGGACCAAATTCAGAGTCAGATGGGGCGGTTTGCGCATGTGGCGGTTTGCTTGCTGCCATGCTGTATATGTCCCTTTAAACCATGAATCATAAAATGTGTGTGAAGTATGCAGATACTGTTGATCTGAAAAGGAAAGTTAAACCAACATGAAATAGGTCAATTTCCAGTGCAGTGTAAGTGGCTCTGAGTCAGAGTCAGTGACTGCAGCGATTAGATGCAATGGAAAGAGGTGATATAAACAGATATTGTTGTGATAACAGCAAAAACAGCCATATTGATAATTATAGTAGTTGGTTTACAGTGCAACTGAACACTGGTTGCAGTGTTCAGCTCCACTATGTGGAAGATAGTGGACCAGTAGATGACAAGGTGTAGACTTGACCTAACAAAATACAAAATGGTTTTAGCTAAATATTTTATTTATTTAATATTTTTATGGTACTGTACACCTCTTTGGGAGTCCTTACACACACACAAAATCACTGGGTAAAAATGGACCTAATTTGGGTCTATATAACAATAACTGGATTAACTTCACCCATGGATGGAGAACCATCCAAGACAATGAGCTGTTTTGACCCAGTGCTAATGTTGTTTTTTTTATTTTTTATATTAACACTGGGTTCCAGTTTTGAACTTCATGTGTGCACATTAATTTGTTACTGGATAAAGTTAACTGGGTAAAGTCTGTGTGAGTGTGTGTGAATAGAATGATAGAATGTACCATGTCGAGGCAGAATGTACCACTCTGCTGTCTCATTTTGATTAACACTAAGAGTTTTTTTTTTTTTTGCCTGCTTTGCATTCTGCTTTTAATCCTGACTTCCGGTTCTGCTGCTTCACCCCTCTCAAACCCACCTCCAGATGTTCAGCTGCTGTGTGTTTCCCTGCTGCACGCAGGATTTCCAGTGTCGATTCGGGGTGATCATCCATTCCGTTTAACCGCAAATCTCCTTTGTGTGTAAACTCTGCTCTTCAATCAGTTTTATCGTTCTGTCCCTGACAGTCACGGCTGTTAAATCAATGGCTTAGAGCAACTGCATTACACAGATCTTTAAAGGGCATGTACACAAATAGACATTCACATGCAAGCAGGGGGCCCATAAAAGTACAGACAGATATTATACAGGGAGTTGAGAATCTCCAGTCCACCTAGCTGGTGTGTTTCTGAAATATAGGAGGACGTCTAACCGAAAGATTAAGAGTAAATGAAGGAGTATTTTGGGTTTGTCTCACCCGAGAGTTAAGTCAAACCCTACTTAGTCTCCTGCAGCTCTGAATAGGCCACTCAGTTAGTCAGTTACAAGCTTAACTCTGGTCTGTCCTGAAGGAATGGTCTGCTGACACAACAGAGATGACTCTGCATATTTCAGCACCATCAATTCATGGGTTGGTTGCTGTCTCTGCTGTCGCCTGTAGCACTGTCACCTACAATTACCCTCCTCTACATGGTGACTCAGCGACGGACTCCAACTTAGAGGGGCACTCTTGAAATCACTAGTGTGCCGTGGTGATATTACTCATGCTGAATCAGGCAGACAGGATGGGACAGCGGCCAAACAACAGAATCCTAAAACTCTCTGGCAGATGTTTGACGAAGGCAAATGGATTTTATTAGTTTGTTTTGATAAATTGTACTGCAGGGTGTTGGAGAGAGATGCAAAACATCTCTCCTATTTTTATGTCCTTTTTCAAGGATATGCACACATGCACGCATTGTTTGGGGTCAGAAGTGGGGGAGTTAATCATGTGGTGCAAGGGATAAAATTCCAGGCCGGTCAACACAGCATCAAACATCTGCATCACAAGCCAGCAGTCGCTGCATTGTGTGCATTGTGCACTGGCCTGTGTGTGACCACCACTGGTTTAGCTCCCCCTCAGATGCAGAAGACAGAAGTAAATAGACAACAATGGGGCTCACTGTGTAAAATCTCTGCTCTCTCATGGGAATACACAGGCGGCCACATGAAGGGGGATGAAAAAAGCGCTTCTGCGTTTTCAGACTGTGACCAGTTAAATTGTTCGTTTGATGATCCTGCTTCATGTCAGGATCTAACAAATCATGAGCACGGACAGCACGCAGTCCAACAAATAACTCAGCCGCACGTGAAACTGTGCTGTCAGATCTCTCCCTCTTTCACTGGAATATTAATTCATACACAGCAGTACAACAACACATATCTCAAGCAGGAGACCAAAGTCTGTCAAAGATAATTGTATGCATAAACACTCATGTCACCTGCTTGTGTTCGAGGGGAAGGTTCACCTAATGTATTTTTTGTGCTGTAAACAGACCTTTGTGAGAAATCTGGAGCTACAGTAATGGAGCAGTTTAAATATTGTAAGTTTTTATGAGAAACAGGGTCGCCTCTTATTTGTCACATGCCTTTGCAATGTGACAGGGTAAAAAGAGAGATGCTCAACCCCTTGGAGAAAGAATGAAAGCTATTCCCTTAAGCTGTCAACATCACATCACATGCAAGAAACAGAGACCTCAGACTGATGTCAGAAGTCAACATGTGCCTCGTCGTCACTGACTATTATTCAGCTTCGAGTTTCTTAATGGAAGCTCTCACGTAACGAAAATCAAAACACCTACAGCTTTCCAAAACACCATTGTCAGAGAGCCATTGTGGCTGTTTTTATGTGCTAAGCCTTTATTAACTGTCACATGAGATCAGAAACAGGTAAAGTGCACCTGGGAACGTCAGTGTCGCCTCCAGCACATCGGGAACAAAGCACTGTAACTCAAGCTCATCATCCTGAGAGCAAAGTTGACATAAGCAACACATGTAAACACCTTTTGTGGTGTTTAAATTTCACATAAATGTTAAGAGACAGGTTGAGGGAGACATATGAGGTAGTGAGGAAAAGGTAGTTGTTTACCACATTTAAACTATGTTCTCTGATCACAACTACCTACGAGCTGGTCATCATCTTTCCAATCTACTTTTCTTGAGCAATCAGTCATTTGTTTAGAGTGTAAAATGTCAGAAAATAGTTTTAAAGATGTGCATCACAGTTTTTCAGAGTTCAAGGAGCATGTCTTTAAAGTAGAACCAAGAAGTTCAAAGTAGCAAATTTAATAGCAATCAATTTGGTGGCGCTAAAGGAAACATCAGACCATCACCAAAAGTTATTAGGATCCATCCTCTGGGGAACATAAATACAAAAATTAATGGCAATCTTTCAAATTGTTGTGAAGATTTTTAAGTCTGGATCAAGGTGATGGGTCGACCAACCGACTTAAACAATTAAGTGATTATCAAAATAAGTGCAGGCTGCAGTCATCTTCTGTCAGTCAACAGAAAGGATTAGTCATCTAATTCTCTCAGCTCCACTGTAAACTGTAAATATACCTCCATGCACAAATACATTTGTACTCATTGCTTTTGGGTCCATCTAAAAATGCTTTGGTATGAGTCAAGCAAAATGCATTCTCTATAGGTGTGAAAATTCTGCTAGGCATGAAGAGTGAAACTGTAATGTAGCAGCCTATAATAATCATCAAGCTAACACTACGTAGGTCTGTATCAGTACAGTCAGAGCTAACTCTTTCCACAAACAGCACATGTATTTGATTCAGTTTTGTTTTTCTGCTGGGATATTGCTGATTGTGCTAGTTTCATATGTCAATCAGCTGATAATCACATGCCATGTTTATAGATCTGCATACTGATTTATTATCTGCGTGCTAGCTGCCCTCCTATGGGACCAATCAGTGATTCTCGATGGGATCAACAGTGAATCCTCCCCAGTCTGACACATTTAAGGAGGGCTTTGCCTGACTATGTGTAAGTTTTTCTGCAGAAATCATTTCTGTCTGATGAGAAACCTTAGGATTCCTTTCTGGTATGGTTCTCATTGATTTGATGCAGGAATAACACAATCAATATGTGGAGTTGCTGTGCACTCTGTTTGACCTTTAAACCAATAAACACTTGCTTCCCACTCTGCAGGCAGCTTTTTGGAAACAGTTGCAATTACATAAGTGTGTTTCATGGCCTTATATTGTGTGCAGGTCTTTTGTTTGAGTGCTACATAAATTTCACTTTACTTAAATTTCACTGTGATCCAAGGACATCCATGATCATTTTCCTTGTATGGAGCACTGGAAGAATGTTCAGAACTCACTGCTATAAAAACACCAGGCTGAAGTTACATATACACAGCTTATTAAACATTACATGAACAACTTGAAATCTTACTTTGTGAAACTAAAAAAAAAAAACAACAAAAAATATTATGTATTTTTCTTCCACTTCCTTCTGACAGTGATGAAGATGTATGGCTGCAATTCTCGGTCATTCTTACCTTGGTGTTTACCCTCAGGGCTTAAGACACTGAGCTCAGAACCCAGAGGAAAAAGAGGTTTTGCCTTTGTGATTTTTTTATGATAATTTAAGTGTTGTGGTTGAAAGAATCATGTTGCAATTTTTTTTAAAAAACACATTGTTTATTTTTTTTTTCAACTGTCCCTTGTAGTAGACATCGGTTCTTGCTTGACATATAATGTAAAGATGTAATTTTATGATACTGAAATCATTTTTGTATGAATTTCCTTTAAAAATTATGTTCATGTGCCACCATTTACAAGGAACATCCCTATCGCTCGTGGTTTTCTGGCCACGCCCTTGCTCACGCTGCAGAGAGAGCCCATGCTCTCTGGTTTTCCTCGGCCACCCTCAGCTGTCCCTTGTAGTGGACATCTGGTCTGAAATCATTTGATGATGATTCATCACATGAACAATACATATTTGAACACTTGAATTTTGAACTATTTTTATGGATATCATTTTAAATGAAGGAGGAAATCTGCACATTTCGGTCAGACCTTTACTATCGCAACTTGTCAGTTGGTCTGTGTGCAAAGATGAAAGATGCCAACTAGCAAATCAGGGCTACAATGTCATCCCAAAGGAGAGAACATGTTTTTTTTTGTTATTTTTTATTTTATGTAACAAAATTAATTAGAACTATTCAGTCTAACTAACTGAGGTAGTTAAACATGGTGCCAAGGCCAAGAATTTAAACTTAGCAGAACGCTCAAGAATGTCTGAATACTCAAATAAACTCTCATCCATGTACTGTTGGAAGTAGCCAGAGGGCTTCCAATTCTGATGAATTCTGAAACTTAAGTGATAAAGAAAGGAGACATAAAAGTTTAATCCATTTTTAGCAGATATATGTAAATCAACAGGGTAAGCAGTTTGCCAAATCAAGCTTTTAAATGACTGTGTACTGTGCCTCTGTGTGTGTGTGTGTGTGTGTGTGTGTGTGTGTGTGTGTGTGTGTGTGTGTGTGTGTGTGTGTGTGTGTGTGTGTGTGTGTGTGTGTGTGTGTGTGTGTGTGTGTCTGTGTGTGTGTGTGTTTGATCAACAGTGTGAACAGTGAACTAAAACTGCTTTCATTTCCCTTTCTACACAATCTCCCTCCACAATTCTTAGCAAAATCCTTTCTGCCTCACTTAGCCCTCTGCTCCCTAATGTATTAAAAATTGGGGTTAGTAAGTCCTGATGTCCACTACAAAGGACATTGAATCAAAAATGTGCTTTGAACGGGTTAAAATTATTATGCCTTTTAAAAAACTTACAAAATTCAAGTCAAGACTTTGATATTCAAGAAAAACATGTTTTTTTTTAGCAGCAGAAACATGATATCTGCAAAAAGTGACTTATCTCTCTTGTTACCATAAAATGTGGAAGTTGGAATTCCCGCCACTTTGAAAAGACAGTGCATTTGCTGTGTTGGCCACTTAAAAGGACAGTATGATTAAGATAGATTCTATAAGACCCGTGCCCCCCACAGAGGACAGAAATGAATTGCCGGGTCTCAGGAGGATAAAGCATCATCATCATTGCAAAGCAATTCTGCTCATCAGCCACATGATGAGTGATTAAAGAATAATGTTGCCACTGCTGCTGCTGCTAACAGCTATGCACTTATGCCTGCTGCCTGCTAAAGGTGACAGTTTCTTCACTGTCTTCGGTTTGAACAAATCATCTCAAGAGATGGTTCTTCAGATAAGGTTTCACACAATCACATCCTTCAACTTCCTGTCTCCGTCACATATACCTGCTTGGTGGAGCTGCACCCACAAAGACTGAGATGCAGTTTAACTCGGTAAATACTTGTCATGTAAGGAAGTGAGGAGCTGTTTGCATGGTATTTTGACAAGCATTTGATCTGCACTACTACATCACTGTGCTTTGATAGGGGACAGTTTGGATAAACTTATGTGACTGACTGGAAATTGCATGTGAAGTATTAGTGACAGACACTGACATATTTTCAGACAAACTGTGCCCTTCTGAGAAGCTGTGTGGGCCATGGCTGGACTGATAAGCTTTCCTTGACTCCATCAACACAAACAATAGTCCTTGTGTTTGTTTCATTATGATTTTATCTGAATCATAACCATGTGATTGTCAGCATGTCCTGTTCAGAAGGATGTGCACTGACTCCCCTGAGAAAGATGTCTGTTTTCAACAATAGTCTTCAGTTAACGTACACAACACTGTGAAACCTGATTAGGTCTCTTTCAGACAGCACATGGCAGCAGCATGATATCTTGGGTTATAGTATGACGAATGGTGATGAAATGTCCTCAGATACAGTTAATTTAGTAGACGAGAGTGTAAAATAACGCAGGTTGGGGCTGAGAGGTAGGAGCAGGTGGAAAAGGCTGTGAAATCAACCATACACTGTAATTGCTATTCAGGAAGCGTCTCAATGTCGTTGCTGCAGCCCAGGGTAGTATTACTGGAGACCCACATCTTTCAGTCACCATAAAAAAATAATGATTCTTTCACTGAGTTTCATTTGATCCTTTTGACTCTGCTGTCCGTTGTATCTCATTAGATACATCTGACACAGTTTGAGATATTTTGGTCAGTAGTGTCGTTTCCTCAGCTGTGTCATAAATGTCAGCTTAAACCCACAATCACACTCTTGAGAAAAATACATTCTCATGTTGTATTTTTGATTACCATTTATGTATAAGTGTATAACGTCTTACCTGCCAATAAGCATCTATATTCAGTGTAGATGTTTCATTGAAGACTGTAATTTCACATTTTTGTACTTGCTAAAAGGCAGGGTATGCAGATGTTTAAAACAGCCATCTCATCTAAGGTACTTTCACCAGCCAGTAAATGATGATAGCCTACTTCCTTCCTCTTTAAAGACAAAAAGCATAAAAAATTGGGGAGCAACTGCAGGCATTTATAAATGAGCAGGTTATGACACATGCTTTCAAGCAGCTTTGTTGCAATCCCTCATTTGTGCCAAACTGTCTGAAAGCTCCACCTCTTCTCTTATGTCTGCACTGACTCTTGTCTTGTATTATTAATGACTGCAGTGTGGATGATAAGTGACAATAAAGACAAAGACGAGCTGCAGACAATGTTTGTGTGTGTCTGTGTGTGTTTGTAAGAGAGATGGCAGGGAATGTCCTATTTAGTTGATCTCTTTTAGGAATTGTACAGCTAGAAGACTGACATACAGTCACAAATAGTACCACAACTATTCAGGAAATGGGTTGAATTTGTTTGGATTCCCACTGTTCAGAAATTCATCCAAGTCTGTTTGGTGTCACTGGATGAAATCCAGTGTTAAACTACTTTCCAAATTTCCTTTGGGGATAGGAAATTAAAAATAAGTATAAAATAAATAACTGTCTTCCTGAGTTAAGTTGAGCAATAGCATCAAATCCACTTAAGTGAACACTATGACAAAACCCTGCTGCAACATTATCCCTCAAAATATAATGAAGGAAAAAATAATGAAGGTACAAAATCCTGATTACTTCATGTGTTGTGAAAACTAATTGATGCTTCCCGATCCGAAACCAGTTTGCTGACTTTAACATGTTTGCCATTCTCAAACCCACAGTGCATTAACCTACTTTATAGAGAAGGATTTTCTTTCTGGGCTCATTGAAGCGTTTGTTTGTTTTTGAATGCCATGTAACAAAACCTCATTCTGGTAATTGGAGTTTGTGTCTCTTCAGAAAATTGCAGGGTGTCAGATTGTTTAGCCAGGCCCAGAACACCAGACCTTTACTGATAATTACACACGTGAAAATAATTCACTCACACTCACCCACATACAGACATGCCCAAACTCATAGGCATACACACAATACCCAATGATCTTGGGTGTCTAATTACCAACTTTCAGTTTGTCATTTTCAAAAATTATTTTTAGTGTCTGGTGAAAGTCAATGTTTTTGTTTTGCTGTTGTTTAGTAACACTGAATGAAAACATTTTTATAGGACCTGTCAAATGGCAGCTCAGTTGTGTCACCATCATCCATTGCGTGCATACCCAGGAGAGTTGACCCACTTCATGGTGCAATTCGTCACAGTGACATCCTCCTTCACTTCTGTCTTTTCCTGCCACTGTCACAATAAATCAGTTCAGATGACCTCAAAAAGAAAGGAAAGTTAACTTCTGTGATTTCTCTGCCCATTCTGACGCTGCTCTAACTCCACTAAAAGCCAGTGAGGATCAACAGGAATCAACACCATGTTTGTTTGTGCAGATGCTGAACGGACTGACTGCACCACTCAACCTGAACACTGGATTGGCATTAATGCTTATTTTTTCTGCATTGTGTGGAGCAGATCTTGATACTGATGTTTATGGACTATCTGACTTGGAGACCACAGAATATCTTTGTAGGGACATTACAAATCATAAATACATTTTTAAAAATCAAAAAGTTTATTGTTTATATGTTAGTTTGTATGCTCTGATGCTTAGTAGCAAGCTAGCTATTCTTGCTACTAATTATGCTAGTTAGCTAGCTAATTAGCTAGGTAGTATATTGTGAAGATGACCATTGTTGACGCGCTTCCATGTGTGATGACAAGATTAGCAGCACTAGCTAGCCGCTAGTTTCTGTCTTTCCAGATAGAAAAAACAAAGTAGCAGTGGTGTGTGCAAGCTCACACAGGAGGAAGGCAAAGCACATCGGCCCCTTTACTACCATTATCATCCAGGTCATACAGCATCTACAAATAGTATCTCAAAGTCAGCAGGCAACATTTAGTCATCCTTAAGGCTTCAATAGTTTCTTGAGGTGTCCCCCAGGTATCAATCCTAGGACCCTAGCTGGTTTTACCTTTTTTAGTCAAGGAAAGCTTAGACTTCAGAGTTGTATGAAATCCAGCAGAAATAAGGGAAAAAAGAACAAGATAGATTGAACTAGGATGGTCTTTTACAAAGATCCATTTAAATTGGATAAAGGCACACACAACACCATCCTCAAGCCAAAGGGGGTGCAAATGTAGAAAGGCATGCAGAAGCTTCATCAACCTCAGGGCCAAATTCAATTCCCTGCCAGCTTTATGAGAGCAGACCAGACATATTGAAATTTCTGTGCGACCTCATTAGATTAGCCTGGTAGAAGCAGTTTATTCCTGCATCCAAACACACAAAGAAAAAAGATATATCAGACACAGAAAATATATCAGACATTTTGGGAGATAAAAGGCAGAATTTCCTCATTCGTATGCCCACACCTACAACATCTATTCCAGCCTCATTCAAAATCTAATGAAATTCTTCACCAGAAGTTCCTTTGAACGAGCAGAAGCTCTGCAGCTTTTTATACCATCCTCCAGGATGCACAAAGCAAGACATTCACTCTATACAGAAGTCATTATTTGGTAAGCCATCAGTTCTGAGCTGTGGAGTCCATGCATATTAAGTGAGATATACACAGACACCAAATAAGTCTGTATATATGTAAATAAGCAGCTGCCCTGACCCAAAATGAATATAACAAAACAACATCTACCACAATTCAGTCATTACGAATGGAAGAACATGTCCCAAAATATTCAAATATTTAATATTTGAAATCACATCTGAAAAACATAATTAGACTGATGTACAGATTAGTTAGCCCTCAATTTAGTGAGATCTTACTGATTTACCCACCTCTGGATACTGAAAATAAAATGCCAGTAAGCAATATGATGTGCTGTCCTCACTGTTCCCTGAAAAAAAAACAAAAAAACTGACTTTCCGTAAGCGTATAACAGCATTTCTTATTTGGGAGAAAGGCCAACTAATGCCGTGAGCTGTGGCCTCATTACCAGCAGGAGGTGAGCTCTATTTAGGGACAGACTTGTTATGTATGCACATCCCAAGCAGCCAGAAAGAAAGCTCCAAAAAAAATCCTTATTAAACAAAGCCAACTGTGCAGCAGGGGCACACTGTAGCATCCAAGCCTTAAAAGCTCTTATCTGCATATGAATAGTTGGCAAGATATACTCATTAGCATTTTAATGGGCTGAAATGGAAAATAAACAAATATGCTTATTCAGACATACTGGACAAATCCTGTATGCATTAAGTATAGAGACTGCCATGTTAAACCCCTGAATAGGCTGAGCATATGAGGTTGAAAATCAGAGCAAATCAAGTCAGCAACAGTTTACACTCCCATCCTCTGCAGTTTAAATGCAAACCTTTGTTTGTCATATTTTCCTATGCTGACTGCACTGCCACTCTATAGGTTACTGCCACCACACACTGCCCAGATGTATCAGTTCTGCCTGGAGACTGCACAGCTAAATGCACATCAAATAAACCACAAAAGAGAGCACATTTCTAATGACTGCAGGTGGGGTGAAGTGTCACTGCAAACTATAAATATGCTTTATGCAAGTCAGAAACCACATGGAGGTTGCACACTAAGTATTTGATCTGTTATGTACATTCAACTTGCTGAAAAAAAAAACCCCCAACAAGCTACCACAGAGGTCACAGGAAAAAGAGACACAATATTTTCCCTTCTATGTATTTGTAGATGGTGTACATATGACAGCTGCAGTGTAAAATATGTGCTTTCAAATTTACTAACTGAATGATTTAATACTTATACCTTTTCCAAAAATGAAAAATTGGACTTAACTTTGGGTATTCTGGTCCCCAGTATCCAGTTAAACAATGTAAGTTTATCTGATCATTGCCCCCAGACCCTTAACACCAATTTACCAGGAAACTATTACAGATCTGTTACTCATCTCATTGCCTGCCAGTTCTCAGATGCTTTCTCCTCTGCTCTCATTAAAGCTCTCCCTGCTGGTCTGGGCTCAGAAGAACTGGTCACAGTGTTCAATTCCACTTGCAGTAATAATCTCAACTCAACTGCCCCTTACAAAGTTAGAAAAGGAAAAATCAAAGCTTAGCCCTGGTTTAAGTCCATAGTTCGTGCAGTTAGGCGGAGATGCATGAGAGCAGCACATAAATGGAAACAAGACAAACTCCAAGTGGCTCACCAACACCTAAGATACTGTCTGGCTAAATACCCAAAGTGTGTCAAAGCAGACAACCAGATATTTTTCTGATATCATATTCAAACACAGCCATAGACCCAAACTTTTATTTAATACAGTAAACACAGTACTCTGTCTTACAAAGACCAATTATCATGAGACAACATCACCTGTGAATGTTTCTTAAGATTCTTTATTAGCAAAACTGACATTATTCAATCTCAGATCTCTTTGCCCTCCTACAGTTTTGTCTCTAGCCACCTTGATTATTGTAACTCATTATTTGTTGGACTGCCACAGAGACTGATCAATCATATCCAGCTCGTACAAAATACAGAAAAATAACAGAACAGAAAAGCATTACCCCTGTTCTCACCTCCTTGCACTGAATTGATTGTAAAATTCTACTGCTTTCCTTTAAGGCACTGGTCGGCCTTGCCCCCATCCTACTTTGTTGACCTTCTTACCCCTTACACCTCTGCTCATAGTCCCAAATCTGCTGACCAGCTGTTGCTGTCTGTCCCTAGGGCAAGGTGTGAGACAGAGGGCAGCAAGGTGCTTGCCATGTGAGCTCCACAACTCTGGATTAGCCTTTCATTGGGAATTAGACAAGCGATCTCAGTGTCTTCTTTTAAAACTTTTTTAAAGACTAATTTTTATACACCATAGTGTTTTTGTTTCCATGTTTGTTTGTTACTTACTTATCTCTTTTATACTCTTTGTATATTCATATATGTTTTCTATATTTATCTATGTGTCTATTTATAACTGTAATGTGATATTTACAATTATTATTATTATTATTATACTGGACAGATGTGTGCAACTCAGTGATATAATTGTTTTCAAGCTTGATTCAATACATTTCAGCCATGTACATTGTTTTTAATGTTGCCATTGTATGTTTTTTTTTTTAGGTAATAACAAAATATTGTAGAAGCTGTAAGCACTGCAGCTCCAGAAAAAAACAAAAGACACAAGGGTTTTAATTGTCTTTAGACATATGGGTGGCATCCTCCTCACAAGCATATGCTTAGAGAAATTATACAGCAACTGCTGTAGATTCCTCAGATGAAGAACCAGAGGCTGCAGTCGTATCATCACGATGAAGTGGAGTGGTTAATGATGAGGTAAAACGCCCCTCTGTGGATGTATTACTTCATATTATTCCCTGCACCACACCCATGACCAGTAGCACTATGTAATCAACCTTGATCTCTGCTTTCTTTGCTTAATCATCTTCTCACACACACACACACACACACACACACACACACACACACACACACACACACACACACACACACACACACACACACACACACACACATATATGCATGCTCACTGAAATAAAAACAGATGGGATCCTCTTCCCTTCACACAGTACACTGCAAGGAAAAACTAAAATAAGAGAGTGTAACAATGGAGAAGAGAAGGAGTAAAAGAGACCTTAAGTGGTCACAGGGGGAGTGAAATTTCAAATTTCTTTACAGGCGGTGTGCCAGTTTTTTGCCCCCCTTTTTCAGGCACAGCTATTACAGAGTGTGTAGCAGAGATGATCAGATGCACCAGTGGATTTTCTGGCCCACTGCACAATTTACTTTTGCTCAAGAAAGGTTAGACAAGATCTGAAACAGCTCCAACACAAGGCTCAGCTGCTGGTTTAACTCTTTGCCTGGCACAGATAAATGTCTTCACACCCCGCAACAGGACTTAGACAGTGACCCATCTCCCTCTTCATTGCCCATTCAGGCTCACAAACACTTCCCCTCTGCCATGTATACCCATTAATTTACTGCCCCTTGAGCTGAACTGTCTATGGCTATTGATCAAACAGCGCTCCCAGCGCTAATTTAGTGCCGATGATACGTTCTGTCATGAGGGAAGCAGGAAGAGAGTATTGATTAACGTACAGTTCTGCTAAGGGCGCTGCTGCAGCACTCTACGACAAGGGTCTAATTAACTTCCAAACCTCTTAGGGCACTGCATTCAGCTGTGCTCTCGTCGTGCAGCTCAGTGTGATGACCACAGAGCCAGTAACACCAGAAGATATGGTTCAATTCCCAATGGGGTCATTCATTCTGAAAATATATGCACTGCTGATGCTGGTAGGCAGTTTCAATGAAATAATGTCCTACTGCACGACTGCCATCAACTCTATTAACACGCAATACATTATTTAAAAAAAATAATTAAACTATTTTACTACTACATTCACTGCAGCAAATCATACTAATAATAATGTCAAAGCAATATTGCATAGCTGGAATGTTTTTTGTCAGTATGCTTTTTTGTCAGTATGCTTTAAATTTTCGCCTTTCTCCTACTCTTATTTTGTGACCAAATAATTCAAATACCTGCAACAAAATAATTCAATTCAAATGTATGTGGCAGTTTTGATACTGATAGGTGGAAATACTGAAGCAGATCCGTTATGCAAAGATTCCTCATGTCCCACTTTGCATTTCCTGCTCTAATGCTGCCACCCAGTGACTATATGAAGCTGTAATCCAGAAGACACCAGAGCAAAAATTAAGGCTTTTTATTTAACAAAATGTTATACACCACACATCATAACACAGTGGAAATTTGATTAAAATCTTGTTTCATGGAACAAAGGGAGTCTGCAGCTGACTATAAAAGCTGACTGAAATATAATTTCTAAGCAAGATCATCACTGTGGATTTTTTTCAAAAGCGGAATTATGTTAATAGCCCATTGCAATTTGTATGTAGATCATATTAAACCTTCAATAACTAAAAAGCGTAAACAGTAACCTTTTATGTTTTAACAGTGCTTCTAGATCATCCTTGCGCATTAAAAAAAACAAAAACTATTATACATTATAGGTATTATAATGACAAAGTAAAATAATGCACTTTATAACAAGAATAGTATGCAATATCTTAAATAAAAGTTTTGGTTGTCTCATTAAATATAGATTATTTTAAGAAAAAAGTCATGAAAGGCACTTGAGGCTGGTAACATTAATTTCTATGAAACAGATGGTTCTCTTGTGTAATCTTCAAAAAACAGAACTTTTTAAGCCCCAGATTCATTATTTTGTCAACTTCCAGGTTAGTTTCCTTAACAAATATGAAACAAATTCAAAACTGGTGTGACAGCATTTTCACCTTTAAGTAGTCACAAGATGTAAAATGCGTGCATTTTCGTTGAGAAAATTCTTTCTTACATCATTTTAAAATAATTTTCAGTAATTTTGCATAAAAGGCACTACTAAATGAGGGTTTGTTTGATAGTAAGACAGAAAAGGCCATGAACATACTGTACAGTAAGGACAACCTTTTAGACAATCTCACAGGAAAGTGAGACTTTTACACACATCACCCACGTATCTCTGCTGGTTATTTCCAGTTGAGATAGTTCATGTACATAATTTATTACCTAAAGCTCACCATTTGAACACTAACTGAACCGTTTTCTTCCAGTGTTACACAGAATTTAGACTTAAGAGAAAAAGATCTGGTTCAGTCTAACTCTAACTCGTTCTCTGAGACATAAGGTCAATCTACTGTCCAATCTCAAAGTTAAAACTTGAGTTAAAATAAATTATATTTCCACCAAAACGAACTTTTTGACATCTCTGTCAGTGATTAACTGGGTCAAAGGAATATGGAGCACCACTGAATGGAGAGTTACCAGATTACCAGATAAGTGCTGTCCTTCTGTGGATTACCTACCCTCATTAGCCCAATTCAGTTTAATGGCAGTAGATCAAAGGCAGCATTTATAATCTCCAAAACTCTTGTGAGTTACCTGCTCCAAGACAGTTAAAATAATGTCAAATGAATTACTGAAAAATATCAAGCCATTCCTCAACCCGCAGAGAGAATACAAAATCCAAGCACTGAGTCACATATTTCGTATTTGAGCTCAGTACACATGGGTATAAAACATTAACCTGCTTCCCTGATCACATCACTCACTAACTCCTTATTGTCCATGAGGTAACTGAACACAAGTGATTGACAAATGAGTCTTTGCAACAAATTGTATTAAAAAAAATTTTTTTTTTTGAGCAAAAAATGTTGTCTGGTTCTGTTCTGATTTTATTTTTATTTGAATACTTCTGCTTATGTGTGTTTAAGAGTTTTAATTTTATGTAAAAGGTGCCCTCAAAAATTATGGAAATCACAGGCTAAAATATTTCTGAACCCACTCAAGTGTCATTGTTTTCAGCTCCCTTCCATACCATTAGCTACTAAAAATCAATGAGGTTTTGCTCTCCACAGCTATTGCAATTACTGTTTGGTCAATTAAAAGACAGGGCTTAGAAACAACATTTCTAAATTAATTGCACAAAACCACTACAACTGAAAAAAACTGTCACCAGCTAATTAGTTCAGCTGCCAAACCATAGATATATTAATTTAAAATAAGCCTCTGATTGCCATAGGAGCAAAATGCACTCTTCAACTACACAAACTCACTGACATTTATCACACGTTGCAAGAGAAAACATCACCGCCTATACCATGTATTTTTTACCGATTAATCAACCAAAGGGGAGGACACAATCATTTACATTTCAATCTTTGGTTGGAATGAACGCCTGATTAGTCTAGAGAGTGAACATGATCACTCATACTTAAATAAAATTACAATAAATTAACCTTTAGATGACGGACAAAATCTCAAATTTTCATTGTACACTTTGTAAGAGATGCAAGAGATATTTTCATTCTGTTGAGGCCAACTGCAAAGAATAAATGCTTTGAGTAACATATGACAGTGGGATTAAGATACAGTAAAGACTGTCATTTGGTAGAACCAAAAGAATAAAATGTTAGTTTTACAACCAAAACTAAAAGAATCAGTACCTCAAAGTAAATATAGTTCTTAACATGACTGAACCGTGCCCTTCATTAAATATCCAACTGTATCACAGAGTTTGATACGCACAGATGTACAGATGTGACTTTGGCTTTATCTCTGGTCATGCCACTGAGGTCAACAAGGCTTCTGATGTTGGGTTGTCCAAGTTCTGTTTTTCTGGCAAGGGATCCTCAGCATCCAGATCTATTGTAGGAGTCATAGCTGTTTTAAGTCTCTGTGGGTTAGAGAAGGCCAAGTTTTAGGAAAGCAAATGCACCTTGTGTTTAACACAAAGTGTCACAGTGAGGGAATAAGGTCTTGTTATGTTTTGTCCTGTGCTTATGTTGTCTACTGCATTCCGCTTTTATTTTGCAATCTGTTCTCCCTTTGTGTTTCAGGTAGCTTGCCCTTCGTCTTGTGTTCCTGCCAGTCTGATTGTCTTCCCCGCCCTGATTGTTTCCACCTGTTCCCCATTACCTAGTGTCTATATATTGTCTGCGTCTCCCTTTGTTCTGTGCTAGTTCGTCCTGTCTTTCGATAGCAGAACCAGCGTTTCCCTCATCCTGTCAATTCTTGTTCACGGTTTGCTTATTCAATCCATTGTCTTGTTTTGTTGGTACTTTGTTTGGTTTATTTTATAATCTAGTGTTTTTTTCCTCGCAGTGTACTACAATTGTGAACATGGTAAACATAATACCTGCTGAGGTATGTTAGCATTGTCATTGTGCACATTTGTCTTAGACTGACCTGAAGAAGTGAGCCTTTGTTGTTGTAGATCTCTTGAATAGCACCAAGTGGGATCCACACTATTGAGATCAGTGAAATGCCCCAGCCAACCCATTCAGCCCACACTGGATAAGTGTACTTCCCATAGTGAACGGGAGTGTACTGGACAATGCTGGAGGTCAGTATGCACTATGTGGAAAAAAATGATTGCGTTATACACAAACTTCATTATTAATGTGATTATTCTGACCATTTCTGTGCTACAATTAAGAATCTGTGGAGGTTGTATTCAGATAGTTAAAACCTCACCAGCACCAAAATAGGACAGAGCAGCAGCCAACAGAAGCGGAAGTAGATGTTTGGAGTTTTTCCTTGCATCCTTTTGACCATTAAGGAAACACGTGAGACACCTGACAAAAAAAGATAAGTGCTGATTTAACACTTGGAAAAAAAACACAAACCACTAATGCATTTCCTTACATTTTAAAGATCAAAGATGTTTAGAATTCAGTTTAATTTCAATTTAATAATTAACCAGCCACAGCAAGTTCTGGGAGTATTAAAGGTCTAAAGTATTTACCATGTAAACAGAATATCTGGGTTTGAATTTATGGACTTTGGCTCTTACCAAAGATCCAACAGATGGATACGACTTCAAAGAAAGCCAAGAACATGAGGGAAACCACAGCGGTGTAATGGTCCATCAACTGAAACACATAGATACCTCCCTGTGCAAGAGACAGAAAGAGATGAAAAGACTGAAATGAGAAAACAGCTGTCACCAGTGATGGAACTGGTGACACATGTAGTTTACCAAATATCCTCTAACATGTTCCTCTGAGAAGTAAAAGAGTTTTGATGTTTCTTACTGTACCTTAGTAATGTGAGGAATCCCTAAGACAAAGCAGGTGATGCACACAGTCAGGGCTAGCAGCTCTTCTCTTTTTATGAAACGCAGAAGTTTGGTCCCAAACTCATCTTTTATGAACGTCACCGCCACCTCAACAGTTGCAAACTACAGCACACACAATACAATAGTTTATAACAGTTATCCCATTTCATGTGTAAAACTTGTTTCCTTTTGACTTGTTTTGAATTAAAGAGATTCTTGCATTTGTGTGTTGGGCGCAATTATGAGCCTATGCAAAACAAAATCTCCCTGGCTTCGGTTTTATTGATACACGTGTGAATGTTTCTTGCAAAAACAGATTCAAATGTGCAAAAGTCCAAATTTGTTGCTAAAAATGCAATGCAGTATTGTTTACCTGGCTGTCCAGGCCCAGACACAGCAGCATAAAGAAGAACAGAGAGGCCCACAGCTGAAAAACGGGCATGGTGGAGAGGACCTCAGGGTACACAACAAACACCAAACCAGGACCTGAAAACATGATATAGAAAAGGTGTTGTTAGTTTTACAGAAGAGGATGAGCATGAAAATGTTCTGAAATACCTAAAAATATCTAAGGACATTCATGGTCCCCAGAGGAATTAGCAAACTGACTTTAGTGATCACTAATGTTTAGATAATTAACAACACATCATAAATGATAATAATGAGAAGATTGATGCCACTCTCATGTCTGCACAGTAAATATGAGAAGGCCCCAGTAGCCAGCTAGATTATCTTAGCATTAAGACTGGAAACAGTGGGGAACAGGTAGCCTGGCTCTGTGGAAAGATAACAAAACCTACCTACCCGCACCTGTAAAGCTCACTGATTAACATGTTATATCTCATTTGTTCAATCCTTTTAAAAACACAAAGGATAAAAACAAGTTCTTACACTCTAGTAGAGTTTGGTATCTATTTATTTGTATGATCATCTCTATGGAGAAATATCCTGGCGTGTATGTATTACATATCAAGGCCATGATTTTGTCTTCCTGTTTAGATGCTTAAACTCAAACAAAGCTATGTCACTGTGGTGCAAAGATCTGTCCAGGCTTGATGCTTACCATCTGTAGCGATGTTGTCCACTGGTAGGTTATGTATATGAGCCATGTAGCCAATTGCTGAGAAGATCACAAAGCCAGCCAGGATGCTAGTGCACGAGTTAGTAATTGACACAATCAAAGCATCCCTGGGATAAAAAGAATAAACAGTTTCAATCCAGTTCCAGTATCCGACAAACGCAGGAAGACAAAGTTACTGGATTATGAAACAGCCATTTGATTATCAAGATAGCTGTTTTAATATTTTCCACAAGGTCACCAAGCTCTCGTATTGTCAAAAACAATGGACATGAAGGTAAAATCTGTCTCTGGCAGGTAAATAATGTAGGGCAGGGTCTATTTTATGCATTTATCTCCCCTGATAGTCAAAAGTCAGGCATGTCTGAAACACAGAAAGTCCTGAATGACCTGTATTTTTTTACTTCTACATTCAGACACATCTGAAGTTATTGTACTTGGTCTTTAACACTTTACTGACTCCCTGTGAAGTCCAGAATAGAATTTAAAGTTTGGGTTCGGGAGGCAGACACCCTCTTTAATATTTAAGATTAGGTTTAAAACCTGCCTTTTTGATAAAGCTTATAGTTAGGGCTGGCTCAGGTACGCCCAGAACAATCCCTGTGTTTGTTTACTGCCCAGCCTGAGTCCGGTTCTGTTGGATGTTTCTTTCTTTTAAAAGTTTTTCCTCTTCACCATTGCCAAGTGTTTGCTCATGGTGGGAACCATTGGGATTCTCTCTATAATATTTTAAGGTCTTGACCTTATTCTGTAATGTGCCTTTGGATAATGTATGTTAAGCTATATAAACATTGAACTTAACTGAAGTACATGCAATACAGAAACGCTCCTCATCATGTCTTTTAGCAGACAGAGTGCAAATTTTCGAAATTTAGAAAGAGAGGACCAAAAATGGAACTCCTTCCATAAATAATCTTTCCAGCTGAGAGCACTTGCTGTTCATGCTCCTTGTTCACAACACACTGTCCACTGTACAGTGGACAGTGTGTTGGAATCATTTGTGATGAAGGGCATGACATTTTTTAATGTAATGTATTTAGAATTGAAATCAGTTGTGTTTTTGCTCTGTGACAGTGACCTAAAATGCATACTAAGAGAAAGAAAACAAAGAAATCAACATTGATATGACTGCAGTATTTGTCTTGTTACATAAAGAAGGTGCTGTTAACATGTTTAAGTATAATATCAATACTGGGAGTCCCAGAAATGAATACAAAATATTTACCTGAGAATGTTGTTGTTGAACTTGTTGTAACTAGCCATCGAAATCATGGAGCCAAATGCTATTCCAATGGAGTTAAACACCTGGGCAGCTGCATTAACCCACACCTATGATGGAGATAAAGAAGAGCATGGAAAGGAGCTTTAGTATTGTTTCATTTAATTTTGTTTTGTTTCATTTTGTTTTAAAGGCCCAGGAAAATGACACAGAAGTCACAGAATGACTGTTTACATTTACAGTACGCAACCTAAGTTGAACTTGTCTCAGAGCCGTTAGTATTCAGCTTACTTATTCCTGTGCTATTAAGGAGTCAAGAGAGATCCTGTTGTAGTTAGACCAGACTTGGATATTTTCTTTGAAAACAGCCTAAGCAGTCTACGAAAATTAATGATGTTTGCATTAAATTCACCTCTGTTTCAGATACACAGTCAAGTTAAATATGGAATTGATACCATTGTCAATCACTAATGTGGGAGGTAATAATCAATTTGATTTGAACATTTAAAAGTTCTACTATCTGGTGCCAATGTGTACTTGTACATGTTGTTGTGTTACTCATTCATTCACAGAATCCCACCTTTACTTCAAACAGTTTGCTCCAGACAGGTGTCACAAAGAAGAGGATGCCATTTTTGGCTCCAGGAAGCTGCACGTTATTGATGAGCAGGGCGAAAAGGATGAAGTATGGAAATACAGCAGTGAAATACACAACCTGTGTGACACAAACAGCGAAGAGCAGAAATTGATCAGTGCATGCGTTTGTTGGGTCTGGTCAAGTTGTGACAGTTGAGCGATGGTGGACCTATTTTCAGCGACAACAGTGAAGATGATATGTGGGGCACAGTCACTGTAGTTTAATCACATCACCTCAAACTTTCTGAAATTGTATGAAGGAACATGTGTGTTGATAGATTATCCAATTTCAATCTTCAAAGTTCTCCTCTGTTTCATTTGATCATGCCCTAACTCTGAGTTGTCTAAGCAAACATGTTTGCTTTGTCTTGTGTGTTCTACACTATACACATGAAAAGTGTATTGTACAAATTTCTTTATCTTTCAAAGAATGAAATCAAAGAATGGGATTATCAAAAGACTCATCATCACCACTATGCATAAACACATGTGGCAGAGAGGCAACATTATACTGACCTTGCCAGTGGATTTGACTCCTTTAAATATGCATAAGTATACGATGACCCAGGCAATAAGGAGATAGCCAAAGAGTTCCCAGCGAAGGCCACCAGCTTCTTCAATGCCACCAGTTTTCTCCAGAAGTTTGTGACTGAAAAAAGGGGGAAAAAAGAGTTAAAATAGAAAGTGATTACCTTTACAGTATCCTTAAAGCAACTAAAACTTGGTTTAATATTTTAGCCTTGGTTTTAAGTATTTCTCTATAACACCAAATACATGACTGAATTATTTCAGTTTAAGGAAACTGGAAAAGTGTTATTTATTTAAGAAAATTTTAACACTGAAATGTATAGATACAGTATATTTCTGCAGTTACAAAGGAAGTGAAGTCTTCTCACTCGAAGAACTGTTGACTGGCAGACTGCAGATGGGTGGCGTTGCCGGAGAAACCACTGGAACAGTTTTCGACAACATTCCAAGTGTTGTTGCAGGACACCCAGGGAAGCGTCGCTCCAAACGACTTGAAGAAATAGTAAAGTGCCCAGCTCATGAGCACATTGTAGTACGTGGAGAACACAAATGAGATAACAACTGTGGCCAGACCAACACCTGCAGAGCAACATGCAGCGAGGGAAAAGACACAAAGTGAGAGACGACTCTGCAGAAGTCATGGCATCTGTAGGGGAGGAAATTGCACACTTTGCTTCTTAAAACTGTTATAAAATCACCCTCGAACTCCCTGTTTTGCTGTGAAGAGTCAATTATTTGGGGTGAAGGATAAAAAATATTAATCTAGGGCTTCACATAAAGATAGACAACAGAGAAGAGCCAGTGTCACGGGGTAATCTCTGGTCAGTGGGGGCCAATATGAAGTGAGGCAAACTCTGCCACAGATAAAAGACATTCCTGGAGCCATGGATTAAAAATTCCACTGTCGCTGGTGAATATAACAAGTTCTGGCCTAAAATGAGTAAAGGTGAGATCAAAGTCCTGCAACAGATGTAAATTATTCACTCTTTTAACACCTATGGTTCTAAGCTGTGTGTCAGGTTTCAGGTTGGGGTGTTTGTGTGTACCATATGTGTGTTTCCTCCTCAGGGAATTCAGAGCAATGACTCAGCTAAAGAGCCTGGCCTCTAGAGCATGTAGAGGTTTATTATTTTGCACAAGGGCACTTCAGTAGAGCAGACAGGTTTAAACCTGAACCTTTTTAAATACAGGAGGGCTGCTTATGAAGTATCCAAGATAAAATATTTCATCACGTTTGCATGACGTTATCTTTGCCATCTTTGTTGTCCTTGACATTTGTGCTTGAAACAAAAGCACTGTCTTTGATGCGAATGTCTCTCTGCTGTTTTTCTGAGATATATAAAAACTCCTGAAAAGACTTTCTTTTCTACTTGTTGTGGAAAGGCTGGAATGCTATGCTCCATTGGATCCGATTTCCCTTTCTGGTAAATTGGAAGGGGAAGTTGCTGAAAAACAGCTCTGTGTCAACATAATGACAGAGCCAAAGGAAGCCCCCCTCTAAGCTCCAGGATCAACTAGAACCACTGAGTATGGTCCACGTTAAGCGCTCCTTCCTTTGTTACTGCCTGTTTTCCTCTTTCACACCACACATCTAGCTCACATGGTTGACTGGTACATCAGACACACTCCAAGTGGCGTAGTGATGTGTCATTTTAAACTGCCAAACCATATCAGGTCTGCTGGACTCAAAAACGAGGCAGCGCAGACAAAGATGGAGGGAATCATTTAGTGCTATCCTCTCCTGTCTTTAGTTCTATTACCCTGTCATGCCTCACCTCTCCACTTGATGCCCTCACTGAAACAAAGCAGACAATCAACAAAGTCCTGAGTGATTAAAATGACATTTGCGGGCATCTAAATCACTGATCACACGCACATCACAGTAAACTGGACTTGCAGTTGCACAGGGAAATCATTCAAAAAGAACATACAGAAAAAAAGCTACCTGCTTTTGGCCCTTGTTTAGCCCAGAGCATTAACCAGGAAGAAATGAGCGATAAATCAAGTGAAGGACCCATTCGTTTTGACCGGGTAGATAATCTCTGTTTTTAAGGAGATAAGAAAACTATGGAGAAAAAGTTAGAACAAGATAGAGAGCATTTTCAGTTCACACCCACAAGTACTGATTGTTGATGGCTGGGCTCTTGTTTGATTTTGACGATAATCAAGTTTGATGAGCTGCCACGTGACTGTCAGTGCTCTCTGAATCCACACATGATTTGCAGAATTTAAGAATATTGATTCATGGTCAAATTTTCTGATCATTTCTTTCTTGTGAATTTAAAAATGCATTCAGTCTCAGAGAATGCACTATTGAAAATAAAGAGGTCAAAAAAGACATCGATTGTAGTGACTATAAATGAACAAGTTCTCCTCCATCAACATGTGAAAACAATTCATTTATTAGACAGGAAAAAAGCAGATTTTCATATAAACTTAGAGGCACTCAAAAAGAACATCACCTGCCTTCACTGGGATTAAGTAATGATCAATTTTAAATTCTCATCTGGAATTTGGAGTATCAAACACGCAATGGCAGAGGATCATTGGATAAAAGATTTTTTTTTCATTTAATTAAAGCAGGAGGTCGTGAGAAAGTAGCAAAAATGTTCAAAAATGTCCTATCTCACAAAGTGAAAAAAAAAAATCTCTCAAAAGCTAAAAGGCTTGTTTCTTAGCTCCTGGTCTAACATCCCATCAAGTCTGACTGAAATGATGGCATTTTGTAGATGCCCTGACAAACAGTCAAACCCTTTGGCAAATGTAAAAATACATAAAAATGTATCAAACAGACGACATTTTATCACTTACAATATGACAAGTTACTACTGACACAGTTCATCCAAATGCATTTTTGTAACAGCATTTGTGCAGGTTTATTAAAAACTGAATAAAGATTTGTCCATCTCGGAAGATTTTTTTCTTTCTTTACGCGAGATGTGGGGAAGCACAAGTCTTTGTGGCCCAGACAACACAACAGAAATACGATCATTTCCCTACAGTAATCATTAAGTATTTGTTTAGTTAGATGTGGAATTTGTTGCATTTTGTGCAGGACATGGCAACTATATGCCTCCTCAGCCTTGTGGCTGGAGGCAAGCTGAGCATTAGCGGAGAGGAGAAATGTTATGGTCAGTAAGTCACATGAACAACACCTGTTGTGACATGTTTTTCAGTTTTGTCTCTCACATTCTTCATACATTACCAGGCCACTCCTGAAGCCTTTACACTGGCTTTAAATACATGACTGGGCGAGATTTCACTGCACACCTCCCCTTTAGAAGGATCTACTGTACTCCCTGTATTGATATAATGAATATAGACTATCGCTGTTTGTTTAATTTTTCTTTATGCACCTGTGAGTCAGAGCTTTTGTCAAGTTATCAACGTTGTGTTCTGACAACCATGTGTTAATGGGAACAGCAAATACACATGAGTTTTGTTACATCTATACATCAGTATAGGAACTACTGATACCTTTCACAATATGTTTATTACATTAAATTTACTATATTAATTAAGCAATCATGCCTGTGGTAAAATGTGTTAGTACACCATAGCATGCTACTTCTATTCTTTCATTTGTTTAGTTCTTGTTTTCTATTTTATTTCTTGGTCCTCTCCAAGAATGATGTGGAGCTCTTTGTTTAGATTCTGTGTTGATCAACTGGGACTGATGGTTAAGAATTAACTTTTTTGGCTGATGATTTGTTCAACAGTGGATTGTAGTAACATTTTTATGGTGACAGCTGTACACTGGAATTTACTATTAAAAGTTTTAATGAGTACAGTTTCTCATTTCAAAAATGTAGTCAACCCAAAAAAACAAAACAGTAAACCCTCATTCCCTGACACATGTCCCATATAAGCAGTTTATTGCCCTTTCATGTTAAATAAGATGACGTAAATAATGGCACAAAGTTCCTTTCTCTGGTGTGCGTATTTTCAATTTCCCTGATTTCTGGGAATATCCTTTTGTTGATAAAATCTGACCTCTGAGTTTAAAAGAGATTTGTTTTCTAAAAGTAAGAGAGGACGCACCTGTTAGTTATGCACATACTTGGTAAGAATTCACGAGTGATATATTGCATTTATTGCATTTAGAAATGAGCACAACACTGACACATGCACACATATATGTTTTAGGCATTTGTATACATGTTCCAATACCAATTTTTAAAAAATGTCTGTTGATGAAGGAAAATTCATCAGAGTCACTCACCTTTTAACAAAGGACAAATTTTGGCGAGAGCATGAACTGGCCCTAAACGAGTGTACTGCCCGATGGCAAACTCCATGAAGAGCAGAGGAATGCCACACAGGAACACCATGGTGAGATAAGGGACCATGAAGGCGCCTGAATCAGAAGAACAGGAAAGAACAGTGGGCAGCTGATACTTTCAGTATCACCTGAATATGTTGATATATGAGTATGTATAAAGCTGCCTCAAGAGATCAATGTGATGTGGTAGGTGCTAGATAAAGTATATTCACTTACTATATAACAGGTTTCTAAGTTGTTACTGGTGACTTCATAATTGGTTAATCAGCTTTTAAATAATTCTAACCAATCACTAATAAACTGTGGTAATGTATTGGTAGAAGCTAATTTCAGAGATGCCAGGTTTTGAACCCACATGGTAAATATCTTCAATATACAGAGCTTGCTTTGTCTTTTAATCAGGATAAAACACATCCCAATGGCTGTTTAACCGTTTAGTCTCAGGGATAATACTCATATCTGGGCAACTATCATTTATGAATGACTTTCTTTTATTAATAAATGCAGGCTTGATGGCTTATTAGTGCACACCCACACCAATACAGTGAATATAAAAGCGCACTGATAAAGTTGAAGCTCTTGCTTAAAAACATCTAAACAGTTTCTATGTTGAGTCTTGCTGAGTTCTTCTTACAATACAAAAAAATCATGACTAAGAGACAGAATTTGCGTACAGTTATTCCGTACAGCTATTGCTTCTTCTGCAGTGTAGAACATTGGGGTGAGAATATTTTCAGGTTTCACAAAAGCAATAAAGTCTACTTAAGTTATTTCTGCTCCAACAACCTTTAAATGAAGAAAACATATTTTACCCCCATCCCCCTAAAATATGGCTACGTCAGGTTTAAATAGTGGATCCTGTTCACATGTTCCCATTTTCTCCCCACAGTCCGAAGACATGCAGATGGCCTGGGGGCTACACTAAAATTAAGAGAAGGTGTGAATGTGAGTGTGAACATGTATGTGTGAGCTCTGTTACAGACTTGGCAACCAGCCCAGATGTACCTTGCTTCATCTTGCACAGTATGTGCGGAGATGGGTTGCAGACATCCAAAGTAAGTAGTTTACAGAATGAATGGATGGATGGATGGTTGGATGATCAATCAATGATATGGTAGAGGAACACTGAACCGAGCAAATTTTGCATTATCTTAACTTCCACAGTCTAACAAGTGGCTGTGAATGCGGCTGCTTTCTGTAATGACTGAGACTACAACTGTTCTATAAAGAGCCATTCATGTAGCCTGCATGTGACTCTTCTTAATGCTATAGGCTTTAAGGGCAAAGTGAGTAAATGACACATCCCAAAAGGCTATTAAAGCTGTTTTTGTTTGTTTGTTTGTTTTTGTGCGTTTGTGGGATATAACTAAACAGTTTTAAATTATGCTATCCAGTTAATACACATTTGTTTACCAGCATGCCTTCATTCTTGACCTCTTGCGTAGACTCACCTCCACCGCTGCTGTAGCACAGGTACGGAAACCTCCAGACATTGCCCAGTCCCACCGCGTACCCCACCGATGCCAGGATGAACTCCAGCCGCCCACTCCATGTGGGTCTCTGAGCCTCTGCCTCCGCAGTCCTCCCGGCGACCACATTGAGATCCAAGGGTTTCAGTGCGTGATCTCTCTCATCGGAGGGCATCTTTGAATTTTCGACACCGACCTCCATTGCGGCTTCTTAATGATGAGAGTAAAGTGGTGGGTCTTTTGTTATCGCACTACACTTATGAAATCATACAAAAAAAAAAAAAAAAAAAGACAAATCTCTGATGATTAGACCATGACAATGAACTTCTTAAGCATCTGGCTTCTCAACAATAATTCATGATTTTGAATGAGAGCCAGTAACACGCGCCATTAAGACAGTACGGATACCCTACAACACAATGACCGACGACGTGCACACGCAGAGCCCACCGCGTCTGTTCCCCATTCAGCCAACTCAGTGTTGTGTGATGTGACATAACTACAGACGTCCTTTTGCACCCTCATTGGCTCGACCACTGTGAAGTAAGCAGGGATGTTATAGACGCGCCTTTTTTCCAAAATAAAAGCCGAGTTGAAACCGATGTTCAGTATGTAGATGGAGGGATTTCCAAAACGCCAAGTGTTTTGCATTGGATGCAACACATAAATACATTTTGGCCATGAAGTTGCACTTTTCATACCAGTGGGGTAGAGACTTTTTGGTTTGCACCATCAGCACTTCAAACTGCCAACTCCACATACTTTGTGACAGTGGACATGTTCATCTATAGGATGGTTTCTGCAGGCCTTTTATACGAAAGATAACGAAAAAGTGGTTACCTGAACACAGCTTCTGTTGTACATTGTGATTCTTATGAAGTTCTGGCATATTACATAATAAAACACAGCATTTCATTTAGCTCTAAGATTTGGCCATGACATAGCAAATTTCAAACACCCTATTTCAATTATGATAAATTAAAAAAAAAAAAAAGATTAGTTACAGTTAATTTTGATGACCAGGGCTGTGACGGTCTTTTGTGCGCAGAGATGACAATCACTAAGCATACAGGGATTTGGTGCTTTTATTTTGAAGACAAAATCTCTGAACTTCAGGTTCAGTGCGCCTTGTTTTCTACCAGCTTACAGCAGGGGGCACCTTATAAGCCTTGGGGGAGGTATGCACGCCTCAGATTCCCATTTTGCTTTAAAATGTGCTTCTACCACAGTGTACATGTGTGCAGTGCGGTCATTTTGCCAGTAGATGGCGCCACTTTTATTCCCTCTCAGTTTGGGGCCAAACCTCGGTTTTCTCCTGCTTCCAGGTGCTGCATCTGAGCCCTTCCGCTCTCCGTACAGGAATTTGTGGACTGCATTACGTCAGTTGTCTTGCCAGCGGCAGGAGAGCACCTTCGTCCGAGAGGAGTTAGGTTGCTTATTTTCTGTGGAGAATTAAAGGGATTTGTGTGGGTTTGTTTTTTTTTTTCCCCTCTGTCATAGAGTTGGGAGTTTTGTCGGGAGTCCTGGCTGGACGACGGGGAAGAATGAAAGTTTGAAGCGGCGCATCTCAGCTCTGTTGCTTCAGTATGAGAAGTTTGTGAAAGTGTCTGAAAACTCGACGACGCTCCCAGAAAGTAGATGGAGGAACCAGGAGGTGAGGAATACTTTCAGGTTGTAACTTCACACTGAGCAGAGGCTTCGCTTATTGCCGTTTAGCATGTAGTCCTATTGTTTAACGCTGTGAGCTGATACTATGTTTAAAGCTAACTTTTTTCTTTTTTCTTTCTTTCTTTCTTTTTTTTTTTTTTTTTACACATTCGGTGAAACGTCGAACCTGTTGTTTACTCGCTTTCCCTCAGCTACAGTTTGTACCGGTCTCACCTATTTTAGCCGACATTTTAAACCTACAGTGCTACTCCAGGTTTAAGTGAAGATTTTGCGGTTTGCATTTAAATTAATTGTTTTGTTTTTTTTTTTTTATATTGTTTTGCAGGTACAGATATTTGTTACTGTGCGGGCTGTGGAGAACAAATTCAAGACTCGTTTCACATGAAGGTCCTGCAGGACATCTGGCACAACGCCTGCTTTCAGTAAGTGTCCAGTTTATGATTTTAATGAGGCCTCAAAGTACCCCCCTGTACCCACAGCTTTGTTAGGCTAGTCATAGTCTGATAAGTGAAGGCTTTGTTGCCATAGAAAGACGAGGGGGAACAGTTTGCACTGACATGGATCCAATTGTTTTTTTTTAGCTGTTGGTCAACATGGTGGCGGCTTTCTCTGTTTGGGTGTACTTACAAATGACCTTGTGGATAATCCCAGAAGCTTCTTTCTTGTAGCCTAAACATGGGTCTACATCTGTTTTCTTTTTAACAATTCACCATTGTTTCGGAGCCTCCCTGCACAAAATGCACCATGTAGGATGCCATTCCTGCCACAGCTGACAGGCCTCTGCATGGGGAAGGGTCTAGGTTCTTGAATATAGATTGTTCGGTGAAACAGTCCTGGTATCTGGAGGACTTTGACCCTCTGCTTCAGGGCTTAATGATTGCCGCACTGGAGCTCATGTGAGCCCTCTGGTTTTCACAGGTCACTGCCCCGTAGTGAGATATCTCTGTGTGGGCCAGTGAACCCGTGGCTGGATGCCAACATGATATAACTCTCACAGGGTTTTTCCCTTGGTTAGCAATAACATTCTCTTGTTGTAATGTGAAGTAAGAAGGCTGAGATTTTAAAAAGCAGATGACAGGACGTGTCTCGATCAAACTGTTGCTGGTCAGAACCGCCATGTGAGGCTTGAACTGGCTGCAGGATCGCAGCTCCATTTTTAATGAAAAGAGTGTGCATCCAATAGTCACCGTGCCTAATCAGACACTATTATAAAGCAGATGTGAATGAGAATTGGGTGCCTGAATCTGTGAATGTAGCTGACTGGAGCATGGTTATTTTTCAGAGGCCACATACTGCAGAGCATATCCAAAAATCCTTTGGTTTTTATGACTGGAGTCTGGCTCTGGAGGTCTTCTGGTGTGTCCAAAAAAGCCTTAAGAATAGAACAAATTTAATGCTGACTGTGTTGCCTGTTTCTGACAACTGAAATAGCTCCCTTGGAGTTTTGAGCCAGTATCTAACAGTGTCCTTACATAACCTGGGATTTCACTCTTTCCAAACGCTGACTCTTCAATAACACATACGGCTTCTTGTATCATCTCAGAGGCAAAGTTCTCGACATTGCTGTGTTACTCACCATTGATCTTCTCCCTCCCTTTTCACTATTTATACTCCCTCACATTGTTTTGTCATCCACCTTCAAAGCAGCATCTTCGTCTGAAACTTCTGCAGTCACAGGCTTCAAAAACATACAGATATTAGGTGTTTTGCTCACTCCTATGCATGTTGCAGTTTTCCCTCTGAGGTTTTACTCTTGGATTCAAACTTGTATTTTTTATTACAAGCTATGACGTATCACTTCCACTGCAGCTATGTGACACTCTGAAGACCGCTTACATTTTTTTGCTACACAATTATTTTACTTGAAGAGCTAAATCTCTGAGCTCTTTGAAGAAGGTAGCTCAACAAAAACAAAATGTCCTCGTTATTGTGATACCCCCTGTGGTGTTCCTATTGTCTATTGTCCACATGCTGCCACTCTGCCCTCCATGTACCTCCACCTTGTGAAGCATTCTTACAGGCTGAGGTCACCCTTGTTCCAGTAAACCTGGCAGTGTTATTGAGGCCTATAGGTAACGACACGTTCGACTCTGCTCTGTTCTGCATTCCTAGACAGCGATTCAGAGGTGTGAGTCCACTGTGTCTGACACGGACTACAGAATCTTGTGTTCTTTTTTCCAAAACAAAGCTAGGTATCTCCATTCTTGTACTTCACTGGAAGTGTATAGAACTGCGGATATTATTACCATCATCGTACTTGGCCACAAAAAGACTATTGTATTTCATAGTTGTTTCTACAATACAGGAAGGGGGTGATATTTAGTACTCTTGACTTATCCTTGTTTCATTTTTCTGCAGTAAAATATTAATTACAAATATATGGGAAATTTCTGAACATTCATATGCAGTAGATCTACAGAACCATTTTTTTGGAGATCACTTTCTTATGTGGTTTTCCAACATAACACAACAGCTGAAAATATTATGAAACAAATTAATACATTTCGAAAGACTTGATTTTTTAAAAACATTTTATTGCTTACTCTTTTTAGTGCCACATCTTATGATTTGTGTATTTTAGACCATCATTGCATGTAGTGCCGAGTCCATTAACTAATTAGGTGATTGACAGACAGTTAAATGCCAAACATTTGTTGGTTCCAGCTTCTCAAATGTGTGTATTTTACGTGTTTCTTTGTCATAGATGATAATAAACTGAATAATCCTTGAGTTTTAATCCTTCAAACTATCTATTTGATTGTGTTTGCTTGGGCTTTGAGGAATTGTAAAAGGCATTTTCAATAAAAATCATTTAATCAATCGTTCAAGGAAATAATCAGTAGATAATTGAAACTGTTGCAGTCCTAATTCTAGTCCTGACAAAAATCAGCATATCAGCAAATTCAACGAATTGCATTATCTACAGACAGTCCCTGTGATATGAATGAAGAAATAATTGTCATTCTTTAGTTCTTGGAAAAAGGTTGTTGTGGAGAGTTCTGGGAAGACAGCAGTCAAAAACCCCAAGATAAGGTTTCACTAAAAGTGAAACACTCCCTCCACAGGTCTCCAAGGCCACTGCTAAAGTTCCCTCTCTTACTATCTCTACTTCAAACTACAACAAAAGAATACACTCCAGCAGGAATGTGGAATTAAGGAAATGAGTAATGTTTGCTTTGTAGTGTTTGTGCAGACAGGACCATTGCATTGTTCATTAAAGAACCACCTGAGTTTAGTGCGCCCACCCCCCATTGACCAGCACACATAGAAGGAAGTCAGGTGTTTTTATAAGCTCCCCTACATGACTTTATCTTGATAGATTATAGGGATATAATGGACAATAATTATGGTTTATCAGATGGTTTTGTCCTGGAATGTTTTTTTGTTCAGAACAGGGCTGACAGGGTGGAAGTTTTTGTTTTTTTCATGCCACACCTGGACAGATACTGAAAGTCATACATAGCAGATGAAATACTGCACTTTTCACAAGTCTCTCTCACCTCCTTTGTTTTGTTTGTACGTATCTGATTGGACCGAACGGGTGCACTGGTATCACCAGACGATATTGATAATGATCAGTACCAGTACTGTTGTGTATTCTATGGTTTGACATGATGCATAGCATAATTGAACATGTTTTTTTTTTGTTTCTGTTTTTTAATCAGGATCCCTTAAATTTGCATATTAAAGAATTGTTACCAGTCTATTGTACGTATGAAGTGGGATCCTTACTCTTAAAAATAATAAACCTGTCAGTGCTGTCAGGTGGACAAACCATTTCTAAACTACTACAAACACAGTGTATTTTTTGTATTTCATTACTGTAATTTCTTGTTACTTTTCAGTTGACATATAAGTGGTATGTCAGCTGATAATGGTACATCTGTGATAGGGTAATATGTAAAGACCAGGTTCTTGGTTGGGCTCTGCTGTTGTGTAGAATTTCTCAAAGCCTTACAAATGATTTAAATGCCTAGAGGCCTATTTAAATAGTTTCATAAACCAAAACTAGAATTTTTTTGTAATTCTGCATCCAGACTGTGTGACATCTCTCACACACAGACATTTTTAACAAATGTGTGGTCTTGAGTGCAGCTGTGGCCACAGCAGCATAGCTACCATTACTCATGCAAACTTTACCTCAGCAAACTTTCAGCTCCGCTTCCCCTCATCATGTCACAGTGTGATGAATCAGGCCAGAAGCATGATTACACTGACCTCATGCTCATTGTTAATATTTGTTTTTTTCATTGGAAATTCACAGGCTGTTTGTTTTGTTCACAGTATTTGTTATCAGGCCGTTGAATGGATGCTGCTTCATGTTAAAGACTGAAACAACGCCTCTGCCTCAGCCCAAGCTCTTCCCCCTCTCTCCACTTTTCTGTCCACAAAAGACACAAACATGTGGTCTTGTCTCTATAAGACGACTCCTTCTTAAGTAATGCCAGAAAACTTTGAAATATCTGGAATCTTTGCCAAAGTCAGTAAGCCTGGATCAACTATACCTGCAGTGCAGAGAGCTACGTGATGCATGAGGCTCAGGTGGATGCTGTTGCCAGCACTGCACCAAACAATTAAAAATGCATTTTAAAAAATAACATCTCCTCTCAAAGCAATATTTCTTTCATGTCATTTCATCTTGCGTACATGGAATGGTTGCATAAGACGTAAATGTGATATTTGTAAAATCATCACAGACATAAACACGGCAGAGCTCTGACAGTTCTGTTGGATAAGATCATATCCCTGAATCAGAAATAGCTGTTAATCAGGAAGTCAGCACAGTGTCAGTTGAAGGTTTATTATTGTAGTCATTCCTGAAAGCAACCTGTGTGTCCATGTGAAGTTCAAGAAAACGTAGCCCTGAGAACTGTTTTGCTCCTCTTTTCAATGGCAAAACAATATCCAGACAGTACTGGCATGTCATTTACTGTGATTCATGTGCCTGCACTTCATCACCTAAATCTGAAGTCCCTTGTAGCATCTATGCTCAAAGGACAAAAAAAAAAAAAAATAGGACTGCAGTTATTTGAGTAACCTAATCTCTGACAGAGTGGTTGTATTCTGGTAGTCGAACCTGCTGCCATCATTTTGCATAACCAGTGCAGCTTGTTCAAGGAACGTTCATAGCCTGCAGGTGCTTCCCAGTCTGCTGGCAACTTCAGCATTCCTCACGCTGAACATTTTGTCCCAAAGCCGCAGCCATAAATGTCCCCTTAATTTGCCAAGTGTCTTCTCAGGTGACAGCTTGGATCAATCAGCTGTTGGAGTAGTATCATTGAAACTGCAATAAAAAGGAATCCAGTATGACAAGTTTTTAATATTAAATGTTTTAAAGTGTTTTATTTGCAGCGTTTCACCTTACTTAGACATTAGACAGGAAAGGGGCATGAGGGAGAAAGCTGAGGACACCCTGTGACTCAGATTCCTGACTTAACCCAGGATGTTAGTTATATAGTTTGGACCTTTGACCTCAAGAGTAATGGGACATCTTATTATTTACACTAACTTAGATAAGGAAACGCACAATGAGAGGTTTGTTAAGTAACTTCAAGCAAAAACTGAACAACAAACAATGAGGTGAGGAACAAGGACTTTGTCCCTAAAGAGATTTTTTCAGCCTGTTTTAACACACTATAGGTTGCTGTCACTATAAGTTTTTCTCCAATTTTTCTTAAACAACTGGATCCTATTTAGGTTCTGGAAGTTAGCTAAGGGTTTGACCTTTGCCTTATTAGTGGTGTGCAGAGGCTAATTGTTCCTTGAGTCCACCATCTCCAAAGGCGTGGAAGATCCTTCTTTTTCTAAAGTGAAATAACTCTTTGAACTGTCTGTTTTTCTTGCACTGCAACACTGCACAGACAGGCAAGCAAACAAGCAAAACCCAGCACATCTCATGAATGAGGCATTTACCTTGTTAACTACAGAGAAAAATACATGTTGCCGTCGTCAAGAACATGCCCCTAGCTAATGTTCCTAACCTATACAAGCTCGCAGTTGAAAGTGTTGTTTTCAGCTGTATGATTGATGGTTTCTACATGATCTCTCTTCTATTATTTAACAGACTGTTAAACACAGTTTTCTGGAATGTAATGTATGTAATATGAGGAATGAGTTTTGAAAAATGTACAAAAAACTCACCAAACTAAAACTGTCCCTCAGGCCTTCTTCTGTCTCATTTCTTTTCTCAGTGTTAGTGTGGCTGTCAGCTTTTACTTAACTCTGTCTTACAGTGTGGAAACAAGTTAAATTAATAATTCAAACCAGTGACAATTAATAAATTAATAAAAAAACAAAGATTTTTTTTTTTTGGAATTGGGAATTCATCATTAAAGAACAATATTAATTTCTTGGTTACAGCTTCTGAAGGGATGATTTCCTGCTTGTCTGTTATTTAATTCATTTTAAAGGCAAAATAAGCTATTTGAAGTTGTTGCATTTCTCACATATTTTATGCACTAAAAGATTCATTGATTAATCAAAAATTATAATTAATGATACAGTAGATTGATGAGGAAAATTTTCTTGCAGCACTACTTTGTTGCTTCACATGCAAGTGGACCATATTAAAATGCGCAAGACGAGATGGAGACAGAGTACCTGAGACAGAGTTGTTATATGAGAGCAGGAGAATCAGTGCTTCGTGTGACTCTTTCAGGCGTCACCCACATACCTTTGAAATTATCAACAGTTATTTGAAATAATACACCAGGCTTTTGAGTCTCTGCTGTATCACCTTGAAGATGATTGTCTTAGAGCCCCTGCTGAAAGCCCTCATCTCTTCCTTCTTCTCCGTTCATGTACTTTGTTCTGTGAAAACGTGACCAGAACTGTTTTTTTTCCCTTTCATCCTTGCAGGTGTTCTGTGTGCTGTGACCACCTAACTAACTGGTACTATGAGAAGGATGGCAAGCTGTACTGTCGCAAACACTACTGGGAGAAGTTTGGAGAGCTCTGTCACGGTTGCTCTCTACTCATGACTGGACCTGCCATGGTACGTCTGCTGCTCTCATTGTTTAATGCCTTTACCTGTCATCAAGACAGTTTCAGACAGTGTCAGCTTTTTGGTACAAAACATTGGACTATTGGATGGATTGAACCACAACCTAATCAACTTCAGTTGTCCTTAAAGATTAACGGGGAGCTCTACTGATTTTAAATGTACAGCCCAGCCTGTGAAAATAGTTATATAATATCTGTAGTCGCTTTTTTTTTTTCATACATATGTACAACAGAAAGTCAACATTAAAAACTGGGGGTATGGCATGTAAAAGATGTGGCCATTTTCCAGGCGGCATGGTTGTAACAAAAAGCATTGTCACGTTTAGGATCCAGGGTTTTTAAACCTTAAAAGTCCAACTAAAAGTCAAGATGTCTTGGCCTCTGCTGCTTTGATTATGACTTTTCATCTTTCGCAGGTCACCCCATTTAATGGAAGTGCTACATTGACTTGCTGAAGTACTCTTTTAATGTTGGCTCCTGCTTTGTCACCTCACACCAAAGTCTAATAAAACAGAGTTGCCTATGCCATTTTCTGGTGTATGACAAATATTACAACCCACCTGCCTGTTAGCGTAGCTATATTCATTTAGACTTGTTTTTGTTTGCTATGATTTGCAAAGCTGGATCTAAACTGTTTGAACACTCTTGCTACATGTGATTGCCAGGCTTTCAGAGTCTGCCTTACCATGAATCATATAACAACTGCCAACAATTTTCCCCTCTACTTAAATAATACCAGAATGCCCACAGAGCGTGTCAGAGCTCTCTGTGTACCCCTTTCTCCCTACTGCTCCCGAATAATACTAACATGCATTAAAAGGCGGGGGGCTTTTGTGGGGATTACAGATGTGTGATATTCTGCATAAGCTGCTGCGCAACATAGCAGACTGGACCCTAGACTTAGCTTGTGAATTAGTTTCCCCCCCTTGAGGCCCCTTTCTGTTCCTTCTCAGTACTGAGGTTCTCCACGGCTCACTTCCTCAAGTACACAGAGGATCTAGTGGGAAGACGCTCGAGCATGAGGTGGTTTTTGAAGCCCATCATGTTGAGTCCTCTGTGGTGGAGTGGATCTGTGGATATTACCCACAGTCTACCACTCATGATCTGTACTGATGTAGTGAAGTATCTGTTGTTAAAGCAAAACTGTGTAACTTTCAAAAGACAAGGTAACGCCTTCATCTCTCTACAAATTAAAAGCCGAATTAAGAAGCAGTAAACCAATAAACCATGCTCATATGTTTTATACATAGCAGACTGAGCAGAATTCAGTTTACATTGATTACCTGTGCCTTCAGACCCACACCTACTATGAATTAGATTTCTCAAGTTTCTAAAGCTTCTTAAAATTGGATTTAGTCAAATGTAGAGAGCAATGGACATTTGAACCATATCTGCTAATGTAACATTTATGCACTGAGCCAAAGTAGGTTTAAAATAACTAAGAACTAACTATAAAATTTCAAGCAGGCACCAGAGAAAAGCCAAATGTCAGCCTGCTTTGATTTAGTATCTACAAGTTGAAACATGAAATTCAGGTGGCAGCAGCTCTTGCCGGTCGCAACCGGGGTCACTTGTCTAACATGGAGCCGGACCGAAGTTTTTCTTTTTGCCACCAAGCAACACACATAATGGACTCCTCTATTTAGTATTGGCATCCAGCTTCACCAGCCTGTGAAGCCAAGTGTTTTTGGCAGAGCTGAATTGGCGCTGCGTCCTCTTAGCCAGAAAGAGAATCATTGTGGTCCATCAGCAGAGGATGGTCATGCAGAACTGCTGCTGCTTGTTAGGCATTCAAGTCCAGAACAGTATTGTTTTTGTCCTGGTTTTAATTATGTTAGTTATTTTATTGATGCATTGAAGGTGGTTGTTATAATTTAAGACATTTGTTGATAACAAATTTTTCATAATTTATCTGCTTTCACATTTCCTGCCTCTCCACACTGAGACCCACTTTATTGTTCTTCACTTTGATCTTGTTTTGCCTGCATGTTTTTATTGCTCGGTCTTGCCGTTAAAGCCTCAGGCAGGTTGTGACTGCGGTCTGTGGTGGTGGTGGTGGTTCTGCTCTTGGCTTGAAGGCAGGGAGTTACAGACAGACTCCTGAGATGTCACAATGATTTGGCTGACATCACTTTAATCTCTCTGTAGCAGCAGGGAATCCTTTCCCAGCACTGACTCACTGACTCACACCTGTGGTAAATGTGGGAAAAACGATTCTGTAGTTGTGTCCCAAATCCACTCTGCACACTAATTCTGAGCAGGATTTGATTATATTATGTATTCATACCAGAAGAGTGACAAAGCTAAGTAGACTCAAAACCCTCAGTTTTCAAACAAAAGTAAAGCCCTTGATTTTTAAACGTGTGGACATTATTCTCCTACAATGCAGTGCAATGCATAACTATGTTTTTTTTTTTTTTTTTTAAAGAAAAAAACATGATTTCTTTGTGAACTAGTTGCCTTCTGAAGTCTTTGATTCACATCCATCATTGCATGTATTCTATCATTTCCACATTTAAAAAGATTTATTTCTTCAACTTCAGTTTCATAACTGAGCCTGGAATCAACATTGTTCGTGCCCAGGTGTGTGCAGAGTAAGATTATTGCCGAGGGCCGGACACATTATCTCATCTTGCATGAGAGAGAGAAGTAGAAAGCCAGATGACATGCGAGTGTGACATGAATGGCAGAAAGGGAAATCGGTCAGTGATGTGTAGGCAGCGTTAATGAGAGAGATAGCACATGACAGATCGCTGAAAGCGAGAACGTCAGCGAGACGAGTGGCTCAGACCTGCAGAGGGAGGTGACATCATAGCAGATTCCAGACAGACTGAGAGTGAAACAGGTGTTACGACTGTGTCTCATAACAGGAGGAGGGCAGAAAACAACACGCAGCACAGCACATTCATCTCCGACAAGCAGAGCACAGCACAGCAGGGCGGCAGCCTCACCGGCAACATATGACTTCTTTCTGCTTTCTGCTTTGCACTGTGAAGATTAGCTGTTTTGTTTGTGGTTCCAGGTGGCCGGAGAACACAAGTATCACCCTGAGTGCTTTGTGTGTCTGAGGTGCAAAGTGGTTATTGAGGACAGGGACACCTACGCCTTAGTGGAGAGATCGAAACTCTACTGGTAAGTCATCAGCATGAATGTGCAATTTTCAGTTTACACGTGAGTTTATTTTTCAAAGATGAATTTGAAGATAAGTAGGCAACAGTGTCCTCAAGTTAATGTTAAATGTTAAAGTCATTATTCCACAACTCCTTGAATTTTGTGTTCTTTGAACAGTAACTTAAGAACAAGCACATTTACCCACAGGTAATGATTCACTCCCTCTCCTGTTGTTTGCAGTGGAAAGTGTTACAAGCAGGTGGTCCTCACACCCATGTTGGAAAAGCGTTCACACGACTCGGTGCTAGACTCCCTGCCCCACACGGTGACGCTAATCTCGATGCCCTCTGCAGCCAACGGCAAGAGGGGCCTCTCCGTCTCCGTGCTGAGGGACGTCAATGGCTCAGCGAGTGTTCAAGTCAAGGAGTAAGTGGCACCTGATGGAGACTGATCTCTGAACCTGTCTCACTGCCCCCATGGAGAGAGCATGAGTAATGCTTTACGTAAGGCTGATTATAGGTTTGCTAAATAGCAGGGCACTGATGTTTATGTAAGTGTGCCACTGCAAGAAAAGGTGCTTATTGATAGTTCAGTTGATGTAACAGTGTTTTAGTCACTGGTCTCCTCAGTCCTGGTTTACTAGTTGACCAGCAGTGTAGTCCTTAACCTACTGACATTTAATCAGTACATTCTTTTCTACAGTGCTAATACTCACATATTAGTGTTGGTACTGTGTTGTTCCAGGGTCAGAGGGATGCTTATTAGTCCGGAGGTTCGAAATGCCATCCATGTTGGAGACAGGATCCTGGAGATCAATGGCCTTCCAGTGGGGACATTAATGGAGGAGGAGGTGGGTTTATGCCACGTGCAAATCCCTGATACTCATGGAGTCATACGTGATGTGAAATTCTTTAAACGGAGCTAATTGCTGTCCCTATTAAGGGCAAGTCAATTCCTTCAGTGCAATTTGCAAAGCTATGTTCTTATTATACAACATGTGATTTTTGGCATTCTTCACATTCACATACATACATACTTCAGCTGGGAGAGGATGGTATGCGGAATGACTGCACTTAAAGGCTCATTCCCACAACCTCACCCTCACTAAATTACATGCATTCCAATACAGTCGTCATTCACTGCTTATATTTTGGTTTGGTTTTTGATTATGTTGTTCCCACGTCTCCTGTTTACCCTATAACGCATTTCAATTTTACATCCCAGTTCAGTTGGTTTACATTCGCTGCCATCAAGTCGTGCTTTTTAATTAGTTTTCCCTGGTAACTCAAGCCAATTTTTATAGAATGAAGTCCTGCTGACTTATCAAACTCTTCGCCTCTCTGTCTGTCAGAGTTGAATGGACAATTTATGACAATTTGAAATCTGATTTGAGCATGCCTTTAAGATACTTATTTCATAAACTAACAAATGTGGAAATTAGAAACAAGTTATCCATACTCCTTTGGTTAAAATAAATGTATTTATTGCCATTGTATTTATAAGACATTTTGAGAATTCCAGTGATAGTGTCATTTATTTTGGGGAAGTAATGATTTTAAAATCACATGGAATCCTTCAACCCTAAATCTCTGTGTTAATTAAGGTGGACGATCTTATTCACCGCACCAGTCACACGCTGCAGCTGCTTATAGAGTATGACCCGGTCAGGCAGCGTTTGGATCGGCTCAGACTGGGATCACCCAGGAACCAGTTAGGAGTCCCAGCCACCTCCCGCATGCGTCTGTCCTCACCTTCTGATGCAGTCCTGGAGAGAACGGATGTGGTTGATGACGGCACACTGAAAAGGAGGTCTTTGAGGTATGTTAGGCCTAACTAAGGTGCCAAAAACATTACACCTTACATATTGTGGGTCAGTAATATGCAAGAGGGGAGTGTATTTAAGTTTTAATCAGCCATATTCTCTCTGCTCCAGGCGGAGTAACAGCATATGCAAGTCACCTGGGCCATATTCCCCCAAAGAGCCAGCTTTTATTGCACGAGACATTGGACGCTCTGAATCCCTGAGATCCTCCAGTAGCTGCTCTCATCGCATCTTCCGGCCGTGTGACCTCATCCACGGAGAAATCTTAGGAAAAGGTTTCTTTGGACAGGCCATCAAGGTCAGCCTCCCAACTCCCATCGGTTCTTAATCTTTTTTTGTTTGTTTGGTTCCGCATCCAATAAGCTCAAAGAAAAATTTCCCTTTGTCCCACTGACAGGTGACTCATAAAGCCACAGGAGAGGTGATGGTGATGAAGGAGCTGATCCGTTGTGATGAGGAGACCCAGAAAACTTTCCTAAAGGAGGTTGGTAATCTCCAGCAGGAGGCCTGCGCTTCCTCACAGACAAAACAGAGTCCTCTGGCTCTGCATGGAGCTGTAATTTATTATTCTCATAACTGAAAGCACACCACATGTTCCAACAATTGCCTCTTTGTACCTTGTTATTTTGAGGTTTTTGTCTCAGTCTTGTGAGAAACCCCTAGCTTGATTTTTATTGTGTGAAAGGATTTTTCTCATGGATTAAATTACACTTTTAGTAGAAAATGATTAGAGATAATCTGCTTACAGTCATAATCGTAAACTTCTTTCTTTCTGTCACTCAACTAATATTCAGGTCAAAGTAATGCGAAGCCTTGATCATCCCCACGTTTTGAAGTTCATCGGTGTGCTATATAAAGACAAGAGGCTCAATTTGATAACTGAGTTTATCGAGGGAGGCACCCTGAAGGATTTCATCAGAGACACGGTGAGTTAAACTAGTTGATTCACTTAACTCTCTTTCTCTCCCCTGCCACAATGGAGCACAAAAACCCCTCAGAGGCCACAGAAAGAGCTGTTTGCAGCTCAGAGTCATGTGGGAGGTGGCTGACCTAAAGTAAACTTTGCACTGATAGAGGGCTCTCGGCTCTGTAGTGGGCTGGGTGGCATGTCTACTGGCCAAGATGTGGAATGAGAAAAGTTGTGGAAAGTGTTCCCAGGTGAAATTTAAAGAGCTGTGCTCCCCTCCTCCCACAGCTGACTATTTTTAAGGAGCAGTTCAACTCAGAGCATGGCCCAAGGAGGAGAGGGAGAGTGGGTTTTTTTGTTTGTCTCTTATTATATTTAAAGTATGCAGGGGAGCGGGAGAGTTTTGAATTTTGTTCATAAAGGTTTAATTTTGTTTACTGTTACTATTGAATATGTGTTTCTCTGTTTTCTACCTTGGTGCAAAATCATTTTACCCCTGTTATGCATTATGGCCTCTGAGGAACCTTCTATTCATTTCTCTCATTTGTTTCTGTTTTTCTTTGCTTGGGATGAACAGGACCCTTTTCCATGGGAGCAAAGGGTGAGCTTTGCAAAGAGCATCGCTTCTGGCATGGTGAGTTGGCTTCTTGCAAAGACATTATTATTAGTAAAATCTGTGGCTGCTATTTTCAGCCATTTAATTGTGTGTGTGTGTGTGTGTGTGTGTGTGCATGTGCCTTAGAGGACAGAACCCCTCGCAGGAGCTGGGGCTGAAATAAATCTAAGGAACAGGAAAATTTAGTCATGCAGTATTATGGTTTTTTTCCCTTTTAGTTCAACTGAACTGCTCATGACTCATAGATAAAACAACCCTATGGGTCCACATAAGTCAACATGGCATTGTATTAAGAGGACTCACTAGCTAATAGGGTTGGGAACCACTGCTGAGTATCAACATGCACATACAGGCATAGAGAAACAGAGATTCGACGAGAGCTGGATCAAAGATGGCATCAGCTGTGGAAGATGCGTGGATAGGGCTGAAAAGTTTTACTAAATAAAAGTTAATTTATTTACCTCTTTTTGATTTTTCTCTGTTTCAGGCCTACCTTCACTCAATGAGCATCATACACAGAGACCTCAACTCTCACAACTGCCTGGTTAAACTGGTAGGCGACATGGCATCTTACCAATCATTACACATCAGAAAATTTGAACAATAAGAATGAAGGGGTGGGAACCATTTGTTGGTTTAATGAACTGAGATATAGTTTCTCCCTGCCCTGTGATTTTCCAAGTGTCTATAGAAAGAAAAATAGTTGTAAAACTTCAGTGTGAACTCAAGACAATATTGCATTACATAAGCAGATACCGACAGAACCTCCAAGACTATTTATTCTATTAAACTATTTCAACAGAGAACAAAAAAAATCTGACTTGTTTTTACCCAGTTGGTTGTACAGCCAAGTTTTGTTGAGTTATATATTTTATATATGTATAGGTATTTATACTGATGTGACTCTACTACTACTACTCGGGGTGGAGCTCAGGGTGAACCATTAAAACTGTCATCTTTCAACAGGACAACACTGTGGTGGTCGCTGACTTTGGACTCTCCCGACTCATAGTGGAGGAGAAAGTAAAGCCTCCGCCTGAGAAACCTTCCACAAAGAAGAGGGTTTTCCGGCGTATTGACCGAAAGAAGCGGTACACAGTTGTGGGAAACCCTTACTGGATGGCTCCAGAGATGCTAAATGGTGAGCCGCTTCGAAAAACATGAACTACCAACTTGATTTAGAGAGAGTAGTTCTTTCTGTGGGTCAATGTGTGCTTTTGCTTTATCTTTTACTTGATGTTATTTCAGGTAAACGCTATGATGAGAAGGTGGACATTTTCTCCTTTGGAATTGTGCTTTGTGAGGTAAGGACATTCTGTTTTTTAGCCACATTATCTGCCCTGATTTTCCGGTAACATATCTTGTGATTCCAGTGCATTTTGGGAGGCCGTTCTAAAACCCCGGATGAGGAAGCTTCTAGGAAAACACCAAAGTTTTCAGAACAGCATCTGCTCACAGCTGTGTTATCAGATCATGACAACACATACTTGACAAAGTAATAGGTTACTAAGCAAGTTTCAAGTCCCTACAGATCTAATGTGCAACTATATGCTTAATATAACAGGACATTACATAAAGTAGACTCCACTGTAGCTGATGTGTTTAAAAAAATGTTAGGGTCTGCTCACCCTGAAATGTCTTAAGTGTGTCTATCTGTTAACTGACTGACCCTTACTTCTTCCTCTGTCTTATGGTCCAGATCATTGGAAAAGTCTATGCAGACCCTGAGTGCCTCCCCAGGACGCTGGACTTTGGCCTGAACGTTGGCAAGTTTGTGGAGAAGTTCCTCCCCGAAGACAGCCCACCAGCTTTCTTTCCACTGGCTGTTGCCTGCTGTGATCTCACACCAGACAACCGGTGAGCATCTGCTGCTTTTGTAATGGTTAAAATTTTACACTTAGTTTAACATGAGAAGTGTTTTTTGTTTAGTTTTCTTTTTTTTGCAGAATTGCTGACTGGTAGGTGACTGCTTATTATGATTAGCTGACCTGAGAGAGACAAAAATCAAGAGAGATGCAACGGCTGTGTAGCAAACCTTTAAAAAAAAATCTATAATAATAGTGTTTTTCAGTCACTCAGATGGCCACATGAGAAACGTGTCCAGGTTCAGTTATTTGAACTCAAGAGTCTGCAGGAGCAGTGCAGGGGGAAAAAACAACTACTTTCAGATGCCATCTCAACCTGCCTGCACAGGGACACGCCTCTGCTGCCAGATTGCTTCCTCATGTTTTCTCTCAACCTTGTCAGTCTGGTTTTAACCTCAAACCCCTCTGTGTGCCCTCGTTGCTCTTTCCTCCTCCCTCAGTCCACCTTTCCAGAAGCTGGAGGACTGGTTTGAAGCTCTGTCCCTCAACCAGGAGCTGGGGATCCACCTGCCAGCCGAACTGGATGAACTGCACCAGAGTCTGAGTCAACTCCACTGGCCTAAAGACAGCTCTCCAACACAGAGCACAGATCAGCCATCAACCCCGACAACAGCCTCTCCAGACTCTTCCAGCATGACAGACAATGGCACCTAGGACCTGTGCCTCCCTCATTTGACCCCTCTGAACTGCTGCACTAATACTGTGGATGTGAAAAAGAGGAAAACTCCATTGAACCCGAGCCATAATAGAACTGGATAACCTGAGGTAGCTGGACCAATCTTCTCCATGTGGGATCTTAACTCTGAGAGCTCCACTCAGCCACAATGTTAGTGGAAAGACGCATTTCAAAAAAGACAAGTGTTAGTTACAATTTTTTTTTTTTGTACCTTATTCAGCCCGTCTCAACACACACAGGGTTGTGCTAATGTTTACTGTGCATAAAGACAAAATACATCTCTCTGTGACTCTGACCCCTGACCAAGGACGTGCATCTGTATAAGGTGGAAAACCTCGATAAGTCCCCAAGTGACAGCAGTTTTGTTTTTCTAGCTCTGAAGCTGTTGTTTGCCATGTGTGGAATGTACAGATCAGTCCTTGCCCAGAAGAGGACTCACTTCACCGCAGCAGCAAAGAAAACAAAGAGGCTTGACAGTTGAGCTGACATGTCCAAGTAAACAGAGGGCAGGGCATGAAGAAAACAGGAGTGACAAAAGGCAGCAGTGGAAGCAAAACAAACACCGGCCCCAATTATTTTCATCACTCTGAGATTTGACACAAGATGGCAACGGAAAGTTTAGATTTTTGTGTGTGTGTATGTGTGTGTGTCTGTGTCTAAGAGCCACTGATCAAATTTTTGACGAGACAGTTACAAGTATAGTTCTGTACTTTGTAGTCTAATGATTTTAATTCATTTATTAGAATGATGAACACTATTTACATTTTGACCTTTTGTTCGAAGTTTCTATCAAACTATTGAGGACAGGGCAGAGGCTCTTCTGGAAAAGACATAGCCATGCAAGAGCTGACTATAAAATGTTGCCTTGTACAGGAGAACTGGATTTTTTTAAGCAGTGTATATAAATATGTACATATTACGCCTCTAATTGGACGTCATTTTCTAATGGGAACTTTAGATTTGTAGATTTTTAGACATTTCGTCAACGATGGAAGTTTTTGCCTTTTTTGCTATCATCATGCAAGGTACTGACGACCAGTTGTAACCACTATTATTTATATCACTTTAGTGTTTCATAAATAAACCTTCAGAAAGTTGCCTCTTTATTGTCAATCTTCAATTTTTCTTGTCAGGAAAACTGTTAGAATCAGATCTTCAGATGTTAAAGCTCAGGACCAGAGTTAAATAATTTGTAGAGGTGTGTTAACCATAAAACACACACTGCAGGGCGTTGGTCATCAGATACAGAAAGGAAAAAGAAATCAGTTGGTTATCGGTTAGCCTAGATGATAAATAGGTATAAAGATAAAATATCAAATTATTTAATAAAAATATTGGAAGCCTTGAAAATGATTCTCATTGAGTGTAATATATTTCTCCTTTCATTCAATTCAAAACAATTAGAAGGAAATCAAAAGCATCACTATCAAAGTATATGTGTCAGTCACTGAACAGAACATTCCTTCTCTCTTTCTATCCTCAGACCCACTCTCACATTTATTAACCTTTATTACATGTCATTAACCCTGTGTCCTCTCTCTCTCGCAGTCCTGTGCTTGTTTCTGTCTGGTCTCTCTTTCTCTGTACCTTTCTGCAGGTATCTCTGGCTCTGGAGCTGCATGTTCTCCGCCTGTGGTCCTGGCTCCACTGGCCTGCTGCTGTTTATTGTCTACAATTATCCATTTCTAATACATTACTATGTTTAATGTTCCACTCTGCTACAGATAAATTTTGGATTAATATTCTATGCCAACTGTAAATAATTACCAGTCATGACAACTTTTTGCTTCTGTGCTCTGTTTCCTATCATAACTGCAATCTGCTGAGCACACAGTATCCACTAACTGTTCTGTAATCTGAATGCTGGCCCTCCAACATTGTCCACTTCCAACCCTGTTAGTATCATGTTTTATATGCTGCATATCCTTCTCCTCCTCTCCTCCATTCCCAGCTGTCCTGTCTTCCTCCTTTTCCTCCTCTCATCCAACCTCGCCATCGGCAGGAGGGTCCCCCATATGAGCCAGGTTCTGCTCAAGGTTTCTTCCTGAGCAGGGAAGAAAGGGAGTTTTTTCTTGCCACTGTCGCCTTAAGTGCTTGCTCTGGGGTCAGACTCTGGGTCTCTGTAAAGCGCTTTGAGACAATTTTGATTGTGGAAGGCGCTATATAAATAAAATTGAATAGATCCAAACTCTTCTGTAAAAAGTTGATGTTTTTTTAAGCTGTTAGTTTGTCTTCAGACGCTCCTTCAAATCTCTTTGTGCCACTTGCATCTTGTTATCTTAACCTGCTTTCTCAGATGACACCCGTGACTAAAGTAGTGTATTTAAGAATTGCCAACAGAGGGCGCTGCGGCAAAAAAAGTTCCTAATGTGAATAACAAGAGAACCTTGAATAACATGAGACTTGTAACAGTCCAAGCATTCCTGCTATGTTATGTTGTTCTGCTGGGGGGGAAAAATCTTTCTACCTCTATCATTTTAAAAGACAGACTACATCACACCATAATGTCTGTGTTTGATGTTTTATTTCAGTCTCAGCAGTGAAAATCTGCATTCATACAAATACAAGTACTAAATTCAAACGCTGAACAACAGTATTGTGAACACATCGCTTATATGACGAAGAAAATAACCACAGCCAGCAAACAGATACTTAAAATAATGGAGCAGCAGTAACCAAAGATTACCAGTGATGTGGATCCAGCAATAATCACAAAACAAGATCATCAGGAGTGATGATTAATAATCAAACTGGCAATATACTTGGAAGCATCATGTGCATCAACAAACTAAAATCTCCTTTGTACGATGATTTCTGTTTTCAGGCAGGTATTTTCTAAATGTCTTCTTCAATGAGTAGTTCTACTTATTAAGATGCAAAAAGTGGCCCCTGAATACAAACATACAGCAGGTAACCATGTACATGCATTCATGTTTTTGAATGAACACCACCAAACTTTGGACTGTTTCTATTCTACTCCACTCCTGTCTCTACCCTGAAGCATCAAGTGCATAACTCAAATGTCTGAATCTAATCTAGGCACCAGGCTTCTTAAGCACTTCAACACACACACGTTGTCTTGCTTTGCAGAGGCAAGATTTCAGATTTTTTTTTTCCTAATCCCATCTGTTCTGTGTTGTGGCAGTGCTATTTTGTCCTGAGGACTAACTACTGTCTCTCATGCTTCCTGAGAGCACTCAGTGTATTTCCTGTCACTCCTTAACCTGTGGAAGAAAAGGGCAAGTCCTCTTTCATGTCTGCCAATGACCATTATCATGCTTTGTAACCACATGTCAGTCAAGTACAAAGAGGAAAAAAAAAAACATAATCTGGGAAAAGATAAATACATTCAGAAGTGTAACGCTAAGGCAATTTCTGAGTTGGAGGCCTTCCCTTGTCGTTAATGGGCCTGTTTTACTTCACATTCCCTCATCCTATCTCAGAGGAGGATGACTATTTTTAGACACTCACATCCGTGTCACCAGTGCGTCTCCAAGACAAACTAGTCTTTAGACATTTTTTTGTCCACGTCTCCCTCGGCACAGCCAGTGAGTCAGTATTAATGGAAATCATCCATGTATTCATCATGTAACCACAACTCCTGTTAAGAGCACCTTCTCTACATGGAAAGATTCTAATAAACAAAAAGTTATGAAAATTCCCCAAACACCATCTCTTTACAATGAATTGGTCTCATCGGACACCATTATAAACACTTATTCGACAGCGTCCATTTGACTAGATATTATACTAGATAGCCATACTGCTATTTAAGGGGGCAGCCCGTGACCTTATTTTGTTGGCCATCAAATGAATCAAATGTGAATATTAAAAACCTTGTGAAATTTTTTCACTAACAACAGATTCACCTTAATGGTTTCTAGTTGTTAAGACTGCACCCACTGTGTGTCAGCACACCTTTTTTTCGTGCCTCAGATGCATAAAACCCAACGGAGATGGGACACAAAGGACACAGCATTCAGTTCAAGTCTTTGGAATGAGCACTGCTCCCCTTCTCCTTTTTAAAAAACAGAGGTCACTCAGGGAGGCGAAAAGGAGAAACAGGGAGATGGGAGTGTTTTGGTCCACAATATCAGAGTCCTGTTTAAGGACTACACGCCTACTCATGCTCCAGGGGTAACAGCTTGTTGGCCCATGAGGGGGTCCCCACCCTCCATGCCCTCCTGGACTGGGGTCGTCTCATGGTCTGCAGTGATTTCAATGGTGTTCTCATCCACGAGCTCACAGGTGGGGTTAGAGAAAGCTGACAGGGGCAGGGTGATCCTCTGCATCTCACGCTCATACACTCGCTGCTCATGCTGCTTCTTCAAGTCACGACCCCTAAACACCAACAAACAACAGCGATTCATCATGGTCTTAGTGGAAACAAGCTGTGACCAAAACATTTATTCATTTTCATTCATTCATTCATTATTAAGTCCAATCATTTTAAGTTAAATTTTGGTCTCCACCTTCTCCTGAAGGAAATCTCTGGGCTTTTACACACTAACTACTTCACTATGTGCAGCAATAAGTTGCTAACTGTGTCTGTCTGCTCTTTGACATTGAGCAGGTGGTGCAAAGAGGGTTAATCAGAGATTTACCACTAAAAACATGAACAACAAATTATGTTATGAGAGATGTGAGAGTAAAAGCTGTGGACCAGAAAACAAAAACAGTGAGCTGAAAGCAGCTAATACGCTCTGTAGAGCTTTATTTTGCTATTATTATGATAAAAATAACAGTGATGCCTTAAGTAGTCTTGTTGTTGATATTATGTCCAACACTGTTTTTGGGGGCCACCCAAGCTAATTCATGATAAGGAGCTTCTGATAACATACTGCATGTAGATAACATTGCCTGGTCTGTAACCAAGTCGAGGGACAGATGGTGAAAGGGAACAGGGAACTGACAAGCTGGCAAAGAGTTTATCTACTCCAAGGCAACACAGTGATGGGAAGCAGCGTGAGGCTGTTTTCTACTTATCTGGAGCCAAAATGGGCCAGTGTACCGCTGGGCTCAAAACAGCCCTTTACACAAGAGTGTGGTTAATTTTAGTTTGAAGTGTATCTGGGGGTTTTTCACTTTCACTATCTTCTTGCTGAGGATAAACTGAGAAGATTAATACTACTCCCATGTCTGTACATTATGTACCAAGTTCAGCCTAGTTTTGCGCAAAGAAAAAAAGGGGGAAACATCTGGTTCTGTCATTAAGTAACAAAATCTGCCTAAAAGCACCTCTAAAAACACATGCTCACAAATTAACATGCTGTATGTTGTTTGTTTAATATGTACACATATTTAAGTGTAAAAACAAGAGCTTCAAGTTTACATTGGGTTTTGTGCCAAATTATTTCTTGTCCAGAACCAAAAACTTCTGCTAGCTGCCTGGCAAACTACCCAGGGTTGCTGTTCCCCCATTTCAAGTCTTTGTGCTTAACTACCAAATGACAGAGAGTGAAAACACTGGCCCATCACTGCAGTCTCAGGCTCTTTAGGGTGCTAATTTGCTCAGATGGTTGGGAAGCCTGCAAGGCATCAGAGCACTTGACAATAAACTACCTCCTCCTACTGGTTGTTTGAGAGGCTGTTCCCAATGGGGGTGTAGTATGAACCTCAGTGTGCATTACATGTTCTCCGGCTGGGAGAAGTTTAGAGTGAATATGGGCATACATGTAGTACATCTATCACATTACTGAAGGTGATGTCACTGTATGCTGAGGGCAGGTATAAACCCTCTGACATAATATTCCGCTCCTCCTAATTAATAATCACCTCCTAAAAATAGAAAACAAAGACAGGGACACTGCTAATCAGATTTGACAGCCAAACACGGATCTGTAAGGGCATTTTGTGCTGTGCCAAAGGGAATCAGGGCGCCCCTCTTTTACAGCACCGGGTCCGTCATTTGCATATTTCATAACTGCTGCGAATGTGGGGGTTTCTCCATCCTATCCAAACCCTCCTTCACGCTGTCTTCTCTTTCAAGAATATAAACTAAGAATGCTTAAAATAGACCTCAGGCACTTCGTTTCCTGCCACACTCCTCCCCATGTTCTGTTGTGGTTGCAATAAAGGCATTAAAATGGCTGCATTACATTCATGTGTAACAACAGAGAGCCCTGCTGGGGAACGTGAACAACAGCTGATGCCCTAAACTCAAGAGACCATCAACATGCATGCTGTTATGTGATGTAACCAAACATACTGGCATTTGTATTGCGCATCTCAAAGCTAACAACTCTGCAAGTGCCAGTAGAAACAGCAATGCAAGAAGGCTCTGCAGCATTACATTTTTGTGGCTTTATGCCACAGATGCAGTCGATGTACACAGTGTACGAATGACGTTCTAGAAACAGGCTAAATGCCTGATAAACGAATGCGCTACACTGACTCCTCTTTCATAAAATTCCTCAAATACTGCACCAAACTGATGTTTGATGATCTTGCTGTGATTTAGATACTGACCTCTTGTAGAAGTAGCCAAATGTGATGCCTACTCCAAGAATGATTATAATCGACATCATGAGAATGCCAAGGACGAAGCCTGAAAAACAAAAGGAGAATATAAAAGGTAAAAATGCATCACAAAGAATGCATGACTTGTAACCAAGATTCATTCAAACTGCAGATTAGTGTGCGCCACCAATATCATTATATGTTGTCAGAATAACGACAACATACCGAGTGTGCCAAGGTCCTTTTTCTTTTTTGGTCCTGTGCGCACTCGTTGGCTGATTCCCATCACCGGCTGCACTGCAGCAACTTCTCCCTGAGAAGCTCCTGACTTGGCTGGCTGAAAGCTCTCTGTGGAGGGAGTGGTTCCTGGTGGGTCGAGGGATTCTGCCTCTGATGGCACAGTAGAGGCTTGTTCTAAAAACACAATTAAACAATGGCGGTGTTAAACGGTGTTCAGTGACTTTTCACTGAAGATGCTCTGAGTTGTGCTGCTGTTGATGTACTGACAATGGAGACCAGATCATATCAAAGTAAAACAGGTACATGAGAGGTACTACAGGCAGTAGTCATTATTAGCCATGTGTCCCTTATTTGAGCAAGAACAATAACTAGAGTCACTTTTTTTTATTTCTCTAGTCCACCTCATTCATCCAGAACTTTAACTGTGAGTATAAAAGTTGATTACACAAATTCATTACAAAATTAAGAAAATACTGTTGGCCAGTATAACTTCATACATCTTCAGATATCTTACCATAACATTTAAACCTTGATATATTTAATTTATATTTGCAAATCAATAAGCTTTAAGGCTGCTTTATGTTTGGATTTTTATATGATCTTTTTATCAATGTGATGAAAGATCTTTATTATCAGTTATTGAATTTGCTGAATAATCCAGAAAGGCTGTGTATTTCAAGTTATTTTCCAGGCACTCTGGATTATCAGAGCACATATATCATAATAAAAACTTTAATATATTGTGATAAAGGATTTTATCCAATTCCACTTCTTCTATTACCAAATTACACTGATTTTTTGACCCTCGTGCCAAGCACAATAAAAAGGCAAAGTGTTAACAGTTAACCCCTAAACTTTATTACACCATATAATATTAGAAGTATTCATTCTTTATATTTTTATGCATAGAACTTTATCTGCTTTAAACACTGTTTTAAGTGTTTTACTGTGTGATGCCCCATGTGTGTCATCATATGGGTGTGTCTTGTCTTCATGTGTGACATCCTCTGGGTGTGTCTGTTCCTCCTGTCTGCAGGTGTCTTGAGTGGCTCAACACACCTGGGCTCTGGTGGAGAGTCTACTTAAGCCACTGCAATCAATTGCTCACTCTCTCCCTTTCTTTGTCTACAGGCACACCATGTGTTTGGTTTGGTCTGATTATGTTGTTTTGAGTTAACCTTTTGCTTTTGTTTTGTTTGTTCTAGTTGCACTTTTAGACAGGGAATTCTCCAGCAGGTTGTGGGGCACTTTCCTTTAGGGATTGGGTCCATTTGTTTTTTTTTGGGGTATAGTGTGGTGAGAACGTGGTGAGAGCAGTTGTCTCGGGGGCACATCCGCTGCTGCAGGTGGGTCGCCAGTTCATGGTTGCTTTACCGGGCTGTCGGGCTGAGCCATTGCCTGCATGATTATTGCTGGCAATGCAGTGCGTAAATACCCACCACAGGCATCACACGAAGCCTAGGGTTGAGATTGAGCCAGTTTGGGGTAGGCAGTGAGGGGAGGTATTCCTTGTCAAGAGGCTGGTATTTGCCTCAATGCAGCTTGACGATGATTACCGTATTTTCTGAATGAGTGTTGGTGGTAATGGCTTTCTTGGCTGAGTTCTTTGAGTCACCGACATTAGTGTTTGTGAAGGGCTGTAAGAAGGAACAGCTAGTGGAAATAGCTAATCACTACAATATTATTGTTGCCGATAAGTGTCATAAAGAGGAACTCAAAAAAGTAGTTTTGTTGTCTTTGTTTGATGGGGGTGTGCTACATAAAGGTGAGCCATTAGACACATCAAGGGTAAGGATAATGTATCTGAAGCCCTTTCATGTGCACCTGTGGGGTAGGAATGCCATTGGCGAGTGAGCTGCCTCTAGAGTTTTTCTCATGTGGTCCTGTTGGATCAGGATTGGGGGTTTTGGGGATCCCTTTGGGGCCCCCATCTTGAGGTGGGGGGTGTGATGCCCCATGTGTGTCATCCTCTGGGTGTGTCTTGTCTTCATGTGTGACATCCCCTGGGTGTGTCTGTTCCTCCTGTCTGCTGGTGTCTTGAGTGGGCTCAATACACCTGGGCTCTGGTGGAGAGTCTACTTAAGCCACTGCAATCGATTGCTCACTCTCTCCCTTTCTCTGTCCACAGGCACACCACGTGTTTGGTTTGGTCTGATTATGTTGTTTTGAGTTAACCTTTTGCTTTTGTTTTTGTTTTTGTTTTTGTTTTACACCATTCAACACCTGCATACTCACACTTTTCACTCATGCACATTTTACAGTACTGACTCCACTGATTTTCCACATCCCACAATGTAAATATTTAATTTGGGTTCAATTTGGTCTTATTTGTTTTAATTTGGTTAAATAAAGTATTTAATTGAACATTTACATGATCCCTTGTCTCCCATGTCTCCCTTTTTGTTGTGACCCTTTGAGCCAGGTCATGACATACTGTTTTAAAGTTTTTTTTATTGTATAGTGTGTGGAGACACTTAATGCACTTAAAATACACTTAGTCTTGATTTGACTTTACTACAAGTGCATCATCTGGACCATGTGGTTTCCAATTATTGTTGGTCAAATAACATTACCGCTGACGCAAAAACCTCAACAGCACAACGAAAGCCTTGACACTGCTCTCATAAAGTTGTTGGAACATAAATCTGTTACAGGATTGGTGAGTGGAAGCCCTTTTCATATGAGCCAGACATATACAGCTGCATGATCAACAGTATTTCAGGAGTCAGAGAGGTTCAGCTGCAGATGCCAACATCTGCTCTTTAATTCTTTTTCCATTTCCGTCATGCAAGTTGTTGTTTACAATCTCTGCTAGAGTTAAAGGGCATGCAGTCATAAATTCAAGCAGCCAATTAGCTGCTGTCTCCAAGGCAAAGATTTCCTTTCTGCCAATGAGCTCAGTCTTAGGGCGTGACCAACGGCTGTCTTGAAACTGAACTTTGTGACTGCAGGGCTTTGTTATTGTGTGACTTGGGTTGACTTCGGAAACAAAGGGCAAAATATACAAGACTTCTCAGTGTAGCTTAACACTGACCAACTGACCTACCGCAAACTAATACTCTTATCTGGGAAAAGTAAATTGTCAGTAATCCATTTTCAATGACAACTTGCACATGGTTTATTTGTGGTAAACAGACCAAGTTTTAAGTTTTTTTTTTGTTTTTTTAATTGGCCCATCAAAGTTTAACACTTGGCTGAATCCTCTCTCATCAAGCTCTCTATGTTGTGTGTTGAGTAATTAGGACATTTGCATAGCTACAAAAATTCCACCTCATTATTTTTTCCCCAGCATAGCCCCCTTTATAAAATAATCAGAGCTTTACAAGGAAGAAAAAGTAATTGCCACCAGGATCAAGAGAACAGAGTTTGGAAAAATCTCACAGCGCATTCTGGGAGAAAAGAGGCTGTTTCAGTGTTGTTCTGTAATTAATTTGGAATATGCATATGTATCTTTGCCAGGTCCAACTTTTGCAGTTGAGGTTCTGGCTGTGCTGCTATACATATGCCACAAATGTTAATCATTATTGTTGTGTACAATGTTTACCTACCTTTGCAAGTGTCAATTGCACAGAACTGTCTCTGGACCATCCCATCTGGGCCAGCAATGTAGCACCAAGGCCTCTCAGAGGAATCTGGGTTTCTGCAGTAATTGTGATCTCCGACACCTACGGGGAAAACGATAAAAACAGCACGTCTGTTACTGATGCCTCGTGGAAATACAGGCCCGTCTGTCTGTCTGACTGTCTGTCTGCCTGTCCCTGCAGTGTGGGTAAACCACTGGATTCATTAATCATTAACACAACTTCATCACACTACAATGAACAAGGCCGCTGTGAGCACAAAGAAAGGAAACAGTAGCTGCTTTAGTTAAAATTAGTGGTATGGTATGTGAAGTGTGTGTTGTAAGTAACAGTCCTGTGCTTATTGCTTTGCACCTTAGTAAGATATGTATTTTTACACTGTGTCAAAATCTTAAAGATATTTGAGGTTTTTTTTTTATTTCTCCTCTTAAAAACACTGGTGTGCATATCAAGAGACACTTTAAATCCCCCTTCCCCCTCTCTAGTCTTCAGCATGACGCAGAAACAGACACCACAGGAAGGGAAACTCTATTTTAAAAGGCACAGTTTTACCTGTCTGTGAATCGGGATGGGTTTTAACATCATAGTCTCTAGAAGAGTTGGTCCAGTTCAGACAGCTCAGGCCTGAAGAGGAGCTCTCTTGTTCCCCTCTGTACTCCACACCATTGGATCTTATGCAGTCTGAGAACAACAACAAAACAACACGTGAGCACGGCACGTAAACAGAAGCGATTGCACAATCGAAAAAAAAGGAGAGAGGAAGAAAAACTGTATTATTACTGTGCGTGTAATTTAAAATAAATCAGGCTATGTTTTGTGCAGTCTTTACAACAAATGAGAAACTTAAAAAAAATGTCCCTAATGTATTATTTTACCTTTTGGACTTCCATTTGATGCACTGCTTTCCACCGTCGCCACGCAGAAGAAAACAACGTGCAAGGAGAGAACGATTTTGCAGAGCTGACGGGCTGAATTAACCGACATGGTGCGCTAATGTCGCTTTCTCTTGAAAAAAAAAAAATTAAAAATTAAAAAAAATATATATATAAAATGTCAAAAATGGATGAAGAGCCTGTGCTGAATGTGCATCAGACACACTGCTCCTCTCACCGGAGTCCCAGCCCTTGTTTTTGTCAGAGCAGCTCTGCTTTCTTAGTCAACAGCCTTCAGTTGGAGGAGGAGCTGCCCTTTGCGGTACAACCTCGAGGTCCTAAAGCCTCACCGGCTTCACTTTCTCTCCCTCTCTCTCTCTCTCTCTCTCTCTCTCTCTCTCTCTCTCTCTCTCTCTCTCTCTCTCTCTCACACACACACACACAGAAAACATGCAGGAAAGAGCATCGACTGCAAAACAGTCTGGCAACTTATCATGGCGTGCAGCCTTGAGAGAATAAACACATCGTCAAGAACAGTGAGCATGGAAAGTCAATGAGGTTTATTCACATTTTTGTTTAAGATGAAAAAAGGGGGTTATGGTTACTTCTGTAATCCATCCTCCAACCTTTTCCTTTTCCCTGTCCAGCAATAATTTCCAAGTTTATTGTATTTTATGTGGTTGTCTATAAATAGCTGCCCTGCTTTCAATTTTCATTTTAAAATACAGTCCTTACTTTCCATTTATAATCCTCATCCAACTGCAGAGTCTTATCTGGCTTTAAGAGCTTGGTGCATCTGTCCAAACCCAATCTTCCTGTTTCCCAAGCTTCCTCTCCACCCCATGAGGCCTGTTTTCCGCTGGTCTTGGTCAGAAGTGGGCTTTACAGAGGCTGATAAAGGAAAGCTGCCAACGGTATTTGCTCCAATCTGTCTGTGCATGGGAAGCTGGATACTCAAAGCAGCGAGGCCCTGTGTCATTGTTGGCTGATGGGTAAAGAGGGCAGCCAACGCGTGACTCAGTCAATGTCCACTAAGCCACTTTTCAAATAGATGCTTACCCAGTTTTTCAGGCAATTACTAGAGCAAACACACAGCATCTGTCTGCCACTCTCTGTTACATTCTGGTCGTTCAGGGTTACAGGGGGGCAGGAGCTTCTCCCAGCATGCACTGGGTGAAATCATAAGTCACTAGACCATTAAAGGGTGAACACATTTGGGATGTAGGCAAGTATTACCTATGAAAGCCAATTTCCATCAAAAAAGAAAAAAAAAATAGAAGAAAAAGTTTGTTATTTTAAAAATTGCTTATGATAAGTCAAAATTATGTGATAGTCAAAGGTCTGAAATCCTGAAATCCATGTTTTTTAAATTCTTTCCAGGCTAAGATAGGCTTCCATGACTACATAAACTGAGCTGAAGTTCACTGATTCAGTGAAGTCTCTGAAGATCAGAGTTGGGCAACAATTTGATTGGAGGCTTTAGCTGCAAAAATATGAGACATACCTGAGGATTATTTTTATATTTTCAAAATACTCACATTCTTGTGAGCAAACCACAATAAACTGAAAGCCGAGTCAGTTCAGGCTTCACATTGTATGAGGCTGATTATTTACAGTGTCCACTACTTCAAGTGAGCAATGTTTGTTGGGAGAGTGGTACAGTAGCCTTTGTTTGCAGTTTGCTTCACGGGGAATTCCAAGCTTTGCATAAGGGTTGGACTAAATAAAACTAATGAAAATAGCACTGAAAATATGAAAGACAAACATTTTTGAAGAATAACAGCCTCAAGAGTAAATTTTATTAAATTCAGCATAAACAGTTATTTCTAAAAAATCAAAATGTAAAGTTAAACTGACAAAAAAAAAAACCTCTTTTTAAATGGATTTAATTCATTAAGATTTTTTTTTTCTGTAACTCCATTTTGTAGAATAAAAAAATATGCACTCTTGACCTTTTTTTAACCTTAAGAGTTCAGAATCCAACAGTGGAAAAACACTTTTTCATGCTCCAAATGGTGCATACGTCTGTATGCGTGCACACACATACACCCACACCAAATAAAAGTGGTTGTACCTACTTGGCCTTTTTCCCTGTTGCCATAGTTAATCATTTCATTAGGAGGATGCAGCCTTACTGAGGGTCCAGAGACTCTGCACTCCCAGTAACGACAGAAAAGGCTTTTATTAAGCCAGATGGTCATTTTACAGTTTTATACACAATTTGCCTTCAGGCAATTTCCAGCCTTTGCTCTTTAAACACACTTCTCAAAATTTGTTTTCAGGGTCAAGACAGATGACATCATTTGCTCACCTTGTTCAAATAGAGTCTGATAGATGAATAAAAAGTAAAATATCTTTTCCTTATAATTAAGCCTTTGTTTTCAGGCATGTTGATTGTTTTTGCCTGATAACAGGCGTTCTCTCAACAGCAGACATTTTCCATCAGTTAATAGTGTAGCTGTGATTCAGTGTGGCGTAAACTTTAGGAAACTCCTTGATAAGATGATTCAGCAGTCCAGTTTTCATTATTTAGGATTACCTTGTTGGTCACTTAATGTTCTGTGTCATGTTCTCAACAAGAACCACTTGTAGCTTCCTTTGAGGTACCTGTTAATCTCATAGAGCTCTACACGCTCTACGTGTGTTAATTTTGGCATGGGTCATAAGGAAATACATTGCATAAGCTTTATCTATGAATCATCAGTAAGCTTGATGTCATAGCTGTTGCATAATCTAGATGCACAATGCCTCATGCATACACAATGGCAACCTTATCTGAAGTAGAGGTACCTTATATGCTGAGGTATATGAAAAAACAAAAAATAAACTAACTGCACTGGTTTATACTTAGATTCTAATAAATTGCTTGTTTAGAAAGTGTCCATTCTGAGGATTTAACTACGTTTGCCAATACCATATCCAGAGAAAATAAAGGTTGTGAAGATACAACAATAAAAGTCCCACGTACATTTAACTTACATTTAATCGACTAATATGGTCATTCATACCATGTGCAATCTCCTTCATGTCGGTGTTTGTCTAATACTGAGAGCCGCCCATCTCAAACAGAAGCAATGGGCTATCTGGTGATGTAAGACTGCTCTAGTGTGTGGTCTGTTGCGGAGCAACCACCAGCCCTCTATCAGATCCAGTCAATCATGTTCAGCCCTCATGTGGTTGGTAAATGGACACTTATCAAGGCCAAAGGCCTCTAATGGAGCATTAAAGCGTACACTATATTCCCCTGCTGGGCACCAAGAAGCCAATTTCTCCAGATGCTGTTGCATTACATCACTGCATCAGTCTGAGCCCTGCTACTGTTACTGCTGCTGCTGCTGAGACACGAGAAACGGCATACAACAACAGAAAAGAGGAGAATTGCTCTGGGAATAAGAATGAGCATATTGCTTTGGGTGGTGGTGATCATAAAGACAGAAGTGGGGATACCCTAGTGGTTGTACTTCTGCATTAAAAAAAGCTTTATACTAAAAATGAATAAAGCTCTAGAAAATGTAAACTCAGTAAGCACTGCAGCAAAAACAGAGGTTATGAGGAACACCTGTTTTGCTACACAGTCCTCCTCAAGTGCACCTGGCACATAACGGTCAGTGGGTGCCTCCAGTATGTAGGTGATATGACGATGGATACAAGTAGTCCTAGTCATGGAACTCTTACATAACTCAGATAGCCTGCCAAGTACTGGTGTCCTGCAGCATCAGCACTTGCAATACTCATTCAAGACTAAAGCAGCACATGAAAATGCCATAAGGTAATTTTATCCTGGGCCACATCGGCCAAGAGGCTTTACTCATTGAGTGTTACAAAAAAAGCTCCTCCGTTCTGTCACAGTGGCAGCTCTCCAGCCACAGCAGCTGTTAAAGCAGATGGAAAGTGGACACCGTTCTGACTGAGCAGACCACAAACTTCCTGTAAATTTGTGTGCAGGGATGAAGGATCACAAAGGTGTCGCACATCATTAGATGTTTTCAACAGTCGGAGGAGGAAGGCAGCCCTGGTGAACAGGCCGCACAGGGTGTTGTGGAAGCGGGGGTTCGTGAGGAGAGCCAGCCAGGCCGGGGTCAGTGTCTCTGCATATGAGAGAACAAATAATCGCACTGTAACACAACAACATTTTGAATATGTTGCTTCTAAATTTATCAAACACATTCTTACATTCAGAGAAGCTAATGAAGTACCTGACTGAAGCTCTTTGCACACTGCTAGGCTGTCTGGCACCTGTGCAGCACTCTGCTCTGCCCATGCACTCAGGCTCTGTACCAAAGCAGAGGATTCAGAGTATTTTTCAGCCATCTGCAGCAGGTAAGGCAGCACGTGTGTTGACATCACAGAGGGCTCTGCAAACACATTGGCCTCATCCTGCTCATACAGACTGGAACACCTGGATAAGAGAGCAATAATAACAGTTACGCAACACCCAATCAAGGTTGCTGTGTTTGTAATAGCTTATTGATCCAGTGATGTTAACATACCCTGTCTCTGAAATCTCTCTCAGCAAACATCTGAGGTCAGACTGAGGCAGGTGACACAGCAGGACCTCCAATGTGCCGGGAGTATCGACGCATTCCTCCAGCAGGAGCGGCAGAGCCTGGTTGACCTGCATAAGGTAGACGCTCCTCTGGCCTTCCCCTCTTCTCGAATGGTGCAGCATGGAGGTAAAACAAGCCGCTTTCATCCTCACCTGCTGGCTTTGGTCCTGCAGCAAGTAAAGGCCTGTGTTGATCAACCTAAACCAGAGAGATTCAACATTTTGAATTTCTGTTCATCAGAGTGCATCGCTTGATAGACAACACAATTTGACCTTTGTCCTGATTATACCTGAGCGTGATGGCAGTGCTGTGTTTTCTCAGGTTGTGGCTCATAAGTGGAACTCCTGCCACACACAGAGCTTCAGCACACGCCATCCTGAGCACTTCAGGTATGTCTGGGGACCGGTGGCATTCCAGTACGCTACACCAGCGCAGCAGCACGGATATCTTTAGACTAATTTGCACAAAGATGAGAAGAAAGTCAGAGCTGCAGGTAGGAGCATGTGACTCCATAATGAAGTTAAAAAAAGACAATGAAACATGTGAAAACCTGGAGTCTGACCACCGGGAAAGCAGCAGACTAGCAGCACACAGAGCCTGGGACAGAAACTCTGGCCCGCCTCGCTGGTTCTCCAGGTCCCCAAGCAACAAATCCAGACACTCAGGCAGAACTGGCTCCTCCAGTGGGGGCGACTGAGGAAGATGCTGGGGTAAAGTAGAATCACCTCCGGCCATTACTGCTACCAGGGCTGCGAGGTAGGTCCTGCGGTACTCCACACTGTGGCTCAACAATGCCTCCATCAGGTCTGACTGGAGATACAGAGGATTAGAACAGTCCTTTAATGTACTTGGCAATGATCGATGTGCTTTTAAATCCCAACCACGTACACCCTTTAGACACTAATGTAAAGATTGATGTTTTTTGCAGGCATCAACAACTGTGTAAGTTTAACATTTGGACTATTCTCAGAAATGATTTATCTTATTATTCGCTACTTAACTTAACAGTGTATTATCACTAAAAGTTTCTTCAAAAATAACAAGGTCATATTTAGCATTATTAAACTAAATTAGATACATGAACATCCAACTATATGAAGTAATAAGGATAAACAAGTGATGCAAAATAAATAACTAGGCCACATGAACAGCCATCCCTATCTTTACCCACTGTTTGTAGATTTGCACTATCACATCTTATCAAGCTTATTTCAAAGTGAGTCACTAAACAGGATATACACGGGAAGGTGCAACTGTGTGGTCCAGATAATGGGGCATGCTGTAGAGTTATCTAAATGACCTACATGAACTTAAAAACCGCAGATAATAAAAGGACAGGTATCTGCAGCTTGACTGTAGTTAAACTGCCCGACTACAGAACAGAATAGAACAGAATAAATACGGACACACCCTTTTTTATGTAAGAGGGAGACAGAGATCTCTAGCCAGATTTCAGCCTCCAATGGCATTATATTTAAGCCTATCTTTGCTTCCCCAGTTTCCTCACATTGTGCTCTAAGAAGGTCGTTATACTGAAAGCTGTTACACTGGTTTTTGGATAGTTTGTTTTCTTCGTGCTGAAGTCTAAGGAGCATATAATGTCTCACCTGCAACACCCTCTGGATCACCTCTTTCAAGCTGGTCTGCTGCAAACCTCGCCCTTCCACCACCCACGTAACCAGTGACAGCTTCAGGTCAGGGCTCGCTGCAGAGAAGCTGTTCCAGATCTGGCATGCCCACTTTAGATCTGCACATAGAAAGTGGATGGCTTGTTGGTGGAAGGATGACAAACCAACCTGTGGAAATGACATAGATAAAGTATTAGAAAAAATACCTGCTGGGGCATGTGTGTGTTTGTGTGTGTGTGTGTGCAGTGAATTGACAAAGTAGCTCTTGAGGGTTGTATTGAAGCTGCTGTATTCCTAAACTCCTGTGGTGTATTGATAACACATCTGTGATACCTGACAGAAGAACTGCAGGTATGTTTCCTTTCGTTTATATACATGTGTGTTAAGCATGTGTCTTACACACCTGAAGCCCTGTTTTGGGTGTATGGAGGCCATGCATGAGTGTGTCACTGAGCTTCGACAGATAGGTATCACAGCAGAATCTTCTTAGTGAGCCTGCCACTCCGAGGTAGACAGCTCTCACTAAGGGACAGCGTTGAGCATCAGTCACCAGCCACAGAGAGGCATCCATCCTGCTCAGCACCTCAGACAGGGCAGCTGATGGGGCACTGCGAAAGAGAGACACCAGGATTTCAAAGCCTGACAGCGTCTGACGAATGAATAAACCGGGCATTTTAAAAGCCTGAAACTGTGAGATGAATCGATAAACAGCTCTTTTAAGTCTCACCTGTCTGTGCAGAGAGCTCTCTCTACAAGAGCTTTGATCTGCAGCAGCTGTCCGTGGAGCTGGTTGTGAAAGCAGCGCTCCTGTGGACTGGGCAGCTGAGCCGTCAGTTTGATGAGGATGTTCATGTATTCTGAGGGGGGAGTCATGGCAACCAAAGCCTTAGAAGCCATCACTCTCACACTGTAAATAGGACTGGCAGACAGCTGGAGTAAAGGAGGCAGGAAGTCTGACAAAGTTCTGAAAGGAAAGGAAACCAGAAATTTCCTTTAACCAGTGGTCCTCCTCAGTCTCACCATTAAGGCAAAAAATATATATATATTTTTTTCAAACTGTGTAGTGATAAGTAAACGGTAATCACTCTTTTGAGTCTTGGACACCAGGCTGGAGTTGGGATAGCAGAGTGAGGACAGGGTAGAGCGAGGGTTGAAGATGTAGCTTGGCCTCATTAGGTCCACCCTGCAGGCCTTGTGCTGCCCCTTTCAGCTCGCCTAGGAGGAAGGGCTGGAGCGCAGGGTAGTGGAAGAAGAAGGCAGGAGGGGACATGCCATGCTGGGTAGGGCCACTGTCCTCACTGCTGGGCCGCTGGCCGAGCATCCGTGAGCAAAGAGAACCTGGAAACAGGATTTTAAATGACTGGGGTATTGTTGAGAACCTACTCGATCAACTGATTAGTCGAAAGACTGAAATTAATTATATTTTCAGCGACTATTTTGACAAAGAATGAATTGTTCCAATCCTTCAATCACTGGCAAAAATGCTAAAAACTCACTCAATCAATTTCCTAAAATTAGAATATTTGCTAGATTTCTTTGTCTTCTACACCAGGAAACTGAATATCTGAATGAATAATAAGTGAATATTTGAGTTTAGGCCAGTTAGAAAAAAAGTTTCTAACTGGCCTAAGTTTGACTCATGTAAGTTAGTCTCTAAAATGGGAAGTTTTTATGCCTTTTTAGAGACTAAACAATTAAACAAATGATCAAGAAATGAATGGACAGATTGATCAACAAGCCCTAGTCCTAATGCAATCCTTCATACTGTAAATACAGATTAAAAGTAAAGCTCTTAATGTGCCTGTGTCTTACTGTAAAGTTGCAGAGCAGCATTCCTCATGGCCCAGCAGGGAGAACTGAGCAGAGTGAGAGACAAGATGGCTACAGCAGGAGCAAACTGAAGGACAGCTACTCCAAGACCTGAGCCACGCACCAGGGCCTGCAGAGTGTGAACCGCACACACCTGTAAGAAGACAGGACAACAACATGACCACGTCTGGTTATGAAGACCAACGTTCTCATTCTTGCTGCTATGTCTACAGACCTGTGGCAGGTCCAGTGTTTGGTCCCAGTTCTCAGGCAGAGGCGTTCTGGCTGTCTCCAGTAAGGTTTGCATACTGTGGGCTAACAGTGGCCTTGCCTTACTGGCCTCCTCCGCTGATACAACACAGAGGATGAGCATGGGCAAACCTGCAGCCCGCCGGGTCACAGATGTAGAGCGAGGGCACTGAACAACCTGCAATCCCTACAAGAGAGAAAAGCCAGTTGTTCAGCTTTTCCATTTATTAATGCATCATTCGAACAATCATGCATCTCTACCCACTTGTTTCAGCATGTGCGTTGGGATATCCATAAGCTCTGGATCATTGCTACTCAAAAGACAGGCACAGAACTTGGTGAAGCCTATGCAGCATCCCTCTACTGCCCCCTGGCGAAGAGAAATATGTCTTTCAAAAAGGAACACAATAGTTGAGGAGATTCAGACTCAGTGTTCCTAAATGGATTCATAAAACTTACCCAGTGACGGCATTTAAGAAGAATATTCTTGAATATTTTTGAAGCTCTTATCAGATCCTCTTTTTCTAGAAGGTGCTTGCCGGGTTTGAATTCAGTGAGAACTTTCTCCACCAGAGAACCTAAAAAGATTCCTATTTCCTAATTAAAAAAGCAGATTAAGTAATATTGAGACAAAATACACCAGCACCAAATATACTGAGTTAAAACATAAGGTTTTTGCTATCTTCCTAAATTTTGAGATATCTGATTACAGACACGGTGCATCTGATTCTGTTTTACCTTGAGGGAGACCCAGCAGCAGGTGAGAACGAGACTGTGCTCTTCAGACAGCAGGACACACTCCTCGCCATCGCCTTGGCCTCCTCCAGATGTCTGGGCTATCAGCGAGCTGATGGCGTTTCCCATATCACAAAAAGAAGGAGGGGCATCTAAGACAGAAGAGAGTGATTTACTGTGTGATAGCATAAATAAATGTAAAATACAATGCACTTCATGCCCAAATCTGTAGTGTTTCTGCAGGTTACTCCGTTACCTTTTTCAGTGGCACAAGCATCATGGTCTCCGTACAGAACACCCAGCAGCAGCAGAGAGATGTTCTCCAGCAGGCCCAGGACCTCAATGGCCAGACTATGGTCAAGTATGTCATAGACGCTGCTGCCTGCCTCAAGCAAACACCTCTGGAGGGCACTTACAATACCTGGTACGTAATTAGTGGCAGAATTTACAGAACTGAAAAATGTTTTCTAGAACTCAACATCACTTATATACACGTCAGTGTTGCAGATCTTAAGTCTCACCATGTATGGGCTTGGTTCTGGCAGCAAGCATCATTTCAGCCTTAGCTATCAGATAATGCTCCTCCAGCTCCTTCACTAGAAGTCTGATCATGCGGGAGGCCTTGTGGTTATTAACATCACTGACAGTAATGTCACTGCTGAGCCTGCAATCTTCAGGCTGGTCTGGTGATCTACGGATAGAAGAACTGATAACTTCTCATCTTTTGCTTCTAAAGCAGGTATAATTCTGAATGAGGACATGAAGGAGACAAGGCTTACTTCTGAAGGAGGACCTTCATCATCAGTGCTCCCATCTGAGCCTCCTGCACCCGAGGACTGCACAGAAGCTGCCTGGTTCGCACGAGCAGCACTGCAGCGATATCATCTGGGAAGCTGGGTGGGAAAAATCTCAACAGTAAGTCAGCTGAGAGCTCCCGGATCTGTAAAAAAAAAAAAAAAAAAGAAAAAGAATCCATTATCTGTTCTCTAAAATATTCTATCTTCAATCTCAATCTTTGATTTGAACCATATAAAAAGAAATAAGAGACAAGTTATGGCAGCTTTACCTCATTTGTAGAATCCTCCAAACAGCTGATAAGGACCAGCTGTTTTGTCCTGCAGAAGAAATCCCACTGTCCTCTTTGTCTGGCACAGTTAATAAGAGATCCCATATTCGCTGCAAAACATATTTCAGTAAGATCATTAAAATTCTGAGCCAAAATAATATAAAACACTATAAAAAATGAAAAGATAACATCTGTTTGAGTTTTTTGCCAACAGTTTTCCAATCACTGGTTTTGCCAAACGGACCTGGAGGTTGTCCTTTCTTTCTGTCTGGGCTCCAAGTGTCTGTGCAGGTCTCCAGCACTGCAGACAGCAACAGCAACACAGTCTTCTTCCTCTGATAACTGTGTCCTGGTGCTAGATAGCAGTATGGAAGTTGACCCAACCATTCCACAAACCCTACATGATATACAAGAAAAAAGTTATCATGAACAGAAAATAGGCAAAATAATGGAAAGATTTACCAGAAAAAGTCTGGGTTTTCCCTCGGTATAGACTTTTGAAAGTTTCTAAGAATGCATTTTAAACAATATGATAATCACATATCAATCTGTACAGTAGAACGGTCTTTTATTGCGGATATATAAAACACCAGCTGTCAATCATCTCACCTATTCCCTGCTCCAGTGTATCCTGTGGTCTCTCTGAGTGGCTGGTATCTCCTTTCTTTTTGCCCTTCTGTCCTCTGACATGTGCTAAGCAGCCATCCCTGATACGGACAAGAAACCTCTTCACTCCAGCCTGAAAATGCTGGCGAAAAGGCGAGGACTCGCAGTTTAGGTTCTGAGGAATAAACATCTTCATTATTGACATCTCGTCCGAGGTTGGAGTGTCTTTGGTCTTGGGGCTGCAGCACAGAAGGTTGAGAGCAGCGAGGCGGACTTTGTCATCTGCAGATCCTAGAGCTAGCTGGAGGGTTTCTAGGGTTGAGCTACCCGAGAGAGCCCAGGGAGAGGCTCCGGTTGTGGTTCGATAGGAGCTCATGATGCAGGCCCACGCGTAGAGGTGTCCGGGGGCGAATGGGTCCAGAGAGGCCAGCAGAGCGTCCACAGCAGAAGGGAAGACTTGAAAGGTGCAGGGAAGTAAGTGTGTTGAGCTGTTGTTCTGTAGAAGAGTCACATCAGACGTCAGCGCCTTGTGAAGGACGGGCTGCCAACGCCTCGCCCACTGATTGGCCAGATCCAGCTCAGTGTGTGAATCAGACTTTTGCGAGACTTCACATAGCTCTTGTCTCTGCTGCTGGATCAGACACTTGTAAAGCTCTGATCCACATGGTGACAGGTGATTGGTTGACAAGCACTTCAGGAGATGATTGGGTATGTCAGCATATTGATCCAGCACCTGATTGATTAAAGAAACATACATCAAATTCACTGTGACCACTACTGACTACATTTTAACATCATTAACACTGTTAACGCTTAATCCTCACCTTGTCAGTACCCAGATATGGCAGTAAGGCACAAAGGCGATGATATTTGGCTTTGGCTTCCCAAGGTAGTTTGATTATTCGCTGAAGTAGAGTGAAATAAAGAGTCTTCTCTGTGGCACACAACTGCTCACAGTCCATCTTATAGAGGTCCAGCAGCAGACAAAAGGCACTGCGCACAAATTCTGACACACCCTCTACCTGCAAATGCACATTAAGACGGATGTCACTGAGTAATCCTGGCACTACCATGTCTTTAAATTACTTTAGAAGCTAAATATGACGTCCACTATGTGACATAACTTGTTTCTGTATATCTGGATGGGCCTTTCAGGCTATGGCTGTTATTATAGGTGGTATTGAATATATTTCTTCATGACAGGAAAAAATCTAATATCCTCAATCTATCTATCTATCTCAATCTATCTAATATCCAGTTTTCTCCAAACAACAAAACTGCAATGTGATTATTTAGTAATGTTATGTGGTCAGACGAGAATATCAAGTAACAATTCTCAGCACACTGTAATCAGTCTCCTGCATTATTTGGCAGTCTGCTGAGTGTACAAAGTTGAAAAATGCCCTTGTACGTAAATGATTTTTCAGGCTTTTGAATTCACTCACTGGGCTTTCTGCATTGGTCCAGATAATGTGAACGAGCTGTTGCTGCAGGTTGCCGTTGTCAGGCAGAAGGCGGACACCTGTCATCTTCCAGATATCAGCCAGACATTCTTTAACTTTCTTCAGCCATAGTGTTAACACTGCAACAACATGTATCATATTTGAACAGATGATAACGCCATTAAAGCACACGAGTAAACAACCTGGGCATTTACTTACCTTCAAAGGCAAAGTAGTGACAGTCCAGCTTCTCCTCACACAGAGCATAGACCAGGGGAAACAAACCTTTCAGCAGTAAACACATCTGAAAAGAAGGAAAGGATGGATTTGGTAATGAAAGCAAACAGAAGAAAAGTAAAAACATGTTTTTTGGTGTGACCTTTATGTGGATTTACTTCTGTGGCATCCACATGTGAACTGAGCAAGATGTGAGGTCGACAGCAGGTCAGGAGACCCCTGCTCACAGCCAGCCTGTCCACTCCGTCCTTCCCTGTAGGAGTGCACTGCACCTGGAGAGCGCCAACAGTCAGCAGCCAGGGCTCTGAGAAGCAACAGGAATAACAACTATTCTGTCAGGAAACACTCAGATGTAGAGTCTGCAGTGTTTATAGCAGTTTATAGCAAAAACGTAATGTGCTCAGGCCATAAGTCCAGCAGTTACCTAAGTCAGAGACCTGTAGCAGACTCCAAGCAGCAGCTCCTCCAGCTCTGCTCTCTGACGCTGTGTTGATCAGCATGGCCACAGCAGTGCCTGCCAAAAGACGAGTGTCCCTGTTGCAGCACTGCAAGACACAGCACTGACTGATAAGATGAAACAAAGGTAATAATTGAACCTATATCTATGTTTTGAATCAGTGACTCCGAACTAGTCAGTTAATAAGAAACCTGTCCAAGTATTATGTCCATAAGAGCCTGCAAGATCTTCTGCACTGCTGGGCTCCCGTGCTCTGTGTCCCACACTAGAGGAGCCACTTCACTGGACAACAGCTGAAATGTCTGCAAGCACACCTGCAGAGATCACAGTTCTCAGGTCAGAAACAGAGATCACACAGTAAGTCTGTGATGAATGCAACAGATAAAGCACACTGCTCTTCGTGTACCTTGACAGCAATGTAACACAGAGGTCCATCTCTCAGGGATTCTTGTTGCAGTACAATGGGGAATAACTCGGACACTTTATTCAGCAGGGACAGGTATGACTCTCCCCACACCTTACGACCAACAGCGCTGTCTTCCAGGAACATACAGGCTAAAAGACAAGTTGATAAAAACTTAGAAACTTAGAAGTGAAATTAGCGACATACTGTAATAACACGTCGTCTTGAGTAGGCACCAACCTCTCTGCAGATCCTCAAAAGACAAAATCTGTAACAAAGACATGGCAAAAAGTTATCTTCTCTGCCTTTATGCATATATATGATGAACACAAGAGGAATGAGAAATCTGTACCTGTTCAGTGTGGACCATGGAGTGCAAGCAGTTATGGGTTTCTCTAAAAACCAACTGGTCATCCACCTTTGCCAGATGTTGCAGCATCTGCCAAGCAAAGAAGAAATTTTAGTGATATTCTATTTTGGTTTGAGCGTTGTACAGCAAAGAAACACACCTGGTGTGGGTCTGACCTGGTCCACTTTACGACAGGCTGTGGAAATGTTGACCATCTGCAACTGCATAGAGATGAGGAGTCTGACAAGAAGCAGGAGATGGCTCTCCTCTAAACCAGCAAGCTGCGCCTCTGGGAGCTGTCTCAGCAGCTGAGCAGCCTCCTCTAAACAGCGCTCCTTACATCTTTTTACACTGCTCCTGTTCATACAAGCGTTATTATTCAGTTATTACCGTTATTACCACCTTGCTCAAAACAAACGTGACACATACTGATGCACAGAGTGTTAACGGGACAGAAACCAACCTGGAGGATTCAGACAGTTTATCAGAAAACAGCCTGAGTGTTTGGCGGACATTTTCAGCTGCTTGATCCTCGGTGATCACACAGTCTCTCAGACTTGTCATCAGGTCTTCAAACGACCACATTGTTTTGTAAACTCCAGTCCGTACGTACTCCTGCGGATGCTGACAGACACACCGGCAGCACGCTGGTAAGGCTGGTCACGTGATTACAACTCTAATTCAGTGGTCACCGTGGAATCACAGCGACATGCTGCCACCTAGAGGCAGGAGCCTGTAGGTTTTAATTACACCAAAAAAAAAAAAAAGATAAAAAGATCACATGTAGCATGTCTTTGTATGACACCTGTAAATGAAGAGTTGAGGGATTAAAAAAAGTATACGGAAAAAAATGGCTTAAAATTTTGCCGCTGATCCTGGTCAAAGACATTTCTACCACTCCGGGACACACGAGGTCGCTCTCAGTCATTTAAGTGTAATTTCGTTTCTCGCCTTTACCCAGAACAAGAACTGTTCTAGGCTGTGATTCGTTCAAAGGTCTGCGTTGCCAGGACATCGCAAACAGTTTACAAAGATGTCGACTTTATAATCTGAAGGGAACCAAATGGCTAAAGAGGTTTATATGTTCTTACTGCTCTTTTCCTCGGCTCAGACTCAAAACACTGTCGGTAAGTTCCTGATACATTCATCCAGTGTTACATTCACATAGCTAACTTTACCTTCGCTAGCTACCGTAACAAAATCGTGCTCTCTGTCAATTGCTAACCTCAAAAGTTACGCTATTTATGTTCACTTTTGATTAGTTTTATGTAGTTAACATGAGCTTATGTTTGGACAGTTTTCCAGCCGTCCTATCTCACTGCAACTGGACCCGCGGTCTCTGCACTTCTGCTCGGAAACAGCTCGGACGTCTCTCTTAATCTGAGGACGGTGTTTCCATCCAGCACAGGTAAACAACAAACAGCAACAGGTAAAGGCTCTGCCTCTGCTTCTCCTTGTGTGGGGCTTGTTTTGCAGCAGATGTTACACCAGAACATGAATGACGATGATTTCATGATGAGGTTTTGAGTATTTTTAATGGAAGAGAGTCGTGGTCTGGATATATTTAGTTGCCAGAATATACCAGTGAGAAGGCGAGAAAAGGAAGGCAGCCGTGTGATTATGCAGACTGTCGACGTGTTGGACAGATGGTTGGTGATGGTTTGCTGTTTTCTTTCACAGGAGTCATTGGTCCTCCATCATGTGTGGCCGAGGCGACACAGTGGGTGCTCACAAGGGAGCAGGTGGGAAAGGTAAGAGCCCAGTCCTATAGTGAACAGTATTTTTTTTTAAATCATATTTACAGATAATGTTGAAATAATGCTGAAGTAAGAGGCAGTTAGACAGGTTTTATAGTAAATAAGGCCTACTATAATTTATTCAGTAGAACTGATTTTATGGTGTGAACATCCATTTTTCTTTATCTTTGTTTCACTTGCTGCCCCCAGACTGCAGTTCGAGTTCATCTGAATCTGGATAAAAGTCTGCGTTTGTGTGGTGAGAATGAGACAGACACAGACTGCTGTCCAAAGTCACTGTGTGTCCTGGAAACTCTTCAGGTGTCTGCCTGTGTGGGTGGCACACCCCAGGCTTCACTGGTGATCCAGGCCAAGATTTATGCCCTGCTGGTTCCTGCTAATGCTGGATCTGGTAATTCAAATGAAACTTGCATCTCATCATAATGGGCCTCCATGCTGAGGATGGGATCACTTATAGAGTGCAACATTTCTAATAAATATAAATGTCCTGTGTATCTCAGATAATAAAACATCCATTCCGAACCAAGTGTACCAACCACTGGGCTCTTGTCCCTGTGATCTTACATTCAAATCATGTGATGTTCGCTGCTGTTGTGACAAGGTATTTACATCTCTCACATTATTGCATTCTTTTAACATGAGAACAGTGCATTTTGGCAAATGTATGTCTTTCTGTATTAATCAGCATTGATTTATTTTATCTTTCGTTCTATCAGGACTGCTCCACTGAAGATTTGAAGCTGTTTGAGTCTCAGTGTCTCCTAGGGCCCTTTGGTGGACAGGTTTCTCCTGCTCCAGATTATCAGTGCTCTGTGCAGTCCTCTGAAAACTCCCCAGATTGGTTTCCATTTTTATGTGTCAATTCTTCACCTGAAAACAACCCTTACCTTGGCCTCTTTTACCAGGGAGACACAATGTGAGAAATGATTGAATATATGTTTTTCTTTTGTGTGTTTTGATTATGCAATTGTGTTGTGTTAATCTTTATCATTTACTCTTTGCCTAGTACACCCAAGCCTGGCCCAACCTTCCAAAGGCCTCCATTGTCAGCTCCAGTACCAGTTAATGTTTATACTCAAGGAAGTCCCATTTTAACATTAAATGACCAATACTTCACTATTCCCCAGGTTAGTTGTGTGAATGTTATTTACAGTACAGTACAGTTTTTGACATTACATTTTGCATTCTGTGTGTTGCCAAAGCTGTAACAACTAATGTCTTGAATATTCTCGTTCCACAGAAGGTGCTTGGGCTGTGTGCAAACAATGCTCCTGTAGCATTTCTGAAAAATTTCAAAGTCAAATGTGTAACTCTGCTACGTACCTGCCCAACTGGATCTCCCTTACAGACTCTACCAATGGATTTACGGGTTGAAGTGAAGAATGGGCAAGGGGGTATGTTTTACCCGTTCAATGTACATTAACAATGCTTTGATATCTTCTTGAGGTCCGTGTGTTTTTAATTTTTGGTTTCTGTTTTTTCTGTGTATTCAAGGTGATGTTATAGTGGATGTAACTGATGAAGTGGCCACTGACTTAAGTCAGTTTATTTCAAGCACAGATGCTGTTGCCTCTTCAGGTATGGAGATTACAACATATTTTGAAAATAAGTTAAAGTTAAGCAAGTTAAACTAATCAACCTTAATACTGAAATGTGTTAATGTTTCTCTGAAGATGAGTGTGAGAATGTGACCTTAGCCTTGGATTATAAATTCTACTGGAAAGGCAATGGCATCACAAGTATCACACTGACGCGCACTGTGGGGACCATCTCTGTGAATGATAGTGGTAAGTGAGTGCAATGCTTGCTCATGATTTGACTTATCACCAGTCGGTGATACACATTGAGAGATATGTTTGATAAAGTTTGGGCTAATATTTGCTTTTTGTTTCCTGAACAGTGATGTTAACAACGAGGTATTCTGCTGTGTTTCTAAATGGAGAAATCATGGGTGAGCCCAACTCCGGGAACCCAGGTGAGAACAAGATAAAATACTTCTTCTTGAGAATGGTTGTGCTTTGGTTGTGTCCTACTGTTTTGTAGAAAATAGTTCACAGTACCTACTGCAGTGGGTAACACACAGACATTTTAAATGTCAGGTTATCAGGTGGGAAGGCCTGTTATTGGTGGAACTGTGGACACTTTGGACAGTAATACAGTCTCAATTCAGAGGACGTCAATCAATCTTTGGAAACCAGGTAAAACCCTTTAAGTTATGTTGTTGATTATTGGATCAATGTAATGAGAATGATAGTGAATTATGTATATTTCAATCCAAACAACTTAACATAAAGACACAGCACCATTTTCTGATCTGGCTCACAGTGAATGATGGAATGTGTTCTGCTAATGAGAAGAAACCAGTTCTGTTTGGGGAGAATTCAACATCAGGATGTCTGCTACCCATCAGCCGACAGAATCTGACTCAGTGTGATCTCCTGAGGTCAGTAGCTCAGTGTGAGTTCATGTTTGATCTATGTCTATGTGTATTTGTGTTGAAATAAAATATAATGTTTTTCTTTCTCCTTCAGAGAGACTGTTACTTCTCTCCAGGCAGCTTTGACTACAGCCACATATGTGGCAAGAAGTGGAAACCCAAATCCTCTCACTTTGACAGACTGGATGAATATAAGCTGTAAGTAGATGGTGCAAAGAAACAATTCATACAAAGTTTTCTTTTTGTTCAGTCCATGTGTGTTTGTGTAATGAGAACATACATGTAGTAATACTTTTACGTTTTAATGTGTAAAACAAATTTAACAGTGTCCTACCACATTTTTATTTCTTTTGGTTCTAACTAATTGCTACACACAACATAATAGTTGTGACGCTGAACTCAAGCACAGCTATGGAAGACACCGCAAGTTCATGTTATGGGATTCCATCCCACCAGCACATCCGTGTTTGGAGTCTTATCACTGGCATGGTAGAGGGCGTACCTCAAAGGGATATCCGTGCTTTGCAAGTCAGGTGTGTATCACGTTGCTCATTGTGATGCACGATGTAAATTGTATTTTCAGCTATTAAAAGTCACCATATATGCTAAATTACATCTGCATTACATTACATTACATACTACAAAGTATTATAGTCATTGTGCGTCAAGAATCCTATTTTGGTCATTTTTAGCTACAGCCTGTCCACCTGGGAGCTGGATTGTGGAGGAAGTGATGTCTTTCCATGTGTGGACCCAGCGGAAACTCAGTTATTTCCCATCACCTCCTCAGTCACTTTTACTGACATACCTATCAGCACAGGACCACCAAAAACCAGGTGCTTCCTCAAACAGCGAGATTTCCCTTACAAAGAGAGCTGTCAAGTTGAGCCAAATAAAGTATTTCATGTATTAGTGGCCTGACTGATTCTAATCTAGATTGTTTTGTCCTGTTTTGACTTTTTTACTCCAGGTTTCAGATCAACTTCACAGAGTATGACTGTAACAGGAATGATGTGTGTTGGCCCGAGCTAGCCTTTCCCATCACCAAGTATTACACAGGTGGGAATTCAGAACTGTCTTCATGCTATGAAAAATGTAATTAGTGAAAAAGACGAACAGTATAACAGAAAAGTGAGTGAAATTGATCCCTGAGAGGACCTCTGAATTAAAAAAAAAAGGCACTCCCATATCCCACAGCTGTGAAATATTTGTGTGAGAAACACTGCTTCAGTATGACAGTGGACACTGACAGCATCATTAATGATTTATTTTACCTTTGTCCTCCCCAGGTGAGCCATATTCTCAGTCATTGGCTAAGGGCCTTATCTTGGTTTTCTTCTTTATCACTGCCTCCATTCTTGGGACTCCATGGAGACAAATCCGACAGGCTTGGAACAGCGCCTCTCTCTAAGAAGACTCTTTGTGTTGTTGTAGAGGAAGACACATTTGGAGGGATAATAGCAGAGTCAGAAGCTAAACAAGATGATGAATTTAAATGTCCCTTAAATGTAATTACACCTTTTTCCATTTGACTTTGTTTATAATAATATAGTTTTTACATGTTTGTGGGAATGTAAATAGTTGAATGGGTTCACCATTTTGTAATAAAGATATTTTTTTTATTTATTTCAGGCTCAATCCCTTCACATACTTTTGATCACAACATCCTCAATGATAGGCTTGAAAAGTGGGTAGGCTTTTTGTGCAATCTAATAATCTGATTTCAGTACCATGTATCAGTATGTTTCTTATTGAGTGCATCAGGGCACAATTCTGGGTCTTAATTTATTCAAGTTTTAGATGTTCCTCAAGGGGTTATCACCCACAAGCACAATATTGTTAAAGTATTGTGCAGAGCCTGTGCACAATGTAACATAGCTGCTGATTCTAGACTCCCTTGCTGTCTTTATTCTCACTGTATGGATGACTCAGGTCAAAATAGAGTTTCTAGTTATTGTTCCAAAGGACATGGGAAGTAAAATGGATCAAATTAGTCTGGTCTCCTTGTTTCCCCTAATTTGAATCTTTTTCTAGTATCTTAGTATCTCCTACTTCAGAACCTGGTTCTTCATTATTATGTCATGGACCCGTCTAACAGGTTAATCCAGCTGTGACAATATAGTAGTTGTGGCATGTGCAAAGGTTTGGTTAACCTACTAGTTAGCCCTCCTTCTACAACATTGTCCTGTTGTAGAAGCCTCTCTTCAGCTTCAGTTTCTTGACTCACTGCAGGATATTTGCATCCAGAATTTGCTGATACTTAGTAGAATACATTGTTCTCCCTCTCTGTGAAGGGATCCCTGTACCACATGCTGCCACACAACCCTGAAGCATAATATTCCCGCCCCCATGTTGCCAAAGGGGCGTGTTACGCTGTTCGGACTTAGTAGGGTGCCAAAACTTTTCCATATGCCACAATTTCTTTTCAACTTCTTTTCTTTCTTTTTTGAACGTTCATTAAATAAAAAGTGGCCGTATTCATTTCAGTCTCTGTTTGCAGCAGAGGTTGTATTATTATTATTATTATTATTATTATTATTATTATTATTATTATTTTAAAAAAAAACCTTTAAACTTCAAAAATCCACCAAATAGGCCCGAGGGTGCCAGACTTTTGTCTACAAGGACAATATGTAAGTATCGTCGCCTTCAGTCAGCGTTCAGGGCAGAATGGTGTTATGTAGTGCGCAGACTCCAGCGGGCGGTGGTCATTGGTCGAAGGTAAACTGGCTGCTGTGGAAGTTGATCATATTCAACAGTGTGAAGTGAAGTGACGTGGAGAACTATGGCCACGATAAGCAGACGTCCTGGAAAACTTTACCAACTACGAGAATAGTTGTGACTACATATTTGGATATGTCACGTTAGCGAATTTAATACCGGTGGCCCCACATTTTCGGTTTCAACTTAATGAAGCAAGTTTTTCATCTAGGAAACAGCGCGTCGCTCATCGGCTAGCTCGTTAGCTATCAGGAACTGCCTCTGCTGTAACAATTTCTGCCTCAAATCAACTTTATGCAAGTCAAACATCGTATTATCACCGGAGTGTAAACATGAAAAGGACTAAGAGAGACTTGACAGACCGCCGTTGACGTTTACTGTACGGAAACCGCCGTAGTTAGCTTGCTAACATTAGCCCGTCGGCTGAGCCGGGACAATACCAGAACTGTCAAAATGTGCTCCCTGCTCCGAAGTGAAGAGATGTGTCTGGCCCAGCTGTTTCTGCAGTCTGGGTCAGCATACGACTGCATCAGTGAACTTGGAGAGCTGGGGCTTGTTGAGTTCAGAGACGTAAGTCCCGAAATAGATCGTGTTTGAGCTCGTGTGACTCGGTAATGTCTCACTTTGAAAGTTACTGCTGAGTTTGCTAACATCGAAAGACAGCAAGCAACAAAGTGCAAGCGTCTAACTCTACCTGTTTGCTGAGCGTAGATACCATTTGTTACTGACTTCCACTTTACATCATAGAAGATGTGGCAATTTTTCATGTAACGTATAGAAGTAAGTCATCGATGTTCCATAAAAGCAGAACTGTTGTGAATTGCTGCTGTAAGGTGGCCCGCACAGGTACTTACTTTATGGTTTATTATAGTTTGTCCTGAGGATCTGTGATTGTTTTTCACTGTCACAGCGATGAGTGATTGTTAATCATTAAGTTTGACTGTCTCTTGCACTTGTTTCAGCTCAATCCCAGTGTTAACGCATTCCAGCGAAAACATGTCAACGAGATCAAAAAATGTGAAGAGATGGAGAGGATCCTGGGTAAGCATGCACTGATCTTTCACATGCAGCTTACCAGTAAGGCTCCCTCCCTGGTCACTTTTGCCTCAGACAGCATCAAAACAAAGCTCTGATGAGACCGTTGAAGCAAGGCCAGAATACATGAATTCATTGAATTCATTTGAGATCCCACGGTCATGGGAAATGTCAGCTGGTTGTAGATTTGGTTGAATGAAATGCCTTTCTTAGTTAACTAAACACTTGATTATTAGATTAAGAGAAGCAAATAACACACTGTTAGGCTTTGCTTTAAATCCATTACAGATGGAAGGCTGGTCATGGTATCTGGAAACTTTGAAACGTTTTTAAACTGTTTTTGTGTCTTAGAAAAGATTATGCTGTAATTTTTTTGACAGGATACCTTCTGAGGGAAATCAAGAAAGCAGACATTTCACTGCCAGAAGCAGATGTGAACCCAGTGGCTCCTTTACCCAAGCACATCATGGTTATAATGGTTAGTTACTTGCTTATGAGTCATTTATTAACTTTAACATGTTGTACTGTAGTATTATGACAGTATTCCTGGGTAGTTGCGAAATCAGTGCTGAGTTACTGTCACTGTAACTAAGTTAACATAGTAGATTATTTACTTTATTGTTCTCTACTCTGTGTAAAATTGGTAGATTACATCCAAAACATTTTTTAAACATTAGTAGTATTATTGTTATTATCATTGTTGTTATATTGCTGCAGTACCTGTGATCACTGGTTGTCCGTGTGTGTTCACAGGAGCAGCTACAGAGGCTAGAACTGGAGTTGGGTGAAGTCACCAGGAATAAAGAGAAGCTGCAGAAGAACCTGCTGGAGCTGACAGAGTACACACACATGCTGCGCATCACCCGCAACTTTGTGCAGAGAACCTCTGAGGTTAGTCTTTTATGCCGGATTGGGGTGAGATTCTTTACACCCACATTTTCATCTCGTTTACAAGGCAAATTTCTTCGCAATATGGCAGTTAGAATCTGCTCTTTGAATTGATTTTGAAATGCATTTTTACCCCTCTGCATCTTGTCTTTACTTTTAGCGAGAGCCCCTACAAGCACAGTATGAGGAGTTTCCCTTCCTAGAGAAAGACACAATGATGGACTACAGCAGCATGCAGAGGCTAGGAGCCAAGCTGGGGTGAGGGATGAAATTCTGCTAGCCGTATAAGCATTATGTTTATGTTAGTGTCAAGACTCTGGAGTTTGATTTATTTTAGAGTTGACAGTAGGCGCTAAAGCACTAGCTCTGACATGGGTTACACAACTGGTTTTCACAATTGTGACGACATTTATGAAATGAAATATTAATATAGCATGATTTTCCAGCCACAGTAAAAAGGAAATGGGTTGCACAGTTGCCAATATACATTTAACTTAAGTTTCAAATGAGGCAAAGTTGCATTCACATTTTCCTCATAAATAGTTTTCTGTGTCCTGTCTGTCTTCTGTTATACACAGTACACACGCACAGACAAGAACTTCACGAGTTACATTAGCTGAAATGCAGCTCTGGCTCTTTGCCAACAACATGTTGCTCTTACAAAGCCAGAGTTGTTGGAATACTGTGAACTCCATAAAAAGGACAGAGATTCAGTTGAATGTGAGTTTTTGTTGATTGTGAATGTGCAACAAGAGTGAGGTCTCAAAGGAAAGACAGCCGACCTCACAGCTGCATATCTCTGATAGAAAGTGTCTTTACAGAAAATATCACAGCTACAGCAGGCGGCTTATGCACCAATGATGTAAGATTGTTTAGGTAATGGCAGAGCTATGGTCACTGTGATATTAAACAAACTGCTCACACGTGAATGCATGAAAACACACACACTTTCTCTCTTATCTCTAACAGAGAGCTCATAATGAAAGGGAGGAAAAAGCTTGAATTTTTGGAATTTGAAATATAATTATGAAAGTAACATAAACACTGTTAAAGGTGACAATTTTAAGTTAAAATGGATGTATATCTATATGTTAGGCTGTTGGTGAATGTTCTCCTTGTTCTCTTGCAGTTTCATCTCTGGGCTTATTCAGAGGGTGAAGATTGAGGCCTTTGAGCGAATGCTTTGGAGAGTCTGTAAAGGCTACACCATCCTCAGCTATGCTGAGGTCGAGGAGTATTTGGAAGATCCTGACACGGTAGGTTTCTCAAGGGAAGTTTAACTGCTTTTGCTATTTCTTCCCTGCATTTCAGTGCGAGATTAAAATATCAACAAGGAAGGCAGAGGAAACATTTTCATGACATACTGTATCTCTCTTCCTAAGTTGGGCTCTTGTCTGGTATTAGGTTTGATACAAGATAACAAAATTATTTTATTTAAATTTGATTAATTTACCAAAAACCAACTTTGATAACACATTTTGGACCTATTCCAAGGACAGATTGGTCCTCAGAGGAGCTCCCTGTCTGTGTTCTGTGTCCACATATGATTTTTTGGGACTAATCTATATTTTCTGCTTCCATAGTATTTGTAAGTATGTTGGAAAGATAGCTGACCTCACAGCTGCATAGAACCTCAACATAAAATGTATTTTCCATTTGTTTGTGTAGTGCTACAGTGGAGTTTCTTAAGAAGGACAGAGGACAGAGTATTGTAAAGCATTTAAAATGACAAAAAGTAAAGAACAATCCTGAAACAGTCACCAAATTTATGTTAGTTAAATAATGGGACATTGAAAATGACACTGGTGAAGCTGTCGTAAAGTCTGTTCTTGTTCTTTGTGCTCTTCCCATAAACAATGCGTGCTGTGATCTTGACCATTGATACTGAGTGACAGCACTAATCCAGTTATCCATTTCCTCTGCTTGACCAGAAGGCAGGCACGCAGGGCTGTGACTGATCACTAGTGGAATGCCAGGACATACTTTCACTGTAAAATTCACAAGCAATGTGTAACATGTGTTGCTGAATGGTGTGAAAAGAGGAGGCTTGACAGTGAGCTAAAAACACCACCGGTGGTGCTTTTTCAAAAATCGAGTAGAGAAAGCAGTGCTTCTCAGTTGCTGTTTCCAAGGTCGAGAATGAACTTTCAATCTTGAGTACTTTGTTTTGATAATGAAAAGCTTGATGTTACAAATATAAATACATATTTGTAGTTGATTTTGTAATGAAGTATACCTTTTCTTTTTTTTTTTTTTTTTTTTTTACATAAAATGCAAACGTCATTTGAAAAATTCAACACCAGGCTTAAAAAGACACTTCTCTTTTTGTTATAAATGGAGCATTGATATACACATCCTCTTATTTTCTTTCTGCAGGGTGAGCCCACCAAAAGTGTGGTGTTCCTGATCTCTTACTGGGGAGACCAGATCGGCCAGAAAGTAAAGAAGATCTGTGACTGGTAATTATTCGACAATACGTTCTGTGGCTGCTCTTTAAATGGCAGGAAAAAAGGGCTGATATCCATTTGTTTATATTTTCTTTTTCTTTCTTTCTTTTTTTTTTTTTTTACTTTTTCCCTCCACAGCTACCACTGTCACTTGTATCCATATCCCAGTAACAACGAGGAGAGGAATGATGTTGTGGAAGGACTAAGGACTCGCATTCAGGACCTGCACACAGTATGTCTCACTTTTTGTCTCACTAATTATGCAGATGTTCAATTAGTGACAGAAAAAGAAGTTATTCTGTTTGTCATTCACTAAATGTTTACTTTTAAACTTGTTTTCTGTCACTTGCCTGTTAAAATACAACGACGGATGGTTTACAAAAACACTTCTCCAGGTGTTTTCTTTTTTTTTTTTTTTTTTTTTTAACCTGGTGGTTGGTTTTTAAGATAAAGGAATTTAACATTTTCCAAAACAAGCTTGTATTAAAATCTTGTGTTCAGTGAATCACATTACACCTAGTGAGAATTTTATCATTTGAAGACAAAAACAGCGAGGAGCTAAAGAACAAAAATAAATGGCTGATTTATTTTCTAAAAGATTAACCCAGTACTGGCAATTATAGGGTGACTCAAGTCTCTTTCTGGGGCAGTGCACCATGAATCGTTTGGCAGCTTTAACCTGCTGTGACTGAAAAATAGAATTGCACTCACCACCCGTAGCACATGACCAACATGAGACCTCAGCTGAAAGTTGGACTGTTTCTTCTCTCTTGCATTTATGCTTTTTTTTCATCCTCTCCCTTTTCTTCTCTGCTTCTCTTGCCTTCTTATCTCTCTGTCTCTTATTCACAGACACTCACAAATGACTCTTGTTTAAGCTATAAATGTTCATTTTCCTCTGTTGACGTTCCACAGATAATCAAAGAAATTTAAAAAATGTTAAGTTTTGTAAACTTTACCCTTTCTTGAAAGTCTCGAATGTCTTTTAATATGATGTTTATCTCTTAATGTGTCCAGGTACTTCTTAGGACAGAGGACTACCTTAAACAGGTCCTGATAAAGGCTTCAGAATCTGTCTACACCTGGGTCATCCAGGTCAAGAAGATGAAGGCCATCTACTATATTCTGAACCTGTGTAGTTTTGATGTTACCAACAAGTGTCTGATTGCTGAGGTGTGGTGTCCTGTCAATGACATTCCCACCCTGCGGAGGGCCTTAGAAGAAGGATCGGTGAGGAAACTCCTAACAAAGTTGTTCTGTTTTAGCTTCGGCCTCACTGGAGGCTTTCACTTTCTGTTTATTTAACCGCGGCAGTTGCTTCATGAATTGGGATATTGTTATCATAAAAGCAAACACTAATATGAGGGATTGCTTTTATTTTTTCCTCTTTAGTTAAAGAAAAAGAAATTTTCCATGACTTGGCGAGGGAACTGAAAGACCACTGTTTATTCGGTTTCAAAACTGAGGAGGACAGAGTGTGTTTTTGGGATAGAGAAATACAGAGATGCACTAATGGGTGCGATAAAGTTTCCCGACAGAGGTTTTTTTTTATTATTGTGCCACAACTGTCTGTCCAAGAATTGCATTATGCCAAAACGGCTGACCCGCAACGGGTTATTAAATCCACTTTCTTTTTCTCCCTAGTTTCTGCTAATCAGATATTTCCTGAGATTGTGGTGAAATGATTTTATGAAATACACTGACTTTTGATTTGACGTTGATATTTCAGAGAAAAAGCGGAGCAACAGTTCCTTCCTTTGTCAATCGTATCCCCACCAGTGACACTCCCCCCACCCTTATAAGGACCAACAAATTTACCTCTGGTTTCCAGAACATTGTGGATGCCTATGGAGTGGGCAGTTACAGGGAGGTCAACCCTGGTGAGTGGGATCTTTTATTTATCTTTTAGTTTTTTTATTCCACTCTCAAATGCATCATCAGATGAAGCTACAAAATAAAATGTGCATGGGCCATACTGAAATGGAAAGTCAGCGGTTTGGAGATCTCACTTCACTGTATCAGAAGTCGAAGACATGACAGCACATGCATGTGCAGCATCATGTGACAGAACCTTCTGCTGTAATTCTGTAATTCTCCCTCCTGTGATAACACATGCGTGATGTAACCAAAATTTAATCTAGAACTGCAGTGATCGGACCTTCACATGAGCTACACTGCACAAAAAAGAATTAAATTCAAACTCAGTTCAGATGCAGACATTAAACTTTATTGGTTGGAATTCAGTTTTTTTATTTTATCTTTTTCTATTTCAATTTATGCTATGTTGTTTATGTGTCTTGCATTAATTCTACATTTTAATATTCTGTCATCTTTTTACTGTACATTTTTTAAATTTTAGTAGTGCTACAGTATATACATTTTTTTCCTTTCCCACTCATTCTTAGCTCCTTTCACAATCATCACTTTCCCATTCCTGTTTGCTGTGATGTTTGGGGACCTGGGTCATGGACTTATCATGGCTCTCTTTGCTTTCTGGATGGTGCTGTATGAGAACAACCGCAAACTTAAAAACACCAGGAATGAGGTGAGTGAGAAGTCCAAAGCTATTTTATTTCCTTTTATTTTACCTAACGCTCATGACCAACGCCTTCAATGCATTCAATGTGTATGTGCAGATCTGGAACACATTCTTTGAGGGGCGTTATATCATCCTAATGATGGGCCTGTTCTCCATCTACACTGGCCTGATATACAATGACTGCTTCTCAAAGTCCCTTAATATCTTTGGTTCTGGATGGAGTGTGAACGCCATGTTCCAAGCGCAGGTGTGGAAGTGAGTATTTCATGACAAGAGGCACCTCATTAAAAAGTAAAAACAGCTATGCAGGCCCCAAAGTATTATTTTTACTGATAAGAAATATATTGAACAACCTGTTAAACCTGTTCAAAGATATAAAGATAAGAAGACGCTGGTGGATTATTTTTTCATAATAAATTTAACACACTTGTGCCTTTATTTGTGCCGAACAGGACATCTGATCTCCATGGGAACGGTGTTCTTACTCTGGATCCAAATGTTACAGGAGTTTTCAAAGGACCGTATCCTCTGGGAATCGACCCAGTGAGTAGAGAATAATGAAATAATATCTCAGATACATAGATCATGGTGATGGATTTCAAGAGCCTTCATCGTACTCATTGTCACAATCAAAAGCACTCTAACGTGTATTATGTCACCAGGGCATGTGCACTTAAAGCTACACTTGCGTACATACACAAGTATATTTGTGTGTGTATGTAATAGCCAAAAACTATAAAAATTGCTCATGAGCTTCCTGGTTACAACAAGAGTGGGCACTTTGCGTGTCACTGATTTCCCTGAACAACTTAGTAGCTCCATAAATTCCGGAAATGGCATATCAAGGCTGTCAGGCTCTAAAATATACTTACCACACAATGTATTTCTAATTTGGCAAGTATGCAAGAGCATTTTATGTATTGCTAGAATTCAAGGTAAAGAATTGTAGATTCACCAGCTGTACTTTTTGTCTCCTGTTACTGATTCCCAAACTCAGTATATTGGCTAATACATTAACGAGTCAGATGCAGTTCAATTTAAAATCTTTATACATGGCTGCATGGAACCGATTAGGATCATCATTTTATGTGCAAGGCAACATGGGTGTAATTGAAAGTCCTTAAATAAGAGTGGAGACGTTCATAACATAACATTCTTCATAGCCTTGTGAAATATGAATCATATTTTTTTGTAAAGTTACTCACACAGACACATTGTGTGGTAAAAATAAATAAGGTTTAATTCCCTGGCACTGAAGTTATTGGATCATATAAGTGAAAATGATAATGTTAGATTGCCTTCAGGAACCATAATACTGCCCTTACATGGCTGTTTTTCATGGGATTGAAATGGCTTTGCTGTAGTTAATGTTTTACCAATCAAAACTACTCATTGTGTAATACGGTGTATGTCGTCTTTCTGTTGCAAAGATTTGGAACTTGGCATCCAACCGCCTAACATTTCTGAACTCATATAAGATGAAGATGTCAGTGATATTGGGCATTATACACATGACCTTCGGGGTCGTCCTCAGCACTTACAATCACTTGTAAGTAAAAAATTTTATTTATTTATTTATTTATTGGATAGATGTTGCGGTTTTTAATTGCCTGCCTTATTTTTTTGTCAACAAAAAAACAGACACTTTAGGAAAAGGCACAACCTGTACTTGGTGTTTCTCCCTGAGCTCCTGTTCCTGCTGTGTCTGTTTGGTTACCTGGTGTTCATGATATTCTACAAGTGGCTGGTCTTCTCCGCTAAGGACTCCAGACATGCGCCGAGCATCCTCATCCACTTCATAAACATGTTCCTCATGCAGGGTGATACCGTGCAGCCCCTTTACCCAGGACAGGTGAGAAACTAATGTAAAGCTTCACTCCTGCAGCAGTATAGCTTATGTCCCTCCTCTTATTGAACAGATCAAATCTAATGTCGTGTAAAATACACTACAGGGTGTCACTGGGGCAGATAGATCGTAACAATGTAATGCAATATTATATGTTTCTCTCAGGCTGGCCTGCAGGTATTTCTGGTGGTCATTGCTGTTCTCTCAGTGCCTGTCTTACTCCTGGGGAAACCCGTCTACCTTTATTGGCTTCACAATGGAAGCCACCGCCTCGGAATGTACAGGGTGAGGGTCACATCTGTGCCCATGAATGTGTGCACAGATGTGAAAACAAAAGTCTCCAAATATTTGTTCTTTGACTGGAAATATGCAAATCCGATTCATTTGTCTGTGTGTTCTTAGGGATATGAGCGTGTACGGCGTAACAGTGAGGAGGAGCTCTACCTGATGAGGGCTCAAGACATGGAGGAGGGCAGCAGTCACAGTGATCTCTCCAGTAGTGGGGAGCACCAGACAGATGAGGTCAGAAGAGCGAAACAACTGCATAGCTACCCACTGATCTTAAGTATCCTTATGAGCAAACTGGGTTTTTTTGTTTATGGTTTTTTACCTGTTTCTGTCAGAGATCCTGAGGTTTGCTTTGTTGTTGTTATAGTTTGACTTTGCAGATGAGTTCCTGCATCAGGCCATCCACACTATAGAGTACTGCCTGGGTTGCATCTCAAACACAGCCTCCTACCTAAGGCTCTGGGCTCTGAGCCTGGCACATGCCCGTGAGTATGATAGTTTGTATTACAGCACAAAGGTTGTTTGTCCCTCCTTCAAGCCTGTACAAGCACACAGTGAGCACAAAGTGAATTTATAATTTTTTTTTCTTTCTTTTGATACACCCCAAGGGAAAATGTACTTATGCACAGTATTTTGCGGTTTCTTAAAACTGATTTTAATTCATTTTGTGTAACAACTTATCGAATGGAAAAGTAGTTACAGGGTAGAACCAAGCAGCCATTTAATATCGCGAATATGGCGACATGACCTTGTGTGTGCAATAGTGATTGACTCCCATAATAGGTTCATAGGGGAATTGGGGTCCCTGGGGTATAAAATTTACAAAACATTTCAGAAGGAGGTGTGTGTCTGAAAGAGCCTGAAGGGATTAAGTTTAATTTATTCAAATTATGCCGAACCGATTTTTCAATTTTAGTCATGACCAGTGACATTACTAGGAGTCTAGATCAAAGCCAATCAAATGTAGATCAATGAAAAGCCTGAGATCAGCCTGAATATTAGTAACTAGCATATCCTGTTTGTCTCTCTGTGTTGCAATTGCCTAAACTGATGGTGCACATGTTCTTTTATGTGCTTTCACAGAATTGTCAGAGGTGCTCTGGACCATGGTGATGCGAGTAGGACTTCGAATGGACACCGGTCTCGGGGTTTTATTCCTAGTGCCTGTGTTCGGCCTGTTTTCCGTTCTCACTGTGTCCATCCTTCTGGTAATGGAGGGTCTGTCTGCCTTTCTTCATGCTCTCCGACTCCACTGGTACGATAACAATAACACCTAAAGTACTTGTGTCGTTGACAGGCAAAATCCAATTATCTCACTGTTTTGTATTCATATTGGATTCATATATTCATAGCAGCTGTTTGTTTATTCCTCAGGGTGGAGTTTCAGAATAAGTTCTACAGTGGGACTGGGGTCAAGTTTTGCCCCTTTTCCTTCTCTCTCTTGCCCTCCAGCTTTGAGAATGATGGCTTACTGTGAAGAGACTATCTGATAATAATGTTAAGTGGACACCAGAGCCAAAACAAGCCAGCAGGTTTCTGGACTCACACAGACATATTCCAGACATGTCACGGACTGATTTTGATTGTCCGTTTCATCTTTTAATGATTTGTCACGTGAAGCAGTTGAATGGTGAGTTTCACAAACTTTGGACTGAACACTGCCCTCCAAGCTGTTTTAAGAACAGTTTTTTTTGTTTGTTTTTTGTTATTGCAAATTTATGTCACTGAAGGTATTTTGTACCAGGATCAGTATGCTTCACTGCAGAACATTTTGTGAGGTGAGTGAGTGTGAGTCTCAAACTGTCGATTTTCTTTTGAGGCATTATTTGTAACAGTTATCACTTGTGTGGGAAACTGCATCCCCCACACTTAGAATAAATATAAATTTGAGATAAGGTAACAGTAATAAGCAGATGTTTGGCCCCAGGGTTTCCCTACACAGACAACACTTGATAGGATACATTTATTGCTGATTTTGTTTTTTTTTCACAGGATTTGCTGATTAAATAAGGTAAAAGAAAAGAGAACATCTATCTTTATCATATCTTTATTTGTTTCCCTACATTTCTTCCCTCCTGTATCAAGTTATTTTATCATTAATTTTAGCATAATTATGTATATTAATTCAGTTATTTAGACTTTTTTTTTCCATACACTGGGTAGTGAGACACCTTTCAGTTACAGAGTTCTTACTAAACTTTTTGCTGCACTGACTGCCTTACCGAAGTACAACCAAATGACAGCATACTGTATCGTTGTTCAATTTTCCCTTGTATTCCCACTTTGTAGTACCCAAACACTGCAAAGGATCTTGACTTTTCAGTACTGAAAAGTGCACGGGCAGGTGTGTGATAATGATGTATATACTTTTGCAGAATTATTTTTTTAATTTATTATATTTTAAAATGTGTCATCAGAATTAAAGACGAATGTTAATAGGGTATGATTTTTACTTTTATGCATTCACCGTGTTGCCTATGTGTCCTTTAACTGTACAAATTAACATTCCATTCATGGAAAAACTTAAATCATTTATTTGTTGACCCATCTCTGCAGGTCAGGAGCCCCGTACTTTGAAAGATCTTATATCCATATTCAACACAGTGGTTGGGCTGTATTAAAGCTTATTAGGAGAAGATTGAATTACATACTAATATCAGACATTAGTTATATTTGCTAATTTATGAATTTGTTAGTATTGAAGGAGACTTAATTGTCGTCACTGTCACATTATTGACTTGTCTGCACTTTTTCAATAGCAACAAAGTTTGCTTAGTGAGATACTGCCACACGTTTGAAAATCATGACCTTGTGTACCACCTTTTAAAAGTGGAACAATATGGTGTCACATCTTGAGGATACAAGCGGCAGTCACTATTTTGTTGGGGTAGAGTGATTTTTTTATTATGCTTTGATTAGCCTTAATTAACATTAGATTGTTTTGGGTCGGTTAAAGGGTTTTTTGTAATTAACACTCCATGCTCCAGTTCTTTTGAAAATCCTCTCTTCATCATAACAATAATAAATTGTATTTGTTTGAGTTTTTTTTTTCTCCTCAGGGCCCATAACTGCATTTCTTAATGTATCAGGGTCTGAACCCAGATACAATCGGTTGCATGGAGGTCAACAGCAAAACACTTGACCCACTTCAAACAGCAGCATTTTACGTTTTAAATATGTTTGAGGGCTTTCAGCATTGAATGACCAAGTTTGTTAACTTACATCTTGTGTGTAATACACTTCTTAAAGGTACAGTCTGTAATTCTTGGAGGTGCCTATTGTGCTTTTTATTTTTTATTTTTAAATAATGTTTCTTTATGTCAATGTGATTTGATGCACATTTGTCTGAAACAATTCCTCTCTTTTTTGGTATAATTTTGATTCGTTAACTCATCATTGATTAGCCAGTTAAACCTGATCCAGTGATTTCATTGTTCAGTATTTGATTAATTACTACTATTAGCACCCAGTAATAGCAGGGCTTGTATTGATCAAACATAATAATGAAGAAAATAAAAGAAAAACATACAAACCAACCAATTAGACACACCGATCTGTTAATTTATTTTAAGGTGGGCTCAGTGAGAAGAATGACTCAGGTTGCTGAGCAAAAAGATATAAACAAAACAGTCATTAGGCATGTACTAAATGGAGCAACTGATGAATATAAAATGTAATTAATTGTTTAGTATAACAAAATTATATTCATTATGTGTTAATTGTATAAACATTTTGCGATTTTTTTTTTAATTGTGTATACTAATTTTGATTATGAATGATTATCAAGCACATGTGGAAGGTAGTCACTCAGCTGCCTTCCAGTCATTGTTGTGGGAACCAATTTCCCAGCATCTCTGCAGTGAGCCGTAACCGCAACACGTTTGCTGGTTGCCAAGGCAACGTGAAACAGTTAAGACACACTCCATGACTTGGATAGTTGTTAAAGCCACCGTAAGTTAATACTGATAAAGGGTCATATGGAGACAAGTGAACCAGAAAATCGTTCAAGTTTTTTTTAAGTTCTCCAAATGTTGACAACAGGTTATTCGGGGAAAAAATGGTCCACGACGATTTAAGAGTAGAGTGGATCCGGCAGCGGGTATCTGCCGGTTTCAATTTATGGGACAATCCCAGCTGTTTCGACGAACTACTCATCCGGGGAGATGGAGAAGAAGAGGAGAAAATTATCCGGTATTTGAACGTTGTCTCCGAGGAAGATTCACCATCGTGTCTTATGTTTTTCAAAACTATAAGAGAGGAGGAAATTGAAGTTGAAATTGAAGTTGAAATTCCAATCGGTAAGTTGGCACGACGTTGACGTTAACTTTAACTTTAACCGTAACCCTTAACCGTTTTTCTGCACTTCCTCCTGTTGTGAGATCGTGTTTGAAATCCATTTTCAAACCTGTGAAATGTTTTAGTACAGTAGTCTGAAGTTTGTCGACATGTGAATTATAATGTGAATTATAAGACTTCATCTAACTAAAAATGTTTATAACCTCAGAAAGCACGAAAGACTCTTCAGATCCCGACAAGAATTCCTGGATCCAAAGTGGGGCAGAGATAATCTCCGGCTCAAAGGAGACAAATGAAGAAAGTCCCAGCCATGTGAGATCAAACTTTAATTCATTCCTTCTTCTACTAATTAATTTTACATTGTGACTTTGAAATCATTTATCAGTGTATTAGCAGTGGTGAGGATAGAGATGATTAAAAAAAACATTTCTGGTTTTGTGTTTTCAGAGGATTGAGGTTCAAGTGGTCTATCACATTGAGCTTCATGTAGCAGTAAACAAATACCCTGAGAGATTTTTGAAATCCCGTGTCTTCTACTTTATCAGGAACACAAAGGGTGAGAAGACAGTTCAGTGTCATTACAGTAAAGCACATTCAAGCCTCTAATGCATATGAAAAGGATTAACCATGAGATTATTGCTTGTGTTTTAAACAGAGACCATTGTTCAACCACTGGACATGAATGAAACCAATATTCTGATGCCCAGGCTATTTGACATCGGCATGCATAGTGGAGACCCTCTTCAAGTGCTGCAGAACAAACTTGCCAATGTAAAACAAATATAACTCATGCACAACCAACCACAGACAAAAACCTACTGTAACAACTACAGTAAAGCTGTCAGCATCAATCCTGTATTTCAAAACAAATTTCAGATTTTTTTTTTTTTTTTTTTTTGAGTGCATGATGCATATTTTCACTGTGTTCCTTGTCAGATGTACATACCCTTGCTTACTGCCCAGACGAAGATAACTGCTGCAGGCTATCAAAGAAGGCCAGCTTCTTCTCAGGACAAGACCGGTGGAGAGGTTGCAGAGAAGAGTTCGGCGAGGTCAAGTAAGCAAGCTGTGATTCGTGATGAGTTGCTCAACAGGATGTACAAGTTTTTGGGAGTGGTCAACACAACTCTCCAGCACCTTCAAATTCAAGGTTTGTTTTATCTGATAAACCAAGGACTCATTATTTTTGATTTCAAGAAGTTGTCAGCATTTGACTATTAATAACAGTAGGTAAAATATTATTGAACTCTGCAGAGTAATAAGTAAGCCTTATAATAATATAGCACTCCTGCTTATTTTGAATACTCATTGCATATCATTTCATAATAAACAGTCCAATTTAACAGTCGCTCTCTTTGTTGCAGATGAGAACATGCTTCACATCCCTGAACTAGACCTGGAGCCGGACGTGGATGTATTGCTTTCTAATCCAGAGGTGGTAGAGAAGTTGGAGCAGTGTGTGATGAACTGGCAGACTCAGATTACCATTGTTATGGAGGAGCTGCAAAACAAAAAGCCACAGGTTTGTGACCCTTCTTGTATTCTGAGTTTCAACCCAGGCATTCTTGGAAGTATCGAACCCATACTTGGCTTGATGTCAAAGCGTAAAACATACACAGAGATATCCATATTCCAATGTGAAACATTCACTTTCGTTTTTCCTCCAGGCACCTGGTCCTATGGCTGAGATAGCTTTTTGGCAGGAATGTGCAACCATCCTGAGTGCTTGGATTGAGCAGCTCAAACAGCCTGTGGTAAAGAAGATCTTGGAGGTAATGACCAAAGCAGATGCAGGCATTGTTCGAACACTGGAAGGAACGGTTGCTGAGCTTACTAAATACCGTGTGGAGTCAGACGATAATTTACGCTTCCTCAGCACACTGGAAAGACACTTCATGGTGAGCTGCACTTCTTATAACTGCACCATTACTGAATACTCTTTATGTTTATGTCTTACTCTGTTCTTGCCAAGAATATTTTTTAATAGGAATGTGATAATGGATTTTTTCTGCTAGCATCACCGTCACCACTTTCAAAGTTACCATTGTCTGTTGCAGAATCTTGCTACTGGAGCAAATTTTGGCGTGATCCTAGAGACCATCCCTCCTCTGATGGACAGCCTGCAAATTGTGTGGATGATCTCTTTCCACTATAACACAAATGAGCGTATGGTCCCTCTAATGGAGCGTATCGCCTGGCAGCTGTGTGAACGTGTGACTCAAGCAATTGATGTCCACACATTATTCAAGTATGTGTGGATACATCTAAATTTTACACTGGAGGTTCAGATCGTAGTTCAAGACACCAATGTTGTTCAGTAGTCAGGTTGCTAGGTACTGTAGTTTTAATAAAACTTAACAATGTGCTGTGCTTTGGGCAGAGAGGAAAGGGAAGAGGCCAAAGCCAGGGTGGATGAGGCTAAACAGGTTTTGGATCGGTGGAAATCGTCCTACTTTGAGGTGCGTGCTGAAATTGAGGAATCGGGAAGGGATCCGCGCTGGGAATTTGACCGCAAGAGACTGTTTGAGAGGACTGATTACATGGCTTCTGTCTGCCAGGACTTGAACAACGTTTTGCAGGTCAGAGTACATACGCTTCATAAATACTGACCTCTCATTCAATAGCTGAAAAGCAGGTCAGTTTTTTGAGAGAGTTCTGGATTTGTTTTGTGCAGATTTTGGAGGAGTTCTATAACATCTTTGGCCCAGAGCTAAAAGGTGTGACCGGTGACCCAAAACGCATCGATGAAGTGCTGTGCAGAGTGGAGGGTCTGGTTTTACCCATCGAGGAGGTCAGTTTTAATCCTTTCAGCGTCCGTAAGATGAGCAGCTGGAAAATTATCATGCAAGACTTCAACACTACAGTTCAGGTGAGTTTAGGACACGTAGAATGCAGAGGTTGTGAAGAATGTGAGCTCTGGATCCAAAAAAATGTTTAATTAAGTACGATAGTATCAATGTGCTTGTCAGTTAGCTCCAATTCAACTGCATGATTTTCTGTGTGCTGTACCTCAGTTATCAAGCTGCTTCTCTTTTTACATGTGTCTGTTCAGGCCATTGAGGGAGAGGCCATTAACTTCATTGATCAGTCTTTTAAGACACTGCGCTCCTCAGCTGGTGCCTTTGACATGCTCCAGAAATTCAAACACATCCGCTCCAGAAAGACCATCAACAACCATTTGATGGGAAAGTTTAACAACATCCTGGCTCAGTATTGCGAAGAGGTAGTGCACTGTGAAATTAAGAAAAAGTGCTGGTTAATATTTGACTTGGCTGTCAAATTTGAATTACTATCAAAGTTTGCGATACTATCAGATCATTAGAAAGCTTCTGTTGAGGAACAGTGGGTTCATACATGTGTTTTGGAATGTGATGAAAGTAAGGAATGGTACAAACCTAAATAGCTTGCAACAAACTAAACTGCATTGCAACAAACTAAATTTAGTAATTACCTATGAGATTTATTCTGTATACATTTGATACATCATCATCAACCTGATACAGGTTCAGCTTATTGAACTGGTAGTTACTGTCCAGGCAGCCTCATCATTCAACACTGTTTAAAACATACAATTAAAAATGATACTTCATTATTAAAATTTTGAATAGAGTGAGTATAGACTAACACAAGCTCTTTTGTAGGAAAAGCCTAAGTCTTTTTATGTCTTTGTTGTAGGTGGACAGCATAAATGAAATCTTTGAGGCAAAGAAAGACAAACCACCGCTAAATAAGAATGAGCCACCTGTGGCAGGATCCATCAGATGGGTCCGATCTCTTTTCTACCGCATCAAACACACCATCCTTCCTTTCCAGAGAGAGCCAGACATGTGGAAGAGTGAACAGAGCAAAGTGGTGAGTGATTTAACTGTTGCACAGCTGTATAGGTCAGTAAAAATATGAAACTGTTGAGACACCAATATGTTATTGAAACCCTTTATGTAACTTTTGCTGCATTCTGCTCAGGCCAAGGACAAGTATGTGGAAATGGCAATGAAGATCAGAGACTACGAGGTGAAGAAGTATGAGCACTGGCAGGCTGAGACAGAACGCAACTTGCCTTTGCTAATGAAAAGACCCCTTTTGGTCATGATGACCACCAAAAACCAAACTCAGGGAGAGCTGGTATTTACCTCTCACTATTTACTTATAACTCTTACTCAGTATTGTGCAGAATACATATTCTTATTATCTTCTTCTGCCTTTGTTTTTATTTTTCTCATTCTCAGGCTATCTCTAAGGATGTCTCAACAACCGAAGGCAGCCTACAGAGGGGTGTGCAATACCTTGTGAACTTTGCTCCGGAGATCAGGGAAATCATTTCTGAAACACACAACCTTGTGTCCCAGGGCTACCTTGTGCCTTATCTGGTTGAAAATGTTGCCCTACAGGAGCACAAATTCATCATGTAATGATATTCACGTGTATCTTAATGCAGTGTTTACACCAAACAACAAAATCACTGATTAACGTAATCTCTTACCTGACCTGTTTCATCTTTGATCTTAGGTATGTTAATGATCTGAACAACCTTGTCAACTGCTACCACTCTGTAATGGACAGCCTGAATGAGTCGAAGTTCATAATGCTGGCTGAACAGATCAAAGTGGTCAAAAAGGAGATGCTTTTTGGGTGCAAAAGACTCAACTGGAATTCCTCAGGTATGGTGCACACAGAGGCTGAAATGCAAATTCGTTCATGGACACTCATGGTCTGATGAAAATAGTTTTTGTTTACTGAAATCAGGTAACGTGCTATTTGGTTTTAGGTATTCCCGACTTCATCAACCGAGCCATTCAGACTGTCTCTAAATTTGAGTCAGTTGTTAATCAGATTCAGAAGAACGAGAGCGACATTGATTCCAAGTTGCAGTCCATGGCGATGGCCAACTTACTGAAATATCCAGTCCCAGATAAATCAAATGACTTACCAGGTAGAACCACTAGAACAATATTATTTATTGGATATAATAATTCCAACTTATTTTCATTAACTTAATTGTTTTTTTTTCTTCTAAGGCATCAAGCAGTTCTGTGAACGCATTGAACGAGAGCGGGTTAAAACTGTGAATTTGCTGAGCAGGAAGTATGCAGACATTGGACCCCTCATCACTAAAACAGAACATTTGTTTTTGGAAACCAGCAGTGGCAAGGCTACATGTATGGCAGATTATTACGTGTACTGGGAGCACAAGGTGCTAGACTCCCTTATAAAGATGGTGCTGAGGTAATTACATGATGCTAATGTTTTTGAAGTATTTGTGAGCAGTATTAAACACTGGTCCTTTGACATTCTGTACAATATCTGTGTCAACCTTTCTAACATCTGTCTTGTTAACTTTCACATTTAGGAGTATTCAGGCTTTCAACATGGCTCTGATGGGAAATACCGCGCTTTTCCAAATTGATGCCATCCTGTCTGCCCCTAAGATTGTTTTGCAGCCCCAAAGCAATGAGATCTACGGGCTGATCATGCAGTGTATCAGAGACTGTGTAGAGAGCACCAAGGTGGGATCATCGTGATTCTCTTATGCATCATTGCATTTTCCAAAAATATTATTTGTAACATGTTGACACTGACAGCAGGAGTTAACTCTGGCCAAATTTTGTGTTTCAGCAATTTGTGCGTTGGATGCGTGGGACCTGCATTGAGTGCCCTCCACAACGTGTGAGTGGTGAAGATGAATTGGTGACATTTAGCTTCTACAGCGATGTGTGGCAGCATCCTCAGATAAATGAAAGTGTCATGACAGTGTCCCAGAACATCCAGCACCTGCTCCTCTCCGTGGATCGGTACCTCAGCCACTGGAAACGCTATCGGCTTCTTTGGGAAAAAAACAAAACCATTGTCAGTGAAAGGTTTGCTGCCAGAAAACCATCCTGTGTCATGTATGATGATAAGCTGCAGTTCCTTGCACGTATCAAGCAGGAGGTGATGCTGGAGCCCCTGTTCAAGAATGACCACATCATCCATCTAAACCTGGAGCCTCTGGTTCAAACAGTCCATGAGACTGCTGAGTCCTGGATCAGTTCACTAGGTAGCCTGCTCAACAAGCCTACCAAAGAGGATCTCTTCAATTTGAGAGATGAACTCATGGTACTGAATCATGCTACATAGTTTCTGTCATATGTTTTTATAGTAATTATTCTTTGATTTTCATATGTGCTTTATCCTTATGGTTATTTTATTCTCAAGCAACTTTCTGCAAAGCTGAAACAGAGCCCCGACACTTTTGAAGACCTGAAGTCAGTCCTTGGTACCATCTCAGACATCAGGGACATGTCTCTAGATGTGGAGTTGAGATTCATCGATATCAAGGAAAGATACAGAACACTGGCCATGTACAAAGTGGAGGTACTGTGTATTTAATATTAAATTATTGTCCCCTGAAAGCATAAGTTGTTATTGTTATTGTTGCTGAAGTTGTGCTGTGCACTCTATCCATAGGTTGGAGATGATGAGCTGGAGCTAGTAGCCAATATTGGCCGGATGTGGAGTGACCTGTTTTCAGAAGCCAGACAAGTGGATCGAAGTTTGACAGATGTCAAGAAATCATTTACTCACGTAAGACATCAAACCCACACAATCTGCTTAAACAAAAGAAAAAGTACTGTTTTTTACATTTACATTTACAGTCCTCTTCCTGTTCTCCCTCAATACACCCAAAGATTACAAAGGACAAGATTGAAGAGTTTAAGCAGGAGTTGTCCATCTTTGCTGAGAGCTTCAATATGCATGGTCCTGGAGCTGTGGGAGATGACTTGGAGAAAGGTACTTGAGCCTACTTGACCCTTTAAATCCAGAATAATAATGCAAGGCATTAAATCCTGAAAATGTAGTGGGTGAACCAGTCTCTCTCTTTTGTTCTTTGCAGGACTAACCATTATGAAAAAATATGAGACAGACCTTGCCAATATAGTAGCAGGACGACAGGAGCTAGCTAATGCTGAGAAGCTGTTGGACCTACCAGTCACTGCATACCCAGAAGTTATCAGCATGCAGAAGGATATGAAGGGCTTAAGACAAATATATAATATATACAAAGCTCAGAAGGTGGGATGTGGTGGCTGTCAGTTAAAAATTTCAATAGCATATTTGGACACATAATAACGTTCAACTTTTAATACGTAATTTTTAAAATATTAAATGTCTGTCCTCAAATCTTCCAGGACGCAAAGACAGAGTGGTCTCAGACCTTGTGGGCAGATTTAAACATCCAGATGCTACAGGAGGGCATTGAGGGTTTCATCAAAAGCTTGAGGCAGCTGCCCAAAGACGTGCGGGGGTTGCCTGTGGCCTTTTTCCTGGAAGGACGCATGAAGGAATTCAGAGAGTCTCTTCCTCTTCTGCTGGACCTGAAGAATGAGGCCCTCAGAGACAGGTCATTCTTCAGAAAACAAAATTCAAATTAATGATAGTAAATGAAATATTGAAAATGTATGTTGACCAGGATAAAAATACATTTATTTTTATATTTTACGCCGCAGACACTGGAAGGAACTGATGGAAAGGACTGGCACTAGCTTTGAGATGAACCCTGACAGCTTCACTCTGGAGAACATGTTTGCTATGGAGCTGCACAAACATGCAAATGTCATAGGTGACATTGTCACCTCTGCTGTAAAAGAGCTCAGTATTGAGAAGGTGTGAATGATCTCAATCAGGATATAGTGACCAGTTGTATCAGTTTATGAGTGAAATCAAAAATATTTGTATTACTTATAAAAAATATTATCTTACGTGGGTGTGGGTGTGTGCTTCCAGGGAGTGAAGGAGGTGGTGGAGACTTGGGAAAACATGAAGTTCAGTGTGCAGGCCTATCTTAAAGGGACTCAGGAGCTTGGTTCTATTCTGGGTGCAGTGGACGAGATCCTGCAGAATGTGGACAACGATGCCATGAACTTACAGAGCATGGCGGGCAGTCGTTTTGTTGGACCCTTCCTTGGCACCATACAACAATGGGAAAAAGACCTGTCCCTTATTAGTGAGACCATAGAGGTCAGTGACAGTGACCAAATCTCTCCTCACACTTTAGCTGCTCCATTAAAAACCCTTCTGACATTTTTTTTCTTGCACAGGTATGGTTGCTGGTACAACGAAAATGGATGTACCTGGAGAGCATATTCATTGGTGGGGACATAAGCTCACAGTTACCTGAAGAAGCCAAGAAATTTGAAAACATTGACAAAAAGTTTAAAGAAGTGAGTGTTGCCATGATTCTACCCTAATGGAAGCAAAGTACTCTCTTAATGAACATCTCAAAACTAATATAATTTCCTTAATTTCTTGTGTAGATAATGAGTGACGCAGTGAAGGGCCCAAACATTAAGCGGTGTTGCCTGGTTCCCAATCGACTAGCAGACCTGCAGGCCCTGAGTGATGGTCTGGAGAGGTGCCAGAAGAGTCTTAATGACTACCTAGACTCTAAGCGGAATGCGTTCCCTCGCTTCTTCTTCATCTCTGATGATGAACTGCTCAGCATTCTGGGGAGTAGTGACCCCACCTGTGTCCAGGAACATATGATCAAGGTATCATCTAAATGACACTTTTCATACTCATATACTTGTTCAGAGTTGCCAAAAATAATGTTTTCTGTGTGTGAGACACTTTCTTTAATATTTTTCTTTTCTTTGTTCCTCAAGATGTATGACAACATAGCATCTCTGAGGTTTGATGTGGAAAGCAGCGGGGAGACAGTAGCTGGAGCCATGGTGTCTGCTGAGGGTGAGGTGATGGAGTTGAGGCAGCCCATCCCAGTGGAGGGCAGAGTGGAGGAGTGGATGACAGGAGTGCTGCTGGAGATGAGGAGGACTAATCGACTTATCACCAAGGAAGCAATCTTCCGCTACTGTGAAGACATGAGCAGGTGTGTGTAGACAGATTGTGTATATGTGGGCAATTTTGCCTGTGTGTGTGTGTGTGTGTGTGTGTGTGTGTGTGTGTGTGTGTGTGTGTGTGTGTGTGTGTGTGTGTGTGTGTGTGTGTGTGTGTGTGAAAATGAGCCACAGTAAGTGTGTTATTCCCATGTACCTCAGGGTGGATTGGATGTTGCTGTACCAGGGCATGGTGGTGCTGGCTGCCAATCAAGTGTGGTGGACCTGGGAGGTAGAGGATGTCTTTCAAAATGTGAAGAAAGGAGGGAAGTACGCACTGAAGAACTATGCTAAGAAAATGCACCAGCAGATTGATGAGCTGGTAACACGCATCACGCAGCCTATGAAGAAAAATGACAGAAGAAAGATCAACACCGTGCTTATCATCGATGTCCATGCAAGAGACATTGTCGACAGCTTTGTTCTAAACAGGTAAACCTCAGCCAGTTTTAGCTTTATTCATGCACATGACAGTGTAATTCATGAGTTTGAGAGTTAACTTTAATTAAAAAATCGAATTCCTTTTCCAGTATAATGGACGCTCGAGAGTTTGAATGGGAAAGCCAGCTAAGGTTCTATTGGATCCGGGAACACGACAACCTATTTGTGCGTCAGTGCAGTGCTTCGTTCTCTTACGGATATGAATACATGGGGTTGAATGGCCGACTGGTTATAACCCCTCTGACAGACCGGATCTACCTCACCCTCACCCAGGTCTGAGAAGCTTTGCACACTTGTATCAACAAAACAAATTAATGAAACGCCCAAGCACACACATGGAAATTGTTCTGTCAGCTTCTTTTAATAACAGGACATTGCTGAATGTGGGTGTGTATTTGCGCCGTAGGCCCTCTCCATGTACCTGGGTGGAGCTCCTGCTGGACCGGCTGGTACAGGAAAGACAGAGTCCACCAAAGATCTGGCCAAGGCTTTAGGCCTGCTCTGTGTGGTTACAAACTGTGGTGAGGGCATGGATTACATGGTAAGAAGCCTACACTTGAAGAGCCAGCAGCTGCTGTATCTTAGTATCTAAAATCTGTTCTGTGACATTTTCCTGAGAAAGGGCATCAAATTGTTTACATAATATTTCACATTTAAGATATTACTGTGTGTTGGTTTTGGCCAAATAATAAATACATACCTTAATTTATAAAACAAATGTATTTAGAAATACCTTGTTTGAAACTCCTCTGTGTATGTCACATGTAAAAAATGCAACCACACCTCTTGAATGACAAGAGGTGTGGTTTCTGTAATTAGGCTTGTGCACTTATGTTCATGTGCTTCTGGGCATGTGCTAGAAAAACAAAAACATCCTGCTCTCTTTGTGTGCAGGCTGTGGGTAAGATCTTCTCTGGCCTTGCCCAGTGTGGAGCTTGGGGCTGCTTTGATGAGTTCAATCGTATCGATGCCTCCGTGTTGTCAGTTATCTCCTCTCAAATCCAGACCATCCGCAATGCTCTCATTCTGCACCTTAAAAGGTTTCATGTAAGTCTGTTGTAGTCATACAGAATCAGTAATGAATACATTCAAAATTATTCCAAATTATACCAATTTATATTTCATATGAATTCAAACATATTAAAGATAAATAGAGATAGACAGTTTTTTCTCTCGTGGACCTTGATTCCCTCTAAACCACCTCCTTCTCACTATGCACATAGTTTGAAGGCCAAGAGATCAGCCTGGATGACCGCATGGGGATTTTCATCACCATGAACCCGGGTTATGCAGGACGCACAGAGCTGCCAGAATCAGTCAAAGCCCTCTTCAGGCCTGTGGTGGTCATTGTGCCTGACCTGCAGCAGATTTGTGAGATCATGCTCTTCTCTGAGGGCTTCCTAATGGCCAAGGTGAGGGACACACACACAAAACTCAAATGTCATTTTTGATATTAAGCTGATGCGCTTATAAATATGAGAATCATATTTAATGAATTACTTTAGGAATGAAAAGGCAATTTTTCATATAATCAACAATAAATCTGTAACTCTACGGTGAAAATTGCTTATTGCTTACCCACACGTGTACGTTTCTTACCGAGTATTATGCCTCTTCACTTATTTTCAATTCAGGTTCTGGCAAAGAAGATGACAGTACTGTATAAGCTGGCTCGTGAGCAGCTGTCCAAGCAGTCACATTATGATTTTGGCCTGCGGGCTCTGAAGTCTGTCCTAGTGATGGCAGGAGAGCTGAAGAGAGGCTCACCAGACCTCAGTGAGGTAGAGACCAAAGAACATTTTTCATGAATCATTTTCATATAGCGAATAGAAAACTTCTCCCTTTGGCTTAAATTCAGTATGGAACTAAGGAGTTATTTGTGATCCCACAGGTATAGACTGAAGCTTGATTACTACTGAGAATATTTTGGGAATTTGTTTAGATTACCCAGTGCAAGGTGTGGATAAGATTTTATGACAAAGATTCAGGTATTGTCCATCATTTGTAGTCTTTTTGTTGTTTATTTGCTGTTATTTTCATCTTTTCTGTCCACAGGATGTGGTGTTGATGCGTGCTCTCAGGGACATGAACCTGCCAAAGTTTGTGTTTGAGGACGTGCCTCTGTTCCTCGGGCTGATCTCAGACCTGTTCCCTGGGCTGGACTGCCCTCGTGTTCGCTATCCCAACTTCAATGATGCCGTGGAAGAAATCCTGCAAGAAAACAAATATGTCATGCTGCCTAACCAGGTGTGTGATCAGCCTCTTAGATCAGATTCTTTGAGATTCAGACTTTCTTACACAAATTAAAGACTGTTGAGTTTCAGTGACAAAGATTTCATTTCAGCATATGAGTGGTTAGATGTCAATATACCCTATTCTTTATGCACTCTGTGGTTTCAGGTGGACAAAGTGGTGCAGATGTATGAGACAATGATGACCAGACACACAACTATGGTTGTGGGCCCAACAGGTGGAGGGAAATCGGTTGTCATCAGCACATTATGTCAAGCTCAGACCAAGTCAGTGTCAGTTCACACAACCTTCCTGATCTTTTGTTTGGACAACTGTAACCTTTATTTATCTCCTCATTAGATTGGGATTGCAAACCAAGATGTATCCCCTGAACCCTAAAGCTATGAGTGTCATTGAACTCTACGGTGTTCTGGACCCTGACACTCGAGACTGGACTGATGGGATCTTATCCAACATCTTCCGTGACATCAACAAGCCTACTGACAAAAAAGAGCGAAGGTAAGAAAAAAAAAAAACTTAAAGGAGATATTTAATGAATATGTTTATAAAGATGTGCAATATACCAGTGATGTCATTCACTCATACACTGAGAGAAGAAGAAAGAATTCCTGTGGATGCACTTTGACTCACAGGTACATCCTGTTTGATGGGGATGTGGATGCTCTGTGGGTTGAGAATATGAATTCAGTGATGGATGACAACAAGCTCCTCACTCTAGCCAATGGAGAACGGATCCGCTTACAGGGTCACTGTGCCCTGCTTTTTGAGGTTTGTCTGAATTTCAACATTGCTGTCCGCAGAATACCTTCCTGTACAGTTTTCTGAAAGGCAACATTCAGAGAACTAAAAAAAAAAACTTCACCATTACAGGTTGGAGATCTGCAGTATGCTTCTCCTGCTACTGTTTCACGCTGTGGGATGGTTTTTGTTGACCCCAAAAACCTGCGATATACCCCATACTGGCAGAGATGGGTGAACTACAGAACAGACAGGGTATGGGAAAAAAAAAATACAAATGTACACTGTAATAACTGTAATTGCTTAAAATGTAATAATATCTCAACTCTGCCCTTTTTTCTAGGAACAAGAGGTGCTCAACAAACTGTTTGAGAAATATGTGCACAGCTCTGTTGACATGATTGTGGATGGTATTGTTGATGGGAAACAGGGCCAGAAACTGAAGACGGTTGTCCCTCAGACAGATCTGAACATGGTAGGTTAATCTCATCCATCTCACATGGACTCCAATACCTGAATTGATGTAGTTATGCGTGAAGGATTGTATGTAGATTAGTATCATCCCATCCTCAGGCTGCTTGCATTAATGGTGCTTGTGTTGTTGGTATGTTCAGGTAACGCAGCTGTGCTTGACACTGGATGCGCTGCTTGAGACTGAGAGCAGCAGTGCTGAGGTCCTGGAGTGTTACTTCCTGGAAGCTCTGTATTGCTCACTAGGTGCCACATTGCTGGAGAGTGACAGGATCAAGTTTGATGAGTTCATCAAAAGACTTTCCTGCTTCACCACAGTGCATGATGAGAAAGCCCTGGCTGGACCTGGTGAGATCCCAGGTAAGAAGCAAGAATTTATATGTATATAATTATGAAATTAGCAGGCATTATCAAGATTATGCATTTTTAATATATTGTTTTAGGTACAGCTTGATTGTGGTCAATATTTCATATTATATACTAGAGAACATGGTTAGGAGATGTTCAAGTGCATTTTATTGTGTCACTTTTCTCTCTTATTATTCATAACAAAATGCCTGCATCCATCCAGGATACCTCCCGACTCTGTATGATTTCCATTTTGATGGAACACAAGAGAAATGGGTTCCCTGGAGTTCCTTGGTCGCCAAATACATCCACAGCCCTGAAACAAAGTTTGCCGATATCCTAGGTAAAGATCTGTTCTGTGAGCCGTGAGGACAAATGGAGTGTCCTGCATACATGCATATGGATTTAAACTTTTTAGCCCTCCCAAGCTCCTTCCTCCACTTTGACCTCCTCAACCTCCATCTTTGTTTTAGTACCAACTATCGACACCACGAGAGCCAGCTGGATCCTGGAGCAGATGGTGAAGATAAAGAGGCCAGTGCTTCTGGTTGGAGAGTCTGGCACTTCCAAGACTGCCACCATTCATAACTTCCTTAAGAACCTCAATTCAGACTCAAAGGTTCGTTTACTATCTAATGTCTTATCCATGTCTTAGAACATTATGTCATTTGAGTTTAAATTCTTTAAATTTCTTCCCTTCTGCTTCTAGATTACTCTGATCATCAACTTCTCATCTAGAACGACTTCAATGGACCTGCAGAGGAACCTGGAGGCCAATGTGGAGAAAAGGACCAAAGAAACCTATGGGCCTCCTATGGGGAAGAGACTGCTGGTCTTCATTGATGACATGAATATGCCAAAGGTACCTGCTCCAACCTCTCAACCAAGTCTCGTACTTCCCTGTACTGTGGTTAGTAACAGCGCTTGTATGCTTGACATGATTGTAATACTATATGCTTGTCCAGGTGGATAATTATGGCACACAACAGCCTATCGCACTCCTGAAGTTGTTACTGGACCGAGGAGGCATATATGACAGAGGGAAGGAGCTAAACTACAAAATCCTCAAGGACCTTGGCTTTATTGCTGCCATGGGAAAGGCAGGAGGAGGGAGGAACGAGGTGGATCCCCGCTTCATCTCGCTCTTTAGTGTCTTCAGCATCCCCTTCCCTGCCATGGAGTCACTGCACCTGATCTATGCTTCCATTATCAAAGGCCACACCAGAGTGAGTATCTCTGAATCAAGCCCTATCAGAATCTCAGTCATTAATACATAGTCACTCAAATTTAATAAATCTGATCAAATATTTTAGCCGTTTGAAGACGCCATACAGAAGGTTTGTGATAAGGTCACCTTCTGCACATTGGAACTGTACAACAACATCATCAAAGATATGCCACCCACTCCCTCCAAGTTCCACTACATCTTCAACCTGAGGGACCTGTCAAGAGTCTACAATGGACTGACCCTCACCAAACCTGACAGGTCTGATCAAGCACTTTTACTCTATGAACAGGTCAACGGAGGTTTTGCAGTTGGAGGTCTGTGTTTCAAAATGTTTTTGCTTTACCTGACTCCTCTCAAACAGGTTTGTGACTGTCACCCAATTTGTGCGAGTGTGGAGAAATGAGTGCCTGAGAATCTTCCATGACAGACTCATTGATGAAACTGACAAGGCCTTGGTAATAATTAGTAATTGTAACAGTCGATATTTACTGTAGGTTCTTCTTTGTATTGACTGCAGGGACAAATACATCACGTGTAACTGTTACTCCAGCTGTAATTGTATAATCTACTTTAGAAAATAGCTTTGTGGTGTTGGATTTCAGTTTTCAAACCAGTGTACCTAATGTGTGTTTTTGCCATCAGGTCCAAGGCCACATAAAGAACCTGGTTGAGGAGCATTTCAAGTCAGACATGGAAGCAGTCATGAGGGACCCAATTCTTTTTGGAGACTACAGGACAACCCTCAGTGATACTGAACCAAGGGTCTATGAGGACATACAGGACTATGATGCTTCAAAAGCCCTGTTTCAGGTATTGCCAAGTTGTAATAGTATAATAATATGACAGTACTTTTTTAACAGCTGTAACAGTTATCTACTCGTACATTTTGTCTTTGACTATAATGAAAGACCTGTGTTTTTGTGCTCTGCAGGAAATTCTAGAAGAATACAATGAGAACAAGACAAGGATGAACCTAGTACTGTTTGATGACGCTCTGGAACATCTGACCCGGGTGCACCGCATCATCCGCATTGAGCGAGGCCATGCACTGCTCGTCGGTGTGGGGGGCTCTGGCAAGCAGTCCCTCACCAGGCTCGCTGCCTTCACTGCTGGATGTGAGGTTGTAAAACACATGATTGTGTGGTAAAGGGCAAATGTTTCCTGGTGATGAATACATTTCAATTACTTACTATAGAAAAAAAAGTCATAAATGCTACAGTTACGCTTTTCATTAACATATTGCAACATACAATGCAGAAACAGTAGTCTTCTGACTTTAAGGAGCTTGAGAGGTTGAGCAGCATTTAACTATATTTGCAAAGAAATTTCCAGCAATCAGTAATGGAATCTGATTTTCTCAGGTGTTTGAGATAACACTAAGCAGAGGATACAGTGAGTCAAACCTCCGTGAAGACCTGAAGACACTGTACTTGAAGCTTGGCATTGAAAATAAGAAGATGGTGTTCCTCTTTACTGATGCCCATGTTGCTGAGGAAGGCTTCTTGGAGCTCATTAACAACATGCTCACTTCAGGTTGGATATCACCCTAACTTCCTGGCTCACAGTACGTTTGTCTTTCTTAAAAGCTACAGCTGTAGTGCTCTCATCTTGCTCTCTCTCTCTAGGCATTGTTCCTGCGTTGTTCCCTGATGATGAGAAGGAGTCAGTTCTCAACCAGCTTCGGGATGAGGCTCTAAAGATGGGAGCAGGCCCTTCTAAAGAAAGTGTGTGGCAGTACTTTGTCAACAAGAGCGCCAACAATCTACACATTGTTTTAGGCATGTCTCCAGTTGGAGACACCCTGAGGACACGCTGCAGGAACTTTCCAGGTGAAATATGGTGTCAGGCCTCAATTAATTGTAAGATAATTTCTGATTTTGTTTTACAAACTGTGGATACTTTTTTCTCAGGACTGATGAACAACACTGTGATAGACTGGTTCCTGCCGTGGCCTCCACAGGCATTACTTGCAGTGGCTCAGTCTTTCCTCGGTGTGTCATTACGGCCATTTCTATCTTTTTAAAATGCATTTGTTATGGAAATGTTTGCCATTTAAGGGTTTATTTTCTTTAGTTGTGATGAGACAGTTTATAATTCTCCTGAAATATTATCCCTAAATCTAGATGTTTTTTTTTTAAGTATTCACAAAGTTTTGTTTTAATTCTTTTCTTTTTAACAGGTGAAAATCCAATGATTCCTGAGGCACACTCTGCAGAAGTGATAGCTCATGTATGCATGGTCCATACTTCTGTGGGTGACTACAGCAAGCTATTCCAACAGAAACTCAGACGTAGTAACTATGTTACTCCAAAGAACTACTTGGACTTCATTAACACCTATTGTAACCTCTTGGAAGAAAAGGACCAGTATATCCTGGGTGAGAGGATGGAACATGTTATAAATTAGGTGCCTCTGTGGGGAGGGTTAGATGCTACGTGGGTATGCAGTAACATGTTTGTGATGATTTGAGGCACTTTGTTTTGTGAACTTCCAGCTCAGTGCAAGCATCTAGAGGGAGGTTTGGATAAACTGAAAGAGGCTAGCGAGCAGCTAGCTGAGTTGAATGTCAAGCTAGCAGAGCAGAAAGTGGTCCTCGATCAAAAGTCCACAGCTTGTGAAGCCCTGCTGAGTGAAATGGCTGCAAACACGACTGTAGGTGAGTTACTGCATCTGTTGACCTGCGATTATAATAAACACAGTGTACTGCAGGCTTCCTAAAGTAGAAGCAGCTGTCACAAACCTCATATGATTACCTTTTCCTTATAGCCAAGGAGAAAAAGAAGCTGGCAGAAGACAAAGCCAAAGAGATTGAGGAGCAGAACAAAGTGATTGCTGCTGAGAAGAAAGAAGCTGAAAGTTCCTTGGCTGAGGCTCTGCCAGCATTAGAGGCTGCCCGCAACGCCCTGCAAGACCTAGAAAAATCTGATGTCACAGAGATCCGGTAAATACTCAGATTGTTTTCATTCTGTGGTTGAAAAAGCTAGCAATGAGGACAGACACTCATACTAAACCTCTGCAAAGGAAGATGATAGATGGTAGCCCAAAACTTACTGTATAGGAGGTTGATTAATATTTTAGAATTTTAATCGAGCAACTGATCAGTTTTGCAAAAACCGGGGCTTAACATACCTGACAAAAAAAAATAAAAAACAAACTTACACCATCTGTTACTCTATCCTCTCTCTCTGTCTGCCTCTCCTGCTGGTCCATTGTGCAGATCCTTTGCCAAGCCACCCAAACAGGTGCAGGTGGTTTGCGAGTGCATCTTGGTGCTGCGTGGCTACAAGGAGATCAGCTGGCAGTCAGCCAAAGGGATGATGTCAGAAGCTAACTTCCTGCGCTCGCTGATGGAGATGGACTGTGATTCCATAAATAACAACCAGGTCAGGACTGTCAAAGGTAAGTCGGCTTCATGAACAGCAGAAAGTCACCATAAAAAACGGCAAACAATAAAACCAGATAGTGTAGGCTATATGACAGTGGCATTTGCATTTTCCAAGTATGCCACAGTTGTTTTCTTTGAAATTTCCCCTGGCAAGGCTTCCTGAAGAACCTCCAGACGAGCTTTGAGGAGATGCAAGCCATCAGTAAAGCTGGCTCAGGAATGCTCAAATTTGTCGAGGCTATCATGGGTTACTGTGACGTTGCCAGGGAGATAAAGCCAAAGAGAGAGAAGGTAATGTAAGGTTTGAAAGTGCAATTATATCATGCTCTATAAGAAGGAACACAGATTAAACAGCCATATTTCCAACATTTCTTTAGGTGGCACGTCTAGAGAAGAACTTCTTCCAGAGTAAGCGGGAGCTGGAGCACATTCAGCGTGAGCTTAGCAATATCCAGCAAGAGTTGCAAACTCTCGGAGAGAAGTACCAAGCTGCTATGGAGGAGAAACAACTGCTACAGGAGGAGGCAGAGCTCATGGAGAGGAGGCTGGTGGCTGCCGACAAACTCATCTCAGGCCTGAGCTCTGAGAATGAACGGTGAGGCTGTAAGAGACACAACACATGGAGTCACAACACTTGCCACTATGAGCTTAATCTCCTTTCCTTCATCCCTTTATGTCTCTACCACTCACTCTTTTCAACTGTCTCCACTCAGGTGGACAGAAGATTTGGAGGAGCTGAAGCAGAGGCGCGTGCGTCTCCTGGGTGACTGTTTGATCTCTGCTGCTTTCCTGAGCTATGAAGGAGCCTTCAGCTGGGACTTCAGGAATGAAATGGTTTACCAAGTATGGGTTAAGGACGTGCAAGAGAGAGGCATCCCCTTGAGCCAGCCTTTCAAAGTGGAAAACCTTCTTACTGATGAAGTAGAAATCAGCAGGTGAGAAGGCGTGTGTGCTCACAACAGATTTTGAAAATCGAAACATGAGAAGACAATACTGCAATATGGATTTGTCCTATCAAGAATCAGATGTTGTGGTAACAGGGCAGGAGCCGATTGCAAATATGTGGATTCATCTTTATTTTGGCAGTACTTGACTCTGATTAAGGGGACTGTGGGTTTAAGTATGTGTTAAATAAATCTGCAGATGGGTCTCAGAGGGCTTGCCTCCAGACGAGCTGTCAGTGCAGAATGGGATCCTCACAACCAGAGGGAGCCGATTTCCCATGTGTATTGACCCTCAACAGCAAGCCTTCAACTGGATTAAGAAGAAGGAGGAAAACAATAACCTCAAGGTACAAAAAGTTTCATGCTCATATAGGTTATGTGTTCCCATGTTACATTCCCACTGCTGACATCCCCAGAATCAGCACTTTGCAAAGAGTCACGACATGAGGTCCTGACATTGTGGTCATCCTTTTATCCCCAGATCTCATCTTTCAATGATCCAGACTTCCTGAAGCAGCTAGAGATGGCCATCAAATATGGTTTCCCTTTCCTTTTCCAAGATGTGGATGAGTACATTGACCCTGTGATTGATAATATCTTGGAGAGGAATGTGAAGGGAGCAGAGGGCAGACAGGTCATTATGCTGGGTGACAAGGAGGTGGACTATGATCCCAACTTTAAACTGTATCTCAACACCAAACTGGCTAACCCCAAATATTCCCCATCAGTGTTTGGAAAAGCCATGGTCATTAACTATGCTGGTAAGATCCTTTGCCATGGCAACCATAGTTTGTGTCTATAAGTTTTGAACAGAGTGTATTAAATACTTTATCTATGTCTGTCCTTTTTTTGCATCTGTGTTACATGTAGTGACCCTTAAGGGTCTGGAGGACCAGCTGCTGAGTGTTATCATGGGCTTTGAGAAGAAGGAGCTGGAGGAGCAGCGTGAGCGTTTGATCCAAGAGACAAGCGACAATAAGAAGCTGCTGGAGAACCTCGGGAACTCCCTGCTCAGAGAGCTGGCCACATCTACAGGCAGCATGTTGGATAACACAGAACTTGTTTACACATTAGAGGAAACAAAGTCAAAAGCCAGTGAGGTCAGTTTGACAACAGTAAGGATCAGTGAACACATGGAAGAACAACAGTTTCACTCAAGTCATTAATCTAATTTTTCCTGTTTGATGTTGTTTTCACCAGGTATTTGAGAAACTGAAGCTGGCTGAGAAGACATCCGTGGACATTGATAAACTCAGAGATGGTTACCGACCTGCTGCCAAGCGCGGTGCTATTCTCTTCTTTGTACTGACAGAAATGGCTCTGGTAAACAGCATGTACCAGTACTCTCTAGCCTCCTACCTGGAAGTGTTTGACTTTTCACTGCGCAAATCTCTGCCAGACGCTGTTCTGCCCAAAAGACTGAAGAACATCATGAACACTCTGACATACAGTGTTTATAACTATGGCTGCACAGGTAAAATACTGAACTCCAGTTTCTTATAATAAAGCACAGCATTTATTATTATTTTGTTGATGTTATAACCTGAAGTGCCTGCATATCCCTAGGTCTGTTTGAGAGACACAAGCTGCTCTTTTCCTTTAACATGACCATCAAGACTGAGCAGGCAGAAGGGAGAGCACCTCAAGAAGAGTTGGACTTCTTTATTAAGGGTGAGATATCCAGAGCAGTTGAACTCCTGTAAAATGTTTAAATCGAATATTTAAGTGATCACAAACGTGTATGCATTCAATGTTCAAAGCAAATTTTCATGTTTTTCTACCTGATGTGTGAAGGTAATCTATCCCTGGAAAAGAGCAAGCGCAAAAAACCTTGTGAATGGCTTCCAGACCAGGGCTGGGAAGACATAGTGAAACTCGCAGAGCTCTTTCCTGAGCAGTTTGGCTCTCTGCCTGATGACGTGGAAAAAAATTCTACTGACTGGAAGTCTGTAAGTGACCACAGAGACAGACTCACTGTGTGCATTTCACTTATTCGGTTGAGAGTTTAAACCACATTCTGGTTTTTTTTTTTTTCACATCAGTGGTATGACTTAGATGGACCAGAGCAAGCTCCATTCCCCATGAAATATGAGAAGGACCTGTCAGCCTTTCAGAAGCTGCTGTTGCTGCGCTGCTTCCGTGTTGATAGAGTCTATAGAGCTGTGACTGACTACGTCACTGTCACCATGGGCGAGAAGTGAGACTGTTTCTATTACAGTATTGCAGTTTTTGTACATATAAATATATAAAATATATGTGTGTGTGTGTGTGTGTGTAGGTGTGTGTATCATATATATTTCAAGCCCTGAGTTTCAACATGTCTTCCCATATTTCTGCTCAGATATGTCCAGCCGCCTGTTATCAGCTTTGATGCAATCTATGAACAGAGCACACCTTCCTCCCCCATTGTCTTCATCCTGAGCCCTGGCTCTGACCCAGCCAGTGACCTCATGAAACTAGCTGAGAGATCAGGCTTTGGAGGCAACAAGTTCAAGTTCCTTGCTATGGGTCAAGGCCAAGAGAAGGTACTGAAGAATTCTTTGACATGTCACAGCTATGAAGCTTTATAGAGTGATGAAGTGAAATAAGTATAGTTATAAGTAGCTTATAAGTAGCTATAAGTAGTCACAATAAGCAACAACAAAAAGTGAAGAAGCTGAGTGTAATTGTCTTCTGTACCTGTGATAAAGGTAGCACTACAGCTGCTGGAGACAGTGGTGTCCCGCGGTCAGTGGTTGATGCTACAGAACTGCCACCTGCTGGTAAAGTGGCTAAAGGAACTGGAGAAGGCCCTAGAGAGGATCACCAAGCCCAATCCCAACTTCCGCTTGTGGGTCACCACCAACCCCATAAAGGATTTCCCCATTGGCATCCTGCAAAAGTCTCTGAAGGTGAAAAACATTTTCTCTTCTTTGCCTTCAGCAGGGTTTTCGTTAGATTGTTTGTAAATGGCAGGGTTAACTCTCTAAGATTCAGTAGTGGGCACCAGGATTTCCTCAAATAGGTTTTGTATTTAAGTGTTTTTATTCTACAAGTTGGGAGTTGATGAGTCATATACTTCTAGTACTTATCAAATACGTTTATGGAAACAGGTGTAGTAGCTCCTTTAACCCATCTTGTTTGAACACATTCACACTTATTTGTAAAAAAAAAAAAAAAAAAATCTTGAAACAAGGGAAACTGTACTGGGAACATCTGAGTGTATGAGTTATCTTTATAAATATTTTTTGTGTGTGTGTTTACATGTTGCAGGTAGTGACAGAGCCCCCGAATGGACTCAAGCTCAACATGAGAGCCACATACTCTAAAATCTCCCATGAAACCTTGACCAAATGCCCACACCCTGCCTTCCGTAGCCTGGTGTATGTGCTGGGCTTCTTCCATGCAGTGGTTCAAGAGAGACGCAAATACGGCAAGATTGGCTGGAATGTCCCCTATGACTTCAACGAGTCTGATTTCTTTGTAAGTTGAACAGGAGTCATTTACAATGTGTTGGAAATAATTGATTTAGTTAGATTGTTAGTCTCTATTTAAGTGCTATAATATCAGTTAAATTTCACTTTTTAACTATTTAAACAATGTAACTGTGCTCAACAGGTGTGTATGGAGATCCTGAACACATACCTGACCAAAGCTCACAACCAGGGAGACAGCAATATTCCCTGGGGAAGTCTTAAATACCTTATTGGGGAGGTTAGACTAAATTCATTGTGTTTTAATAAACTTTATATCTGTTATCCAGCAGGCTGATGCTGTAAGCTTAATATGTGTTTGTAATATTTCATAGGTGATGTATGGTGGCCGAGCCATCGATAGCTTTGACCGCAGGATCCTCACTGTCTACATGGATGAGTACCTTGGAGACTTTCTCTTCTACACCTTTCGGCACTTTCACTTCTTCAGCAACAAGGATGTAGATTACAAGATCCCTCCAAATGGGCCCAAGAAAGTATATGTTGGTCAGTTATTATTATTATTATTATTTTCACTACTTTACATTCTCTTACTTTTTCTTCTCTTACTAAGTTAATATCCCTGTCATGTGTTACAGATGAGATTGAGACCCTGCCACTGGTAAACACACCAGAGGTACTGGGCCTTCATTCTAATGCAGAGATAGGATACTACACACAGGCAGCTAAAGACATGTGGACTCACCTAATAGACCTGCAGCCTCAGACAGGTATGATTTGACATCTTTCATGTCTCTCGCCTCTTGATTTCTATGGCTGATTTCCCTCCTCAACACTGAACTCAAAGAGTTCAAAGCCAAAGAGCATGCCTGGAAGAAATGTTTTTTTATTTTTCAGAAGGAAAAGGTTCCACACTAATGATGGGTGTTTGCTTTATTCTCTTTTCTACTATTCTGCCAAATGCTTTCTCTCTTACTGCCTGTGCACACACTTTTATGCGTCAGGTGAATCTGGTGGAAGCATCAGCAGGGATGAGTACATCAGCCAGGTGGCCCAGGACATTCAGAACAAACTTCCAAAGTTATTCGACATGGACGTGATCCGTAAAAAGTTTGGCACCGCCATTTCCCCGACCTCAGTGGTGCTGCTTCAAGAACTAGAACGCTTCAACAAACTAGTGGTCCGGATGCAGCGCTCTCTGGCTGAGCTGCAGAGGGTGAGGAGGAGGGTCAGACCACAACAAGATATTTGGAAAACAAACAGGTTTGGATTCGTTCTAATTCTCTTGTATCCCACAGGCCTTGGCTGGTGAAGTGGGTATGAGCAATGAGTTGGACGAGGTTGCTCGGGCCCTTTTTAATGGTCAGATCCCTGCCATTTGGAAGAAGTTGGCACCTGACACGCTTAAGTCACTCGGCAACTGGATGAGCCATTTCAAGAGACGTTATGAACAGTATAGCTATTGGGTGAGGACGGACACTCATTGTCACAGATAACCTCTTACATGTAGCCCTCTGCATTATTTTGGAATTACAGAATAGATAACTAATGAGTTGAGAAAATATTTTCATGTCTGATGTATCTGTGTGTCTTGTGTCCACCAGGTGGACGAGGGAGAGCCAAAGGTAATGTGGCTATCAGGACTTCATATCCCAGAGTCCTACCTGACTGCCCTGGTCCAAGCTGCTTGCAGGAAAAATGGTTGGCCTCTGGATCTTTCCACATTGTACACACAAGTGACCCAGTGCCGCAGTGAGGAAGAAGTCAGTGAAAGACCTGGACAGGGTAATGAAATAACACTTAACCATTTGCAGAATGATTAATGGTGAGCTATTAAAGACTGATAAAGTCTTTTTTCCTGCAGGCTGTTTTGTGTCTGGCCTGTATCTTGAGGGAGCAGACTGGGACATGGAGAAGGGCTGCCTTGTGAAGAGTAAACCAAAAGTTCTGGTTGTTGAACTGCCCATTCTCAAAGTCATACCCATAGAGGCACGCCGCCTCAGGTTACAGGTGTGAACCACAGGCACTACATACCTCCATACTATACTTTAGTTCACAGTTTTGATGTTTTTCCCTAACAGTCGTGTGTATTTTTGTACCACAGAATACGCTACGGACACCAGTTTACACAACATCCTTGCGGAGGAATGCAATGGGTGTGGGGTTGGTGTTTGAGGCAGACCTGTTCACCACCATGCACATCTCCCACTGGGTGCTCCAGGGAGTCTGTTTATGCCTCAATCCTGACTAAAAGACAGCCCTCAGCCTCACTGAGCTGCTTAGCTTTCACACAGTCTGTTCTGGCATGTTAATGAATAAGGGTGAGAAAAGACTTATTGTGAAAACAAGTAAGTTATGATCAAAGAGTTTGCAAGTTTTCAAAAATGAACTGTCTTTAGAAAACTTGATGGGACTAATTTTCTTCCTCATTGTTTTCATTATTTACTCACTAGAGGGCAGCACACAACAGTACTGAGCTCTTCACTCTGGGCAGCAGCTCCAGGGATTTCTCTTGTGTTCACATTGGGCTTAAGTGCCAGTAGGCTACAGTGGGTCAGATTCTTTCAAGCATAAAAGCCTGCTACTGTTTGGTAATAAATAACTGTTTACAACTCAATGCAATCAACTTTTTTCTTTCTTAAAAAAATGTTCAGAATTGTCTGTTCTTAAAAAGGACAGCAGATGCTGAACATTTCGGCCGAGGTTGTAAGAGGAACATAAGCTGCTGTCTGCAGTGGAAAATGTAACACTGACCAAAGGTTGCTAAAGTTTTCCACTTTACCCAAGTAGCTTTTCAGCTTTTCTCTGCAGTATGGGTCACAGTGTGTGCTTTATTGTAACATTTAACAAACAGATCTGGTGCAGCACTGAGTAATCGAGGCTGCTGAGGTCAGCATGCCAAAGCAGGTGAAGTTTACTCTAAAAAGTCAGAGAGCCTCTGGAGGATCTGGCAGCTGGTGTGGCAGTGAGGTCACTGAAAAACAGAAATAAAAACTGCAATGGTTTTGAGACATAACGTGTACAGATACATCATGTAGTTATGAGAATGCAGCTGTAATCAGCGGCGTGCTGGCCTGACTAAACTGTGGACAGAAATCATCAAAAGACAAACAAGCAACATGAAAAATTTACTTAATTCTATTTCTTAAAACTTCTTACCTTCATATGAGATCATTGTCATACGTCACATTACTGTATTGTGCAGCCTAAAAGGGCCTCCTCTGAATGGCAGAGGGTAAAGGTTAGACAGGCTCTTTCTCAGCCTTAACTGGTACGACCAACATAAAGAGTGAAGATCAGGACATGTTTATGACCGAACACAGGAGGGGAGGAATTGTGTTCCCCTGCTGGAAAGAGGGGAAGAATGGTGTGTTGTTTAATGAACCTACACATACCTCAGTAAGCACATACCTACACAGACAATAGGTAATCCAGCTCTTCCTGTTTGCAAAGTGGGAAAAGGGGAAGAAATTCTGAAAGCAGGAGAGTAACTTCTCAAGAAAAGTGAGATAAGAAAAAAAAAATCCTCTCAATGGGACCGACCCCCGTCTCTCTCTCTCTCCTCAGAGGTCAAATTATTTTCAGCTGCTCGTGACTGGAGGGATTTACATTAACCCTACGCTGCTCCAGTTCCTGCTTTGCACCGCTGCCTGCACCGAGTGGCCTCATAAAATGCCAAGGGTGCCCTGAAACAAAAAACTCTGACACATCATTTTCCAGCCTTCCCCACCAAAACCCCAATCCCAAACAGTTTCCGCTTGTCGTGATTGAGAGCAGGTGGTCTTACTCAGTCCCCATTGAAGTGTATGCACTGTTTGCTGCTTTCTCCCTGTATTGTCGGGGGGTGGGGGCTGGTTAGTGCCAGTCAGAATGCCCCTCTGTCAATGTCAAACTGTTAATCCCATCTCTCATTAGCTGAGAATTTAACCAAAACTACAGAATACTCGGCAGCTGCATAATTACTCTTTGCAACCTGCAGCATCTTTTGCAGCTGGAGAGACTTGCAGCTCAGCCCATGGGGACCCGAGAGGTATAGTCAGCCCAACCACAGATATACATCTCAGGCCGCAGTTTTTGGTTGCAGTGCCAGGTGTTTAGTTTGGAGCAGGACTGCAGCTCTGTGGTTATTGGCTGCTTGCACTGTAAACCTACATGTCCTACATGCATGGGCAGAGGGAGGTTACAGTAACCTCAACTATTCTCCTGCCACTGTCCGCCGGAGCACTGATGGCTTTGATAGGGAGGCTGCAGACAACAGCTGCTAAAGGCAACAACTGGTCAAAAACATCTTAGATGCAGCAGGGTCCAGAAATTTGAGGCCACTAATCAAGATACATCAATTTTGCATTTGTTTCAAATGTAATTCTGATTTTTTTTCATGACAAATGAGTAAACCTGATGACCCATGTTATGATTTGACAGTGTTCCAAAGAGCTGCATGTGGTGTCACAGGATGCTTGGTTTTCTCAGTCTTCAAGTGCCCCCAGATTTGTTTACCAGGATTGAGGTCAGGTGACTCTGAAGTCCGCAACAGTCAGGACTCCTTGATCTTGTTTGGTTTTCAGGTTGTTCTTGTATTTGGGGTCATTATCTTGCAACCCCAATAACCACAGACTTGAATATTCCCATCTCCATGTTCACTATGGGTTTGATACACTACGTTATCATTCTCTCTCCTGTTCGTCTCCTTACATAAACCCGTCTGTTACTGCCATAAATCTTAAACTTGGATTCATCCGTAAATCTGACCTTTTTCCAGTCATCCACTGTGAAATGCTGGCTTTTCTTAGCCCACCCCAAATGTTTGGCCTTGTTTCCTTCCAGAGAAGTGGTTTAGAAACTGCTACTCATCCTCTGAGACCAGTACAGGACAGGCTTCTTTGGACAGTACTTTTGCTGATTGGAGTCTTGTGTTATTTATTTAGCAAATTCTGTATCTGATGTGAAATTGCTTTTCTATCTCTTTGGGAGCTTAGATGTATTGATCTCTTGATGGTGTGGTCACTTTTGATTGTGTTTCGGATACAACTGATCCATTTTCCTCAAAGTGTTTTAGAGTTCTGTGCGTTGCCCCCTTAGAAACCTTTAGTTTAGTCATGATTTGAAAGAGAAGGCTGCTCTAATGTTTTGACTTCTGACCTCTCACTTAATTCTGATGCCATTTCTCCCATTATCACAGTGCTACTTAGTGAGCAATGATCTTCTGGAAACTTCAGACAGCCTCATTTAGAACTGATGAGTAGATCAAATCCACCTGAGTGTCCTCTGAACTCAAGCTTCAGTGGAAGGAAATCTGACCTTTCCTACAAAGGAGTTAAGTTGGTCAAATCTTTAAATTTGCTTAAATTTGATTGCTGACCTAGGAATAGAGCAGAACCTCAAATATGTCCTCTTCGTTTTACATGGCATAACTTATTGTGTCTTAAACTTTAAATGTTTTTGAATCCATAAACTTTCTGATTATTTCCAGGTTTTTGTGAAAATATAATTTGAGATTTGCAATGTGGTCTTATACTTTTGGACCCCACTGTAGATAGATACTGTCAGTGTTGAACATAGACTGTATAAGGTGTTGAAGCATATTTGATATGAAGAATATACATGATCTTTATTCGGTAAGCTTTTAAATATAACAGATAACAGATGGCGGAAATGTTTAGGCACATGTGATGGTAACAATACAGTGATGAACCTTACTTCGGGCTTTTAAATATAACTTTTCGAATCCTATAGGGCCAGAACTTAGTCATAATTTGTTTTATAGCCTCTTGTGTTGACCAGAGAAAAAAAAAAGAAAGAAAGAAAAAAAAAACAATTACTCATCACCGGCGCAGCTCCAGTGATTTCAGAGGACCCTCGGAGAAGCAGCAGCCCCATAATTCATTTAGAACAAATACAGTGCGTAACGTGCCGTCGCCTTGAGCATAGATGCATTGTCCTCTGTGAGAGGTTGAAACGGGGCAGGGTGAAAAAGACCCAGCAGGCTGTGCTTTTAAAAGACCCGAGGAGACTATAAAACGGGTTTCATGCCCGCTGCTGTAAAAAGGCTCGGCTCGAAATGCGCACAGGCAGACGGAGGTAGGCAAAGCAGATAGAGAAAGGAGGACAACACACACTATTATCAGCACTCACTCACACACAGTATTCATGGTTTATTTTTCAAATGTCGGATCTCTGTCATAGGTAGAGACAAACGAGAAGAGGGAGTTTATGGGGCGGCATTTAGCTCACTTAGGATTTTAAGAAAAGAAAAGCTATTATTTTTCTTTTTCTTTTCTTTAATTTTCTTTTCTTTTTTCTTTTCTTTTTTTTAAAGAAACGAGTCAGATTTTTTTTAGTAGTTCATAGAAGTGCATGTTTAGTGAATAGGATGCGCGTCTTCTCCTCTCGACCCGGTGCTGTTTGACACATTTTCCCCCCGCGAGCTGGATCCACTGACCGGTGTGTTTTCTAACCCGGGGGAAGTTGGGCTCATTAAAACTTTTCTGGCCCTACTTTTAATGCCACGGAAATGGGACCGCGCCAACGGGAGAGCGTGTCCGCGCTTTGCAGAAAAAGTTTGCTTTGGACTGTGCTGATACTCTGGCTGTCCACGTTTGTTGACGGGACCTGGAAGACGGGACTTTACAGAACCTACTCACCCAGCAGCCAGACAGCAGCCTCTCACACCTCAGTCTATCAGAAAAGGTAAGGAAAGCATGCACTTTTATTTTATGGCGATACCTGCACACGCTGCACTGTATGTTAATCCTCAATCAAATAACCTTTCTTTGCCTCTACAGTCTATTTTCAAACCTAATAACCTCACTTCTCGTCAGTGCATGACTCTGCAGAGCTACTCCCATCTCCATCCATCTACCAGGTCCTATTGTCTTCCTAACAGTTGGTTTCCTTTTTCCTGTGCTGGCAGCACACAGTGCTCTGCTCCCAGCTCACCCACCTTCCCTCTCTGTGGTTTCTTAGAGCACCTCCACTGCCTCTGAGGCTGGGTTGTCTGCACTTTGTCCCCCTCAGTCGCATCATATGCTCCTTCTCGGGGTGCTCTTCAAAGCACCACCTTTTAGACCACACATCTGTCCACATAGAAGCTGCTCCTGTGTGGGTCCCAGTGGGGAAGACAGGAAGTATCTTCAATAAATGTTAGACAGTGAAAGAGGGAGCAAGATGAATAGCTTAAGTAAAGGTCACTGAATGAAAAGGGGCATGAGATGGTCTCATGAAGCGATTGATCCTCTGTGAGTTGTTGACGAGGGGGTTTCTGAAGGAGAATCTGTAGACTAAACACAGAGACCAGAGCGCGATCCAGTTCTGCTTCCCTCCTGGACAGGGACAGTGTTTAGCTCAGAGACTAGCCAGTGCTTAATGATTCAAAGGACGTTTCCCATCTTACAAATATTTATGCTGTCAGGTTGTGAGTGTGTGTGTGCAGATTACAGTGCGTGGGCTCAACCTGGCCAGAAGCTGAAGCCACTTCTCTCTGATGTGGCCCTTTCTCCTGGGTGTGCCCAGGTGGCTTTCAGCTCTCCCGAGCCTCGCTCCTCTGACTCACCTCCCCGCTCGGCTTCCCCCCTGTCACTCACGGCCAGAGAGTTTGTGGACATGTTTACTAAACACAAGCAGCTGGAACTCCGCTGCATCTGGACTTGTTTTGGGAGGGAGAGATGAGTTTACAGTCGGTTTGCTGCTGTTTGTAAGTGGCAGCGAAGGAATGGCAGGACAAACAGAGGGGAAGCTGCTGCTGCTGTGAGTCAGTGAGTCAGACACTGTGATGTCTTCAGAGGTCAGCGGGTTTGAGGTGACATGAGAGGAGCTGAAAGTCGCAGTCCACCTGCTGTCTGGCCTGATCCGTGAAAGCAGCAATTTATGGTGTGTCAACAAAGCCAGACAGTGGCAGTGGGACCTCAGAGAACAGAAGGCTCTCTCAGGGACATTAGCAACTTGACATTCATTGACAGAGACTTAACTTGTCATTGAGGTTCAGGCACTTAAAAGAAAATGAATATTAATTTTAGCAGACTGGGAAAGGATTCTGCCACGGGAAAACCTTCACTAGGACTATCCTCCCGTACCAGTCTGTCTTCACACAGTGATTACCCAAATCAAAGGGGATTAATGGCTCTTGAGTAATTTCTTGACTGGAGCGGTCGCTCTGTGGAGGAGCTGATAAAGTGTTCATTCACCCTTGGCGTTCTTAACAACTATATGAGCTCAGCACACTGAGGGGTTACGGAGGTAGCTGCTTCTTTATTTCTTGTCTCGCCCGCTTCTTTATCCCCCCTCGGAGGACTTGTCATGGTCTGACAGGCAGTCTGAGCCCTGTGGCCGCCCTCATTCCTGCACCCATCTTAACCATATCCACGTTTTCTTTAGGCATGGGAATGAAGAAGACAGAGATTCCAGTGGGCTGAGCCCTGAGTGGCTTAAAGCACCACGGCTTTAGATTTGACCATCCAGATAACTTCAGTTAATGCATGAGCTCAATCAGAATTGTTCATGGATATTAGGAAGCAGTCCCCAGTTGAAATGGCTCCATTAATAATTAGTGATGGCAGATATAGTAATCAGGATTGGTCTCTGGGAGTGAGAACATAAACCAGTGTAGAGCTGCAGCAATTAATTAACTATAAATTAGTTTGATAATCGTGTGAGGATTTGCTGCTTTTCTGTTTTATATCATTGTAAACTGAATATCTTAAGACAACACCTTGGACTGTGATGTTTTATAGACCAAACAATTAATGAAAGAAATAATTAAGAGATTAATTGAAGATGATCATTAGTTGCAGCAGTACCTTTTTAAAGAAAACAAACAAATAAATAATGTAAAATAATCAGGGTTTAGCTTCTCGGATGTGAATTTCTACTTGTTTTCTTTGTCTGTCATGATTGTAAATTGAAACCTTTTTGGGTTTTGGAAAAAAAAAGATGTCACCTTGGGTTTTGGGAAATGGTAATGGACATTTTCCACTCTTTTCTGACATTTTATAAACTAAATGATCAATTGATTAATCAAGAAAATAATTAGATTAATCGATAATGAAAGTGATTGTAAGTTGCAGCCCTATACCGGTGTCCCAATTACATGCACTGGAAGTGACCAGTCCACAAAGTCTCATTCATGATCAGCAGAGCAGCTCTTTTACTGCCTGTTTACACCCAGAGACACACTCAAAGCTCACAGGTGTCCAGGCCTGAAAGCTCAAAACAGACAAAGAAAAATGAGAGTTTTGCTCGTCCCTCCGAGGCTGCTGCAAAGAGTCACTTAGCCCTGACCTTCAGGGCCTCACTGTGGTGCTTTCATGATCTTCACTGTCCTCCGCACATGGAAAACACACTGCGGCTTTGAACCTGCAATATGATATCCCACCAGCACTAACACTCTCTATTATCTTACTCAATAATTCTCCAGATGCAGTCTGAACATACACCTTGTCAGTTTTTATTTTTCATTTTCTATTGCGGTTTGCTTTACGCTGTTCTCTTGTAGGCTTCCCTGGTTCTTTCTGTTTTTCCTAGAAGCTGCAGACTGTGACTCCAGGAATGTCGTATCTCTCTCTCTCTTCATTCATTTCACTGCCACTGTACTCTCTCTTTCTCTCTTTGTCTTTTGTTGTTGCACCACATTTATTTTACGCCTCCTCTATACCCCGTGGGACCAACACTGCTTCATAATTGTCTTTCCTTCCACTTCCCTGTTCCCATGGGAAGCTCCCTTGTGTGACCCTTATGATAAAATGACCTTTGTCTCCTGTCCTCTCCTTTCCTCTCCTCTCCTCTCCTCTTCTCTCCTTTCTCTTCTTCTCCTCTCCTCTGTCTGGCCTTTTGCCACATCTGTCTTTTGTCCTTTGTTCTCCCTTAGTATTTTTTCCCACAGACAGAAATCTAGAGAAATTCCTCTAGATTCCTATCCATGCTGCATTTCAAACATATCTTTGACTGTTCAGCCCTCCTCCTCCCACAGTACGTGAATGGACGGGTGGACGGAAAGGGAGTTACTGAGACGTTTTTCACCAAAGTCTCACCAGCGTCCTGCCCTCGTCAGCCCTCTTGTCAGTTCACACGCCTTAACTCCTGGATTCTTCCTCCCCACACAGTCTGCTGCTGAAAGTGCACCTACTCGGTAGCGTGATCATGAAAGATGCAGACTGCACAGCGCCCAAAGTGAAATCAGGGCACACACAGTAACTAGAATATAAGCCTTTTGACAAGTTCATGAGCTCTCTGTCAGCATTTGCATTCATTTACTGTTCAGCATGTTTTTGTTTCCCTCCAGTGTTTTACTGTCTTGGCATCCGTAGTGTTGAGGACCAGATGGACCAAAGCTGAGATTTTTTTTTTTTCTCCCGTCACTTTAAAATTGTGGATTTCTTTCTTAACTGTTGGCTATGCCTATGTGTGACTGTGAGAGATGGTTGATGATTTATTTAGCTTGGGCCCGGCATTCAGAGTGTGCCATGTGTGCTTAGAGACCCGATACTCACTGAGGGCCTGCTTGGTGCTTTTGCCAGTGAAACAGCACTGTGCTGGTGGGTTTCACACTTCATACCACAAGGGCGCCTCTAGTAAGAAGAAGGTGTTGACTATGAGACATTTCAGAGCGAAGGACTGAGCGCACCATGCACCTGTGTTGCTTTAAGAATAAAGCCATACAAAATTGAATAGACCATTATATAGTGAGCAACAATATGAGGAAAGTTATTGTTGTAGAGCTCTTAAATATGACCGATTTTTAATTTTAAGTCTTTTACATTGAAGAGGAGATAATGATGTTACCTGTACTCATTTAATACATTTATCTTTTGGCATCAAAGGAATATATCATCATCCCTACATCCTCTCTGCAGTGGACCAAGTGTTCTTCTTACTGCCTTGTAATTACTATGTAATTTGTCAATCAGTTTAAGCAAGTTATGTAGGTAATGCAGGTATTGGTTGTCAAGCCCTTTGGGAAATTGTAAACTCTGTTGTTATTTCAGTCACTGAAGCAGCGGTGTTTGGTATTTCCTCTTTGTAATTGCATAAGTACAATGCAAAGAGGTGGAGGGGGAGACCGTAAAACTCACCCCCACTCCCCTCCTGGTACCCCCTGGTGACAATCTGAGCTGTTCCCAGGTGAAACCTCCTCTCAGCCTGGGAAAGTCAGATGTTTATCTGTTAGGTCTGGAGGATAAGTGGTGGGGAGGAGTTGGGGTTAGTACCCCCCAGCTCTACCTGACCACAGCTGCTTCAATGTCTGAAATTTTCCACCGATGATTAGAGCAATTTTTTTTTAGACAAGGGAAAGCAATCATAGGGTAATCATATAGATCCAAATTCATTTTTGTAGCCTTACGGCTGATGGATATATACATGAAGGGTGGGCCTGTATTTAAATAGCATGTGTGGCAGATGAATTCCCTTCTCGTTTTTCTTTCTTTTCTTGACAAGTTTATGATTAATTCAAACTGCATCTTACTTTTGCACGGTTCCTTTTACTATTTAATAGTCCCTGGAATATGTTGTCCTCAACTCAACTATTTTTCACTTGTAACTTCTTCTGGCAGATGAACTTTAAAAAAAAAAATGCCCCAAAAGCTGCAGTAGTACACAGACATTTCTCATAGGTGCCCCCCCTTGCTAGCTGGTTCAGGTCTGTGTGTGCGGCCACCACAACATGTGGGGATTGTTAATGGGAGCTGGTACAGGGCTGCTTCGCATCCTCCGCCTTTGGCAGTTTCCTTTATTGTAAACTGTCTCTCACACACACAAACATATGGTCTCACATATTGACAAACAGACTTTGGTGGGAGCACCCTCCCACTCCTTGCGAACACATTGGCAGCAGAACACACAAAGTGTAGTTTTGTGCTGTGAGCCACACAGTATCCTTTGTGGTTTCTACACAGAGCCCCCTCTCTATACATCTATTGATTGTGTAAACACAGGCTGTAGTAATTGTTTCTCTTCCAGCTATTGCCATATGATGGTAATCAGGGTATTTATACTCTTCATTGTTAATAAAATAATAGTAACATATGGTAGCGTAAACAGCCTCAGCGTGTTTTCCATATATTAAAGCCAGGTAACCACCTAACAGTGTTATCCCGATTTGATAAGTAGAGGAATGAGATGAAACTGGCCTCTCATGCTAAACTTTTCTCCTTTCCCATCAGGAACACGGTATGTACTCCTGTTAGGAGGCTCATTGAGTTCTCAGTGAGGATTAAACAAAGCCAATTAGCTCTCAGTCTCTTTAAATGAGTCACCCTGTACAAAATTTGATGACATTTAGCCTAATGGTGGCACAAATGTGCTATAACTGGACCTTTTTACTGAATGAAAATATTTGATTGTGCTTCTAGAGAACCTAAGAAATAACTCATGGGTGAATGTAAGCGAGTACACTTGACTTGTCCTGCTCATATCCTCACTATCAGATCTTAACCTCTAAACTTTTGCATAAGCAGGTCAGTTTCTTAACAGCCTCAGTGAATCCAAAGTCTTGTAAGGCCTCTCTGGAAAGGGAGTGGACTCGTGACCCAGTATTAACCCGTACTGAAAATCTCTAATCTCTGTATGAGACCTCGTCTTCCTCTTTACTCCCTCCTGAGGGACTTTACCTCCTCTGAGGGTCCGCATGCAAACGGATGTGTATTGACAGAGGAGAGGCTGCAGTTTAAATAAAGCCTACAATGCACTCCTGCAAATCTCGTGGCTGATTAAATCCGTGTAAACACCATAAAGAAGTTTCAAAACAAAAGGGTGGGGGGAAGGGAAAGAAGAATCAAAACCCTCGGGAAGACAGCAGCGTATTGAATGTGACTGCGTGGCTAATTTACTTTTGTGAGCGCGCCTTAGTGTGAGTGCACTTGTCTGAAGGTGTTTTTAAAATATACACGGCTCTTCCTTGAATTATTTACTTTGAAAATGGGATTTTCCTCTGTGTCTAAAAATAATAAATTTTAGGCGATCCTACTGTTGTTTTATTCTAAACTCTGCTTTTCTGACTTTCACTTCACTTTACTTCTCTTCTCAGGAACTGGTGTCCTCATACGGTCACTAAGACGGTGACGTGCCAGGTGCAGAATGGGACAGTTCTCCAGCGAGTCTACCAGACCTGCCGCTGGCCACAGGGATGTACAGGAGGCAGGTGAGAAAACTAAGGGGCCTCACCACTAGTGCTTCTGCTGTACTGCTGAAATGTGAACCCTTTTACAGAGAAGAACCCATTTTTAAACACTTACATGGAAGTTCAGCCTTTGTTATTTGGTATTTTGCACCTTTTCTAAACACAAAACCAGGTTCAAGTCATATTGTTTAGACCATATTTACGGGAAAGCGAGCAAGGACAAACATTCACGCCATCCTCTGACAGCTGTGTGTATGTGATGGCTTTAGAGTTTGTGTTTGTTTTTCAGCTATAAGACCGTGGTCAGACCGTCCTACAAAGTGGTGTACCGCACAGTGACCTCGCTGGAATGGAAATGCTGTCCAGGGTTCAGTGGCGCTGCCTGTGAAGAAGGTAAGTCAAGAGAGAAGGAGGGTTTTCATGGATTCACAGACACATGCACACAATAGTTAAACAGCAGCTGATAGAACTGAACAGCAGTCAGGGCTCTCGGGGGGCCACATTGCAATAAGGCTGAGAAATAGTTTTAGAAAAACAAGTTCTCTCAACAAGTTTGACTTCTGTCAGTTTTCTCTTTCTCTCACTGTGTTCTCTTTCCTTCATCTGCCCATTCTCTTTCCATTTTTTTAATGATTATTTATCTCTTCAAGCTTATTTGTTCACCACCAGCTGCATCCCTCTGTTCTGCATTGCCGTCTTATAGCCTGCGGATGTGCCTTCCAATACACATGCACAAGTAATACTTATAAACAGGAGTGATTTCCATTAGGCTTACATAAGGCTGCTTCTGTCCTCAAAATGAAGTTAAGAAACAGGATCGCCCAGCCTCTTCAGGGTGAGTCAGATAGCTCCACTTTATTAATCAGTTTTAATGTGTTCATTCTAAGAGTCATTGTGCGACGTAAGGGTTGCGTCTTTTGTGTGGTTTTGAGTTTTATGGACCAGCTGGACCCAGTTCTCATCCTCTTAAAGTGCCATGCTAGCACTGCTGTTTTCATTTTTCGACTACAGTAGCTGCCCACCACACACAGACACAGACACACAGACACACACACACGCACACACACACCCAGTGTATAATGACTTCCCCTGGCACTGGCCCCTGTGTCTCGGCAGTCTAGGGAGAAGGGTGGAGCGTCTGTTTATTCCGGGACCCAGGTCTTGACTGGGTGTAACATAAATCACTGGGCTTGGTGGCGTAAAGGACAATAAATATTTACAGTGCTTAAAGTGGGCACTTTTTTGTGGTGCTGAAAGCAGAGGCTGTTTTTCACTTTTATGCTCCCACTCCCAGGTGAGCTAAGAGCAACTCTCAGCGGCCTGTAGTCTGCGACAGTGTGGCCTCAAGCGGAGAAATTTCTCCCATCTTCCTGCTTGTTCACTCATGACACACGTCAAAGCTACCTGAAAAATCATGTGCATTTTAGACCTGTCCCATTCTCACAGTCATGAAACGCATTCACAGTCAGACAAACCAGACTTTAGTTAACAAAAGCAGAGGAACACACGGTCAAACAGGGAGGAAATTATTCAATTAAGTTGTTGCTGGAGGAGATTCCCCTCCGGTTGTCATGGCAGTAGGGGGCTGCCGAGCCGACAGGGATGCTGGGATTAGCCACTTATCTGAGCGTCGTTCCGGGTGGTTCAGATCACAGGCGGTGCTGAGTGGAAGTGACAGGTCCCATTCACAGGGCCTTTACTCTCCGGCACCATGGATTCTATCCAGGGCCACCGGCGCTTTGTTCTCCTCCTGCCGCGTGAGCAGAACCTCTTGCCAGCCCAGAACCTGATACCCCGCCGCTGTCTGCCTCATTCGCCGCTTTAAGGAGAAATAAAAGCTTGCCACACGGGCAAAGCTGGAGACCGGATTGTCCTTAAATCTGTTGCTATAGAGTTGCCAAGTGAAGTTAAAGCTGCATTCGTAGTTCAGTGGGTGCAAGTCTCAAATCCGGGATCTTAATACCTGTGTGTGGCTCCATCTGCAAATCTCAACGCATTACTTTGTGAATTTCCAGACAGCTGTTAGCTCTTGTTTGACCTTGAGTAAGGCTGAATTAAAAAGGCTCAGTAAATGAAGCACTCTTTCTTATAAAAGAACAGCTATCATCTTACTACACTTTTCCAAATCTACTGTCTAGGTCAGACTTTAAGAACATATTTCTTTCGATCTCAAAAATCTCATGAATAGCTAAAACCGGATACATGTATGTTTAAAGACCTTTTTTGGGGGAGGGGTTTCCAGATTTGGTCATATGCCTTTGCTCCCACCATCCCTTTTCCTCTGCTTGTCTGCTTTTCACAGACTGTGGAAAATGTGTATGATCCGCTCATTTACTTACGTTGCCCTGCTTTTACTTCCACTATTCTCTCTCTAGGCCACCTCAAAAGCCCCCGGCCATGTCTGACTCCCAAGGCTTTACAGCAGATCTTGAACGATATCCATACCAGCAGGACTTTGGGGCTGGGGCTGCTTTAAGGTGGAAGAGAGGAAAGGAAGTGCATCATAAATTGAGAGCACGGTTATTGATATGGTTATATTTTACATGGAAATGGGAGTTGTTTTCTCTTGTCTCTCTCCGTTCTCACCCCTCTGCCTGCCAGCTGACTAGTCAGCATTCGTGAATCAACAGGTCGGATGTGAAGCTAAGATAACGTGTCTCTGTTTAGGTTTTGGATGATGCGTTTCCAAAGCATCAGTGTGCAGAGAGCAGATATAAATGAGAGAGCATTATGGGAAGAGGTCACGCAATGCTGTCACCCAGTCATACACAGGATTGTGAGGATTTTTGGCCTATCATGTTCAAGCTGTGGGCTCCAAAAGCAAAACATTACATCACACCCAGGCAGATAAACAAACTTACTCCATCAGAGTTCAAGCGGAGTAAGATAACACTGCATCAGACAGGCACCTTTCACATTCGCTCTCTTTTGCTTACTTCCCGAACCCAGTCTCAGGACTTGGCTGGAATTCCAGGCCAATGGTGTAATTACTGGGTCCTAATTGTTTTCTATGAGGTTTGGGAGATATTGTCTTACTTCTGGACCTGGAATACAATGGTCTTTATCTCTGATTGAGCCTGAGAAAAAAAAAAGGCTAAGTATTTGCAGATGGAGGCACTTTCATAGCCTGCCAGAAACAGGGATTTAATGTATGCCTGGTTGGCTTTGGCATTCCAAGTAAGTAAATGCTTGTTTTCAGATGGGATATCCCAACTTATGCAACATCACACACACATATCAAAATTATACTTCATTTAGAGGCAATTTTGTGATATGGGAATATCAAATGTAACCCATAAAAGCAACATTATTAGATTAAAGCTGGCTCTCAAAGACTCTATCACATACAGACTGCATCAGCATCAAGGTACAGCACAGCAATAAAATGTGACTGCACACTCAGCAGTCGTGAAAATCTGTAAAATTCATAGGCAATTTGGACTTTTGCCCTCCGTCTGCTAATTTTGATGGAGTCTTAAAAGTGCGAAGATGACACTAAGAGACAGCAGTTGACATCTCAGCCCTGATTTGATTTATGGAAGAAAGCACTTAAAAGAAATATGGCTGTAGCTTATCGCGGGAGGGGGCCACCGTGCAGCAAAACATATGGGGGAACGTAGACTTGAATTAGCACGGCTGTCAAAAACCCTGCCGGGGGTCCCCGTCAAGCCATATCTCGCAGCCAAGCGGAGGCTGCGGTTTTTGGGTTGCAATTACGGTATGGCTGGGAGGCAGAGGAACGCTGTCTGTAATAAGCCACAGAAATGTAATCTGTGTTTTCACAGCTCGGCGCAGCTTATCACAGGCCTACACGCTAAACCCTGTGCTTTAAACATCAATCGGCTGCAGCTTGCCATTAGCAAAGGAAGAGTGGGAGTGCGTGGACGTCGGTATATGTGTCTGTCTGACTGCCAGAATGAATGCGTGGGTGGGAGAGCGAGGTGTTGAGGATTTGTACAGTGAGGGATGCAGCTGTTCAGTGTGATTAGCTGCTTTTAATGGCAGCAGGCTTTAGTAGCTGTGAGTGGAGGGACCCCAGCCTGAGGTCAGAGGGGAGGGAGCTGAACAAGAGCAGGTGACCTCCACTCCCACACCTCTTAGACCACACAGAGCAGCATTATCAAAGTCATTACACTGACAAAACATAGAGGCACCTTTGCATTCAACCCTTCTCTTTTCTTAGCCACAATCCTGGATTCCCTCGTGTTTGCATTAACAGGCGTTGAATATGTTTGTCTCTCTTGTTCCAGGTCATTCACAAAAAAAACAAACAGATTTGATGTCAGATTTAGCTGCATTCCCTCCCACATCCAGAGTATTTATGCATTCATGAGAAGACATCTACAAAGACAGGTGAATTGCATACATTCAGGGAGGTAGCCTGCAGCCAGTGTGCAGGAAAGGCCAAAGCAGCTGATATTCATGGTTATGTAAATGGCTAGAGCAGCACAAGTGCTGAGCCCAAATTGGAAACAGCTGAAGTTAAGGCGAACTGGGCTGAGAGCCCCCGATGAGATTAGACATGGGAGCATCCAGCCATCTCAGCCCACACTGCTCCTCTCAGGGGAATTGTCATAATAGTCATTAATTAACGAACAACACCACTGAAAATACCAACCAGCTAACCTAAAATTAACTAAAGCAAACAGTGGAGGGAAGTCTTTTTTTTCTTCTTCTCTTCTCCTGTCTGCCTTTCTTTTCATACTGTCGTCTTCTTATGTAAGTGTGTGCTGGTATGTGCATCAGTTTTATGAAAAATCTCCAAGTTATACTTCATAGAGGGGCTCAGTTATTTAAATTGGAATATATACTAATAATTATGATAATATTATTTTGACATTATTTTGAAATGTTCCATGCAAACCACAAACAGAGCACACACTGTGCAGCACAAACCTTGCAGGCTTTGGAATAAAAATGGTGGAGTCATAAGAATTATAATTATAACTCCCTACGCCTTTATGGTTTATGTTTGCCCACATTATCAGAAGGCCAAAGCAAAAGGCAGGCACAGTAATGGTAGAATGTCATTTTCTAGCACAGCCTGGTTCGTTTAGACTTACAGGAGATATGACTATACATTTTATTTGTCATAATGTCTATTTTATTTATGTGAAATCCTGTCTATACATAAAGAACCACATTTGATTTCATGCTTTACGCTCCATTTGTTGACCTGTATCTTCTGGAGTTTAGTCTGTTCTTCTCTCAAATAAATGGCAGCAAACTTCAAGAAACACAGACATGCAGGTCTTTTGCTGAATCCTTTTTTTTTTTTTTTTAAGTTTCATACAAGCTTAGCCTTGAATCTGAGTTAAGTTTTATGTATCTGGCTCCTGGACTGGAAATGCCTCTTCTGCTTACTGATTTATTTATTATTTCCCAAGACTTCCCTGGGGAGTGCATTGAAAACTAGTTTTCCTGCAGTCAGAAAGAAATAAAGTGGGCCGAGTCAGCAGCGCAGAACAACTTTTAGGGATGAAAATAGACACACACACACATGCACACCTACGCCATGGCAGCTGGTGTATTCTTCTGTCCCCAATAAAGCAGAGGCATTTCCCTTCACCCAGTCGTTTAAGTGGACTGAGGAGTGACCCACAAACAGGCTCTTTACAGCCTGACAGATCACGCAATCAGGAGCAGAGAGAAGAAAGACACTCTCTTCCTGGCCGAGATAAGGCCAAGTGAACTTGTAACACACATAACTTTTATCATGTAGGAAGATAAAGAAAAACCTTTGAAATCCTGAGCTTTTTTAAATCCTCCTCACTAGTAGAGGGCTAGAGAGTGTGGGCTCTACCTCCTGTCTCTCTTCTCTGATCCACTGAGCGACTTGTGTGATTAAAGCTGCATTAACCCGTCTGCTCCCTGCCCTTCAACATATCACCGTCTCTCAGCTCGCAGGTATAGAATGCCGTGATGTAGGTACTGCATAACACAGAGCTACTGTCTTTAGGTAAGCTCTGAGAAGGTAATGAAGCATATTTGGCGTTTTGACGTCAGTGCTGAGACAATGGCAGCATTGATGGCGAGGGTCTTGTTGGTTCCATACAGCTGTGATGAGTTCAACGGATCCACTTGCTGCCAGCATCTCTTTCGCAACCCCGGACTTATTGCAGATCACCATTTCTTGTCTGAATTCAAGTCACCCATCCACTTGTTCCACTTTTTTCTTTCTTAATTTTCCTTTTCCCTCTTTAATTAGCTTTTTAAAGGTATACAGTGTGTTTTTCTTTACCAGTTCTTGCTTTTACACAAAAAAGTTTATTTCTTCATAATATAAATAAGGCCACAAGTTATTAATAAACCATCTTATCGAGGCCACTTTGAAGAAGTGCAAAGATGTGATCGATTTTAGGCTCGATTCTTCAAAAATTCACTCTTTCCTTCTCTTGCTCCGTGAAATTAATTTATGTCTCCACCTTATCTCTGGCTCATCCCCAATTATATCCACATTCTGGACCACAAGAACATAAAAATACAATGAACACAACTGCTTTTGTATTTGATATTTTTTTCTCTTACACTGTATCAGTCTGTGGTTTCTGTACACTCCCAGTAGTCCTTATGAGCTAGCTGCTCATTTGTCACAGCTATGAGTTCATAAACATATACAACACCACATAAGAGAGGTTCAAGTGTTGTGGCTCCGTGGGTGGGGATTTTATGATGTCGACCTTGAAACCTTCTCCACTCCCATGTACACTAAACCACAAACAGACCACCACATCACAGAGATCTTGCTGTGGTGTGTTGTGGTGACATCATTTATGGCCTCTCGTATCACAGACCTCCCAAACATCCCCCTACTCCTCTGGTTCAGTCTCAGTTTCCCAGCCTTTAAACGCTGCAATCTTGGATGAGGTGTAGAATTTTAAAGTCGTTGCCCCTGTCTGACTTTTGAGCTCTGCTTTCAGCTGGTCTTTGCATATATTTCCATTTGCTCATATGGATGATACGGGGATGAGGGGAGTGGTGCTGATGGTTGTGATTAGCTCTGGACTGAAGACGAGAGTGGAGCGGAGGTTTGGATGAGCTGCACCAGCAGCCGGTCTAATTAGAGACATGCCTGGTTGGCTTTCATAGCTCAAACCTGACAGAGGAGCAGGCATTCCCCTCAAGGAACCAATCGCCTTGACCAAAGAGAAATGACCTCACTTGATTGGCTAGAGGAGGAAAGAGTAGAGGATAATAGAATTTGCCTCCGGAGATCAAATGTCTGATATAAAAAGCTGAAGCTATACACGGTTGGCAAAGTGGGACTTCACAGGAAGCTGTACTGGTGTTACAGTCACAGACAAGAAGAGGGCTGTGAGAAGTCTACTACTAAGTTTGTTTGCAAGAGTTTGGTTTGTGTGTTTTTAGTATGTTGTTTAGACAGTGTTGCCAGGTGCAAAAAAAAAAGAAATTCAGGGCTAACTATTGTACAATCAAGTCCAGACTGCAGGGCATGCGGACCTGAGTTTGCGGCGTGCTGTATATAAATTTATGCCAAATGTTCGTGCCATGGTTCATACTACATCTATCAGTTAACGCTAAGTAGACTGCAATGGGCTCAGACTACAGTTCATTAGGCAGGCTACAGGAAACGCTATGAATTCTAGCACATGAGCAAATACGGTACAGGTTAACCATACCAATCACATATTGTTAAATACAGTCCCATAGAACGCCCATGAGTGGCAACAGTGGCTGTCTCACAAGACCTGAGCTAAAAAGTGATTAGATGCTGTAATTTATTGCAAATCCAGGCTCAGTTTTCTGCAATAAATTTTTGTACAGTGCCTAATCCATCATCCAGTCATGGTGCCACACTGAGGCAGGAGATCATGTAGATGTTAGTTTATCCTCGGCCAGGTCAAAACTGGTTAAAAACTTTCAGCTAAACTTTACGCATTTGTTATTTTCCACCTTGCACTTGCATCTTGAGCTCCCTTCTGTAAACGTGGTTTATGTTTCTTGTTATATTTCTTATGTAATGTTTTTAATGCTTTTTATAAAACATGTTGAATTGCTTATGTGCACAAAAATGTGTTAAAGACAAACTTAGTCATGTTCAGCGCTGGACAGAAAGTGTGTGTGTGTGTGTTTCATGTATGCAGAGTGCTGTTTGCCCTGCACTAATAGAGCATGTAAGACATGCATCATTTAAGAAAGAGCTCGTATCTCCTTTGCTTTCCTTCATCGTCTGGGGTCATGTCTCATGGGCCTGCAAACACATTCAGGTGTTTTCATTCTGCAGCGCTCTACAGACTGTTTCAACATGGCACGGCACTTCCTTTCATCATCTTCTTGTTCTCTTGGAGACGCACATCTTCTGGGATCATCTCAGGGGCACAGAATTGTGTGCAGGAAGTGTGGCATGCTTCAGTAGTCCAGGTCCAGTCTTTGTGGCTGGAGGGAGAGGTTGTGGCAGCGCTGGTGTGGCTGGTGAGGCAGTGTCGGGGGCTCAGAGTCAGAGAGGCCCAGCGAGGTGAGCTCATTAACAACAGGACGTACCCCTGAACCTCTAAACCCAGGCCTGCATTCCGTCCGCTCCATTGCCCCCTGGGACTCATCCAGGGGGGCTTTAACAGCCCCGGTGTTTTGGTTGGACGCTCGCCACAGCTAGAGCTGAGCTGTGCATGACGACCGCCCCCTCCTCCTCCTCCTCCTCCTCCTCCGCCTCCTCCCCCGCCTCAATCAGGACCGTAAATACAGTCCAGAGAGAGCGTCTGTGTGTTCCTGTTTCCTCAGGTGTTTATTTCTCTCTCACGGGTTCACGCTGAGCTCACAGTCAGAGCCTGGCAGCAAACAAACATGCGCACTCGCACACATGCACACACGTTGAAGGCACCAAAAACACCTGCTCTCACCGGCTCAGGCACATACATCTAGTTTGTATTTACAGACAGACATGTGACGCACACTAAATTTAAACTTATATATTTGCACCACAGATGAATCGGGTTGCACAACCAAACAAAAAAAAAAATGGGAGCTGAACTTGCTGAGTTTCTGTAATCAGTGAACTTGATACAGGGTAACAGACACGTGCTCACTGTCTCTTTCTGTTTCCGCCTGCACACAAACTGTATATCACTTGCATGTGGGCCTTATGATAGACTGACAGGGCAGTAAATCACTGCTACTGTACCAGAGTTGGAGCTGTGTAAGCTCTGTCTGCTGCTATCATTGACTGTGGGTTGAATGGACAGAGGATGATGTCATGGTACTTTTATTTCAGTTGGCCGTCCTCCATGTTGTCTTCCTAAAGGGCTCTGTCTCACCTGATGGGGACCGAATGTGGTCCCGTGAGGCCCTGTCTAGTCAGGTTTGTGGAGACAGGCAGACGGCCACAATCATCAAATCATTTGAAAAAAAAACAAAACAAAGATACGGTGTGGTTTGTTTTTGGGTTTTTTTTTTAGTTCTATTGCTCTGCTGTTCTGTTGGTCTGTGTTAATGTGGATTTATATTGTGTTATCAGCTCGTGTTGTGCTTTAACTGTATTCCCCAAAGTAAATGTGTTTATAATCTTTCATTCACTGTGATAGGGAGATATAATAATAGCCAGCAGAAGGTTTGTTGTAGAAATGGCTTTGCTTGGTGTATGTTACTGAAAAGAAGGGTAATAACTGAGCCTTTCATCAGCTTGCTAAATGCTACATTCCCTAAGTTCAGCTTCTCAGTTGTGATGATCTGCTGTTTTCTTTTTTCTTTGTCATGAGGAAATAAATTGATCATTTTTGGCTCTTACTCTGTCAATCACACAAAAACTATTTGAAGACATCAGCTTGGGTTTTAGGAAAGGCACTGTAGTGAGCAGGTAGCGTACTGCAAACTACTACAACTACAAACTAACTACTAAAAAAAAAACATGAACCAAATAACTTATCCTTCTCATTTTACACATTGGATGTAAAGAAAATGAGGAAGAAAAATATAGGCTTAGTTTTGTTAAGTTTGTAGTTTTTCTCTTTTGTGTATGTTGAATGAAAATACCTAAATCAGTATTTATCTGAAATTAGGTAAATGCTGATACTGATATGCCAGTTGTACAGCTCAGACTATCTGGTACTGAACCACTGCCTGTACACAGTTTGGCCTCTCTGAGCCTTTTCAGAATGGTTACCCTCTTTGGACATCCCCCATCATTACATCCTATTTACAAAAGACCAAAAGGATTATTCTCAGTTAATGCGTTTTATATGAACTCTTCACTTTGCCTGTGTAAACCTAGCTACTCGAGTAAACAGAGCCCTATTGAAGCAGAGTTACTAAATCTGCGGCCAGATGGGTTCTCGACCCCGAGACAAAGTGGAGAATTACAGTTTGTCCCGAAAGTCCGAGCTCAGCTCTCACCCCCTTTTATCCCCCTGGCCTCCCTCAGAGGAGGGAGGGGATAATCTATTCCCTCGCTCATAGATGGGGAAAGAGATGAGTGTGTAAAACGAGAATGGCTGTACTAGTGAAAGGGTGGCACAGCTCCAGTGGGACACGTTTCCCCAAGTGCTGCCTGGTAGAAAAGGCAACGAGAGCGAGAACGGAAAAGAGGACGTGTTTTTCTTCCTCCCTTGTTGTCACAAGCTGACACTTGCAAAGAAATGAGATGGCACTGTTGTTTTAAGCCAGACCAAGGAAAAATATTATAAAGGACATGGAGAGAGGAGGGAAATGGAGGGGTTTTCTTAACTGGAACGGTCTGTTCATGTTACTGTTAAAAGGACAAAGAACAGACTGAAGTAATAACCATGATGAGCATCATTCATGCTTTCTCTGGGAGCCATAACCACAATGTTCCTTTGAGGTCATTTATCATTTCATAATGTAACTAAACTTTAGAAGTAAAATTAGATTTGAGTCTCCAGTGCCTTTCTATGCTCTGTCTGATGCTCTCACAGTCCACGCATCGCTACCCCCTGGGTGTGGGTGGGTAGCTGTAGGGACGCCAAAGGGGTGAAAGGGCAGAGAATTGAGGGGTGCAGGGTTTGTGCTTTGCTGCAGAATAATGGCAAGTATTGTTCCTTAAGTGGCAGCACTGGATCAAGTCTATCATAGAAAATTTCTTGACATCCTCATTCGGCTCACGCAGTCTTAAGTTTCTGAGACACTTCAGAGCTGCATGTTGTGAGTTGGTCATGCTAAGGCAGTACAATGTGCCCCTTTTAGCGCCTGAGTATCAGTAAATCTAAAGAAAGATTAAAGCCAAAGAGAGCACTGAGCAAGTACCTCTGCATTTAGGAAGATGATTGACTGAGATATCCAGGGATATCTCAGTGCAATTTGTGTTACATTCGGGTTTTTTTTATTTGGTTTTGTGGTGTAACTGTCCTTTGTTCCCCTGTTTTCTCCTCATCTACACTGTCAGACTGAAAGCTGGCCAACATGGATACCTGCCAGAGATGCAGAGACTCCAGAGGTCATTATGAGTGACGGCGAAGTCTCAGCCTCGGACTAATACTTTCTCTTGAGATGTGTAATTGTGATGGAGGCCTCACACACTCCCTGATCCGCGTAGGGACAGGAGAGGGCACGCTGGGAGATGAATTACAAACACTGCTCTGGATCATTCATCCATCAGAGCAGCTCTTCTCGCCAAGCTGGAATTCCTTTCCCCTGGCTGCACCTGACAGTGCAGAAACTTTAGCCCGAGCTGCCGCCAGTTCACTTTTTGTTCCAAAAGTGCAGCTGAGTTTGCTGGAGCTTTTCAGGAGGTTCTCAGTCAAGACCGAGGCAGCTTCTGTCAGCAGCAGGCAGCCGCCCTCTTCTCCGGAAGTGCCTGAAGGATTGATCTGAGAGGCTGTGCATCAGACGGGTGGAGCGTGGATGGCTATCATCAGCAGTTTGATTCTACTTGCTGAATTGAATTGATGATGAAAACTGTAGACGTTGAAAGGCAATGGCATAATGAGGTAGAGTTCACTGTGCGCAGGGTGCAGAAAGAGAGACATGATTATTGGCTAAGGAATATTCAGAGACTGAATACGTTTTCTTCCATATTCCAAGACAAAAAAGTCCCCAGAGGTGTTGTTAAACTTTGCTTTGCTGTTTTAACCAGCACCAGAAATTCATCCTTGACATCTCCACTCACAAAACCTTAATATCACTGAACCTGTTTGGGAAGTTGTGGAGCACAGAGTTTATATCTGTCTGCGTCATCTCTTTTGCAGAACGTTTCAAGATTCAGTACAATAGAGTTTAGGATTGTATGAGAGGAAGGGAAAGGGCTGCCTTCATGTGGTTGTTTGATGCGTATTGCCCCAAATTTGCTGATGGTTGCTGTTATAAAAGTTTTTGCAGTTATGAGTCAGACTGTGGCCATATTGAACCCTGAAGTTTAAAAAAAAAGTACTTTGAGCAATGCTAGCTTTTTTTTTTTTTTGCTCCATCAACTTTGCACAGTTTTGTCACTGATTCCTCACTGAAAAACATATATACAGAGAAACCAAGAGGATAAAGAGGACATAGGTTCAAATCTCACATAAAATGATTGCTTGTTTAAATCCCTAAAGATGTGCTTTATTCTGTAGTTTTTGTGACAAAATACTATGTACCTATCACGCCAGCTCTCCAGGTAAAGTATTTTACCCTGACTGTGCATAATGGGTCAGCCAGTGCACAGATAGTGGGATCATCACTGAGCTTTGTCACTCTGAAATCAGCCCTGAGGCTCTTTGGCTGTATCTCATGTATGAGTTATGATAACTCGTAACGCTCTCTGGGTTTTCAGCCTCATAACTTCACAAAAATAGGGAGGATGACTTAAGCGCAATAACAGTATGAAATTACTTTTTTCCACTTGTGCTGAGTCTTATCATCTCACCACCGAGTGACATCATGTGTAATTCTGAAGCTTTCATAAAGCTTTAAACTGAAATACTTTCTTTTATAGTGGTCTGCTGTATAGTTTTATGTAGATGGGTGTATAATGAGTTTTAAAGGTTGATTTGCCCTAAATCGTCACTTGTGATTGTTTTTTTTTTTTTTTTACAGCTTTCATAAGTAGTTTAACAGTCTGCAGATAAAACAGAAACAGCCCCCTTAAGTCAGAGCAATTAGCCTTCATGTTTCATGTGTAGCTGGAGAAACTTAATCTCTCAGTAGTGACTTTTATGAATCAATTAAAGCATGATAAATAGAGGGTGAGTAAGAGAATCAGGAGCTCATAAGAGGTGCCGTTGATGGTTTTGGTTTACCACTGCATCTTGAAGTCCTCAATATAGCGCCCTGCACTTTAACCTCTGTCTGTTTTCAACTCTCTGCGCTCTGCTCTGCGCTCTCTCTCCATATCTTGAGGTGTCACCGTTTGATAAACTGTACTTCAGACATTTTTGGGCTTGGAGTCAGACGGTGGGACACATCCATCCATTTCTACTACAGCACCAAACGTCTGGAGAGATCAGGTCGGTCTCAGCCAAGACCTCCAGGTCTGCTCCAGAGCACAACTCACACTGCCAGATATCAGCGATGAAGAGGGGAGGACAGAGAGGATACACACATCATGTTTGGACTACACACACAAACACGTACACACACACACACACACATACGTGTACACTCTAGACAGACACTGCAAACATACACACACATGGGAGACATATTTAGTCGAGACACACCAGATGTTTTATCTCAGTATGTATGTGTCAGAGCACACTGCTCACTCTGACGGAGGAGTGTTGCTCGGCCAGTCGCCATGGCTGCTGTGACCGGGAACACTCTGATAAATTACGCAACGCTGACCATGGCGGGGAGGGGGGGGGGGTCTCGTCTGTACGTGATTTAGACCTGAAAAGCCATAAAAGACCCGTACACCGTAAGTCTTTCACAGACTTTTGACTTCTCCCTTGTGAGTCGTTTTCTGAAACTAACGAAACTTTATCTTCACCTTCTCTGACGGTCTAAACGTCACCACTCATGTCTAAATCACTTTTATGTCAGTTTAATGATTAATTACTGAAGTAACAAAACTGTGTTGATATGTTGATTAACACTGTGTCGCTGATTACTGGATGTGATTAAAAAGCCAAACAATTGCATATAAATCATAATCAAATTAATCATGTAGTTCAGTCTAGTTCAGTGAAGCTGTCAGCACCTAAACATCCTTTCAGTCCTTCTCAAGACTTTTTGAATGTGTCACATGTGAACGGGGATGTGATGCTGTAATTTTTAATCTGCGACCTGGAAACAGTCCCTCAAATCTCAGAGCAACTGTAAGACACATATCAGAGCTACACTGCTACTATTTATTAATTAATCAGCAACAATGAACACATAAAAGAATAATCTGGTAATGTTTTTATGCCATTTATCAGACAGAAATTCAGACATTCTCAGGTTTCAGCTTCTCAAATATGAAGATTTGATGCTTTTCTTTGTTTTATAGCACTATAAACCAGAGGTGTGGACTCGAGTCACATGACTTGGACTCGAGTCAGACTCGAGTCATGAATTTGATGACTTTAGACTCGACTTGACAAAATGTAAAGAGACTTGCAACTCGACTTGGACTTTAACATCAATGACTTGTGACTTCACTTGGACTTGAGCCTTTTGACTCGACAAGACTTGCTACTTTCCTCAAAAACCCAAAGATTAAAAAGGATGTTATTAAGGAACGCTCTGTATCTTTCTTTGTATGTGTGCGTCTGTGTATGTGCTGTCGGCACAACATCCAATCAAATTAGATCAACGTTGTTTTGATCCGACAGCATCCATCCAATCAAATTGCAGGACAACCAATGAAGACGGACTGTCAAACAGCGCGCTAGCTGGAAAAAATGATACCAAAGATAGTTTCGTTCGGGTATAAAAACTACGAGGTGGTCAATAAAAAACGAATTGCAGTATGCAAAACATGTGGCTCGAAGATTACAGATGGAGACGCAACAACTTCGAACTTCGTTCGACATCTGAAGTTGCACAAAGAAAGGTAAGTTCTGAATGAAAGCTTGCATTTATTGGCTAAGTAGCTAATTTTCCTTTGCTGTGTAGCTAAATCATTGCAAACACGGTAATTTGTTGCGTCTACTGCGAGTTCACTCCCTTATTCATACCTTTGTTAAGTATTTTTTTAACAGGGCTATGGTTGAGGTACTTATACATAACATTAGTCAAGGTATCACACAGTAGACGGCGGTTAGCAGCAACGCATATTTTAGCCACCTACAAAGAGGCAAACCTAATAAAATCAAGGTCACTTTAAATGTGCGCTATATTAAGAATATGTGTACCGTTTTAGCTTTCTGTCAGACGGATTTTTCCGACAGGAAAACAAAGTTATACTGCTCGTTGTTCTTACTCTCCAGCAGTCCATTGACGAAAAAACAAGTTAGCTTGCACACGTGAGTTGCTGGTCTACGTGCTGCAACGTAACACACTAAAATACAAAATATATTATCACACAATGTTAAGATTGATATTAATAATATGAGTAATTAAGAGTAGTTTCAATACAGTTCATGTGTGGCTATAAGGGATGTTCTGACATCTGTTTAATATGCTTTCCTCTTACATAATATATTATTGCTGTGTGGTTAAAAGGACTCGAAAGGACTTGCAACTCAAAGTGTAGGACTTTGGACTTGACTTGAGACTTGTCAATCTTGACTTTGGACTTGACTCGGGACTTGCCTGTCTTGACTTGGGACTTGACTCGGGACTTGAGGGCCAAGACTTGAGACTTACTTGGGACTTGCAAAACAATGACTTGGTCCCACCTCTGCTATAAACTGAATAGCCACTTTGAGCTTTGGACTTTTGGTTGGACAAAAAAACCATGTGAAAAGTTGTGATGGACTGTTTTCACTATGGGAATTCATGATTCAAGTCAGATTAGCTCTAGAGTTTTATATAGTATATAGTTTTATATAGTTTATATACTTAGTTATATATAGGGCTGAAACTCTTGATGTTAGATTAACCAAAATTTTTAAGTAAAACAATTTACTGGTTCCACCTTCTCAGATGTGAATATAGATGTTATTTCTTAGACTCCCATGACAGTGGATAGTTTGGAGTTTTGGACTGTTGATCAGACAAAACTTGTTCTCTGGAAAATTCTGATGGATATATTTTTTTTACTATGTTCATTTTATAGACCAAACAATTAATTGCTTAATCAACCATGAAAAATAACTAGAGATCATCTTGCGATGGGATTACACCAGCTGGGACACCCGCCAACATGTTGACGTTGCGACCCATGAGTACTCGGCTGTCATTACTACATTATTCCATGAGAACTCAGTACTCTTAGGCCGGACCACACCCATCTTTGAACTCTTCCTTAATTTCAATCTCAGCTTCACACCTGTAAAATTTTATGACATCTTGGCCAGGTTGTAACACTATCATGCAACAAAATTGGTCCACAGGCATACAGACATATAAACACCTACCAGAATACTGAAAACCACCTCTGTGGTAGTTCCTGCTACAGTAGGTGTCTCCACAGTGACATTTTGCCATGATGACACCCACACAGACACACAAGTTGAAAACAATACCAGCCCCAGTGTCACGGCTGGTAATAATTTACAGCCTTAGTTTTTTTTTTTTTTTTAGAGGTACAGCTACAGAAAACACTGATGTTACCAAAGTGTTTACTGTGGAGTTCTTGAAGTTTTGTCTTTTCCTTGATCAGCAGTTTCTCAGCAGTGTGGGTGTGAGGGAGTGCAGGGAAGGCAGTTGTTGAAAAACTTTGTGAATGCCAACAGGGAGGAGTTTGAAGGGGAGCCTGTGTTCCTTTGTAATATGCTGCTGAGATAAGGGCCACATCCACCGCGTCAGCCCCTGCTGGAGCCCCGCGGGGTCGGCCGACCCCCGTTGACCTGAAACTGTGATCACACAGTCTGTTTTATTGGCCGACAGGAGCAACATGATTGATGTTCTCTTCTCGTTTGGCCCTGTTGTTTCTCTCTGCTGTAAAGGCAGTGATGGTTTTGCCACGTTTTGATCTGTGCTTCCTCGCTCCTCTGATCCTGTAATCTGCTTCCACTCCCCTGCATGGAAGCCTCTCCTCGGTATGTGTGTGCTTTCATCCTTGTGTGCGTGTATTCACTCAGTCTGTCTGTGGGCATGTTGTGTTGAAGTACCTTTCAGAGATAAGACCCTCATTCTGGTGTGATGGCAGAAGGGTGGAGGATGTAGGGAGTGAAAACACTGTGAATAAGAAGCATCACCTCTCCCTCCGTTTTCCTTTTTCTTCTCCTCTCTTATCTTCACTCCTTGTTCATTTTTCCCAGCAGTTTTCTCATTTTTCTCTCTGAGTGATCTGTAGCAGAGGCTGTAAATTGCAGTGCACTTGCAAACTGTGGGAGAGTTTCTAGGTCCCCATCGCCTGAGAGTGAAGGAGAATGGATGTCACATTAACACTGCAGCACTCCATCACCTAGCAGCATCTCTGCATTTGGCAAACGGAGACAGGGAGAGAAAGAGTTGGACATAAAATAACATTGAAGGATGAATAGTGCATCACTAAGAGCTTTCCTCGGCTGAATCATTCAGTGGCCTCCACTGGTGTCTTATAGCCAAAACGCGAGCAATCCCCACATCTGCTCTATAACTCGAGGAACTCATTCTACAGTTAATAAATCTGCCTTTGAAGCATAAAATATCCTCAAGTGAAACACTGTTGATTTTAATGTTTCAGCTCATTTCATTCCCACAAACTAATTTTTATATTATCCATCGGTGCTGTATTTATTTCAGAGTAGAATTTGCGGTAGTTTTATTTTGATTGCGAATGGTGTTAAATCTCTTTGATGGTGGTTTGAGTTACACAATTTTTCTTACATTTTATTGTATTGATATATATTTATGACAGGTCAAACCGTGTTGTTTGTACTGAACTATTAAATCAACCAAACAGCAGCAGTACTCGTATTTTTAAAAAAGTGATTAACGTCGTTTAGATTGCTCATGTCTGAGATTTTTTGGATGAAAACATAATTCACAAACACAAAACTCCAGCAACCCTTAACGCATATAAACTTTAAGCTTTCAGTGAATATGTTTAGCACTTTGTGTGGTGTTTTTCATAGTAGGCCATACAAAAGAAGCACTTTTTGGGAAAAGACCTCCTCTATGATATACCACTCTTACACATCCATGTGTGAATGGCCCATTGGCTGATGTATATGCTTTTATATTTATTTAAATGTTTTGAATTCTTTCTTCCGGGTTTGTCCTATGTAAGTAATTTTGTACGTTCTTTGCATTGTGTTGTACAGTATGATGACCCAGATGAAGGCCACAAGTGTTGGTCTTACAACAAAGTTGTTCTTCATACAGCAAGTGCTGCTTTTCTTTCCTTTTCTTTTCTTTTCTTTTCTTTTCTTTTTATGCCTTGTCCTTTGCTCCTGTGCCTAAGCACTCCAGGATCGTGATCTGGAGACCGAGTTGTAGAAAAACACCCGCTCTCCCCGGTGTCTGCATTTTTGTACTCTGCCACTGCTCAGCTCTGGATGTTCATCATCCCTTAGCTTATCATCCCTTTGTAGAGCACACAGAGCATGCACACTTATCTCCAATGGAGCAAAACACAAACAAACCGTTGCCTCTGTGTGCATGAGGGCCCACTTTATTTCCATCTGTCAGAGGAAGCAGACATGAGACAGAACCTCTTGGTGGAGTAACACTGCCCAGACCTGAGGTGTAGTCACTGGTGTTAACTCCAGACAGAGCAGAGAAGATGCGAAAAGACACCTGTGCTGAGGGCACATGAGGCACACAAAGGGCCTTCATGGGTAATAATCTTCCATCTGTGCTGATAGAACAAAGAGCAGGAATCAAGATAACTCCCTGCAGCTTAAGTGGCGCGCACACACAATCAACATTGTTGGTTTTTTTTTTTTTTTGGTTGTTGTTATTGTTGCTTGCCAGACCCTGCCTGTCATGATTATGTTTATCTGCAGGGTGCTGAAATCCTCTGAAGGTCATTTTGTTTATTTCAGAGCAAGTTTCCAAAACATGCTGTCTGTAAGTGTTTGTCATCAGGATTGAGATGCTACAGATAGCTTTGGCTACACACAGATTAGCCTTTGAAATTCCTGCGTGCAGTTTTTAGTGCCATCCACTGACTGCCCTCTGTGTGTGTGTGTGTGTGCGTGTGTGTATGTGTGTGTGTGTGTGTGTGCGCGCCTGAGTGCTTCACATGCACAGACACACTCATTTCCCCATTAACATCTGAGTATATTTGAGGATATGCTCCGTTTATTTTCAGTGTGCCAAGAGGATCTTGCCATGTTAGCCATGTTAATCCTGCTGTTGTATCTCAAAGCTCAGAGCTCTTTGCCACCTCTGTGTCTTTGTCTTGCTGTGGGCTGTTTGGGTAATTTAAATACTTTACACATTGTAGTGTCATGATGAAGACTTCCTCCACTTCCTCTGGGTTGTCTTAAAAGGATTAAAGAAAAAAGTCCTGTTTTTTTCTGCTAGGGTAAAGGTCGGATGCTGCGTGGATGTGTTGAGGTGTTCTGAGGTCACTTCAGATCAGTCATCATGTTTGTTTTGTCTGACTTCTGTTTTGCTCGATGTAAGTTTAGCCAGCACAAAACCTGTGGTGCTGTGCGAGCGATCAGGAGAATGAAGTCCAGATTGTTTCACAGTCTGTCACATACATGTTTCGTTAATGTCTTCCTCATGAAAGGCTTCTTATACTGTGTAAACTGTAGGCATGACAGGGTAAAGCTATGATTAAAATCTCCCACGTTTGTGATTTGCGTTTTGTGTTTTTGTAACCTCAGTGAGCCGAAGGTGCGGCATACCTGCATTATTTTGGGAAGTTAAAGCCGTACCTCCTGCGGGCTAGCCGTCAATCAGCACAGTGCTGGTGAATGCTGTGCTGGATTAGAGCAGGTTTGACCCCCACCAGGTGTGTGCGACCTGTGTCAGAGTCTCACGTCTCGCCTGAGGTGTCGTGTTCCCCGATGCCTCCCTGCGACTCTACCTGAGCACAGGCTCACTGTTCCACACGCTATCTCCTTGAACCCAAAAAACCCAGTCAGCTTTGATCCCACCCTGCGGCCCCTGGAAGTAAGTGGGGTCTAATCCCCAGAAAGCCTTAGAAAGACACAGAGGAATGCCTGGCACACAGCACACCATTCACCCAGGGATTAGACTGAGAGGAGCTCAGCTTCACGCAGTCATTTACTCCACTCACTCCGCGTATATACGTGTTGGTTTGTGGTGTGAGCGTGCGTATGTACATGTATGCAAATTCTGCATGCATGCATACAGGGGGACAATATAATCTCAAAACCTCAAGAGGACTTTGCTAGCACTGCCAGAAAGCCAGGTCATATTATGCTGAATTCTTATTAGCAGCATTTGCCAGTAATAAAAATAAGGCTTGGCGATCAGCTCTTTGATACTTAAGGCCTGTGTAAGTTTTCAGAGCAGCAGGAGCCCCACAGAGGCCAGATAATCTGTGCCAAGGCTGAGGGTGCGCTGGTCCAATAAAAAAAAAAAAAAAAAAAAAATTAGTGTGTCAAGTGAAACCCGCCTCTAAATTAGGGCCTGGTGACATCATTTTAATACAATTATTTTTCCAATATGAATGCACAGACAGTCCCAGCACTGTAAGAAGACACTTTTTTCCTATTTATTTCTTTTTTTTTTTACCCATCTGTATATCATGACAAATGTATGACAAAATCACATACAAAATAATCACACTGATGTTCAGCAGGATCAGCTCTCTTCCACTGTTTCACTCCATCATACCAAACACATGTAAAACTAAACTTTCACTTACTCATTGGTTAGTTTATAACTCAGTCATTCATTTTGACAGAAGAATTTTGTGAGACATTAATTCAATATGTTCATACCATCATGACGTGAGGCCACTGAAAGCTGACAAAGTATAATGTTATTTAATTACAGCACAGCCCTCTTGCAAATGATGACAATTTGAGCCAAATGGTTAAAAGGAGGAACGAGGACATAACGGAAACGTTGGCTAGTTCGCATTATGTCTGAGGTTAATCCCTGTTTCCTCAGTAATGAAATAACTGTCTGTTAATTTGTCAGTCTGGAGCCTGAAGCAGTTTTATAAACATCTGTAACCCAGAAATCAACATCAGCAGATCGCCGTTCCAGTTTGATCACACCGACTCTCCTCTGAACTGGTATTTTTTTGATACTCCGTTGATCCTCTAAGGAGAAAGCTGAGAGTTGAAAACGTAAACTTGCTGCCTCTCAGTTAGAGTTTCGTTTTCTGCAGCAGCAGGATTATGTGTGTCTACAAGAAATACTGAGTGTGGAGGCCCCGTCTGTCAGCGCGCTGAGAGGAGGGATGCAGTAGTATCAGGTGGATGATTGTGTTATTCAAACTCATGTCACAGATGCACACAGCACTGTGGTCTGTCTCCACCCTGTGTGTGTGTGTGTGTGTGTTTTAACAGGTGCACAGAAATGTATAATGATGTAAAGAGTGATGCTCAGATTTGGCATTAAGTTGGTGGTGAAGACGATGAGGCAGCAGACTCATCAATCTTCCACTGAGCCTGGAGTGTGGAGGGAGTGATGTTGATCCTGGCTCTCTGCCACTGCTTTGAGAGCTTACCCATATGTGACTGGGTGTACGTAACAGCGCGTCAGTGGGTAAATTTCATGTGATCTAATGGAAGGGATGTGCGTCTGATGTCAGATTAGTTTATGATTTTTTTCCTGCTCTCTTACCTGGGAGTATTTGTAGTAACTGCTCCGTCCTGTGGTTTTCTGAGATTTTACTGTTGCTCTAGACTCGAAGCGAAGTTTTTATTTGAGGAGAGAACACAAGCCGTCTAAATCAGGGGCTTTGAAACCCTGCTGTTCAGTCAGGTCTGTGTCTACAGTAATAGACTGTATGCGACTCAGCCAGGTCCACAACAAAGGGCTTCTTCAAACATGCAGCATGTCGAACACACAGACACAGCCGGCCTTGGTTTTATCAGCCAGACTTCCATGTCTGCTTTCCTTTCATGCATGAACGTATCCGCTGTCATGGCACTTATTGCCCAAAGTGCAGATATGGTACAGTGTCTCTGTAGTGATATATTGCAAGACCCTATGAACCCTGAAGGGGTTGGTATTCTTAAAAGAAATTAGTTTGTGTAACGCTTCATCACAAAGTTTTCTTTGCAGCGTTTTGATGGAGAACAGCTTGATTATGGTCAAAATCTTATTTTTTTTTTCACCTTTGAGTTTCTAAAAAATGTTTCCTGATCCCATCATTGCACCATCATTTCAGATAAACACAATTCCTTCATTTCAACAACAGTTAAAAAAGACAATAAACGGCTCTTTCTTGAAACTGTGACACTCAAATAGAGAGAGAGCTTTTGACTCAACAGTTTACGTTTTTGCAGACTGTTTATATTGGCCATCAAGCATATTTACAACGACGAGGGGAATATCTGATGAGAAGAGGTTGCAAATAAAACTTCTTCTCACAGACTTGTCTCGGCCCCGTTTAAGAGTGTGCGGTGAAACAGTGGTCTTCGGCTATTTCAGTATGTTACATCTAACATTTTTCACCCTGACATCCCTCTGAGCAGGGCTGAATACCTCCACAGTAAACTGATCCAAGCTTATGAAGGCAAAATGGAGATTAGGGTGTTATACGAGATGTCCCAAAGGAAACTGACAAATCAAATGATTTGTTATGGTGGAGGAAATGGACAATGCTCTCCGAGAGAAGCTGAATCATGAGGAAAACTGAAACAATGGTGAAGAAAGATTTGGCCTACTTCTTACCACACATGTCTACTGCTCTCAGTTCATTTATAGCCCTGCAGATGGAGGCAGGTTTATGGTTTGCTATTGAAGCAGAATATCGTCCTAAGGGGAGCTGGAACGGCTACAGTCTGGCAATCATGTCTTGGCTCTGGACGGACAAGCGCAGTCACTATCACACAGTCATTGTGTTCGACTGGAGATTTTTTTGTTTGGTTGTCATGGATCCTCCTGCACGGTTGTCAGAGGGGACTCGATTGTTTTTGTTGTTCACATGGGTGGTTAAGGAAAAATATAGGCTATTGAAACCTTTTGCTTAACAAGATGTAGTCTCATGTGTACTCGCACACAAATCACGGCAGAGTAGGGAAATCACATTTGGCTGGTGTGGCCAACAGACCTCGGAGCTGTAATAAGTGAACCCCTCAGACCAGCCTTGGACAAATCAACTGTGTGTGGGACTGGACGTGTCCTTCAAACACTGAGGGCAAAAGATTTACTCACCCAGTGCTGAGTGTGTATATCAGAAGACATGGGGCAGGATGTTTAGTTGAAGGTTTGTGGATTGGCCTGCACTCTGCTTGGCTGCAGTTGTGGGCAGAGAGCTGGAGCGCTTGTCAACCTCTGTATGCTAATGAACAGGGTCAGAGTGAAGGGTCTGTTGGCCAGGAATTCAGCAGCATGTTTTTGCAGAGACCAGCAGTGTGTAAACTCTACTTCTCCACCGCTCTCCCTATTGCAGTTGGTCGGGTTCAACGTATTTTTATTGTTTAGTCTTTGGAATCTATTGTTTAGATGTTTTTGATCCTCCAAAACTTTCTTTTTGTAACATCTCATCTTCCATTTTATTACAACTTTGATCTTATTCAGTGTTGGCCAGTAACAGAACTTAGGGGACAAGTTACTTTTTTTTAGTAATGACAGAAAAAAATATATTTTTCTATTTCCAATTACAAAATATGTGATGTGTAGAGGATTTAGGGATTTAGGCACTTCGTAGGAACTGGGGCTGAGTAATAAGAACCATAACCTTTTTTGCAATTTGAAAATTACTTTTGAACTTTTTCAGAGAGTAACAAGTTATTGATCTTTTTAAAGTTGCTTACCCAACATTGTTATTTCTATAGTTATGGCCTTCATTTCTTTCGGTAATGAGATTGTACTCACTGAGTTAATGACTTAGTGAGTATCACTTTGTGATAATGAGATGTCTGAACATGACTTCACTGCAGCAATAAAAGTTTGATTGTGATTGGATGATTTTTTTTCCCACACTGCCCATGATAACCATCCACTGCAGTTTACAAACTGACTCTTGGTTCATCTGCAACCTACAGGTTTAAACTTGTTTAGATAGTCGAAGTTAAGCTTGTTAAGATCTTGTCTACATCCTTATTCCCTGTTTTTTTCCCCATTGGTTTTCACCGTAGCAATGCCGCACTGTTTTCACATTTCGGCGGTCACTTTGATGAGTACCATGATGTCACAGTCGACAGAAATGATAATTTGGATAAAAATAAGATCCAAAATGTAATAAAGCGGAATTATCCTTCAAAGGAAAAACATCTGTGCATAATATTGATTGGGGTTGCCTATTTTAGTCACAAAGGCTTATAAAGTGCAAACTGTTAAACAGCTCAGTGCATGATATTGAAAACGTGTGTAGTCAACAGCAATAACTTGCAGTTAATATGTTATTGTACATGTACGTGTGTGCATGAAGGTCTAATTCTGGTCCCGGTTGTTTTTAGAGCTATTGTTTGTTGGCCACTTGCGGTGGTGTGTTGGCTGAGAGGAGTGGGGTTCAATTACTGCGGTGTGTGGGGAGTGTTTTATAAGGAGAGGTCAAAGACAAGACGGACCCCTCCCTGCCACACTAAAGCAGCAACAGAGGAGTGTGTGGTTTTTATCCAGTCAGTCCCAGCCTGCAGCTCTGCAGTCTTGTTTTTGCTTGTTCCCCTTGGCGACCGCAGGAGAGACGGAGATTGAGCGACGGGGAAAAAAGGTTACACATCACAGGATAAGATGCCAACCAAGTTCATTGAAAGGGAGAGTGGCAAGGAAAAGCTTGCAAAGCAGCTTTTATTTGGGTCAACCAGGGTCATTAGGGAGGAGCTGGGTCTCTGTGTTATTGTGTCTCTCTTAATAAAAGTGAAGGGTGTGAGCTGGGTCGTCAGCCTCTGCCACACGCTTTTATTAGACATCTGCTGCTTTCAAGTGGAGGAAATGTTTAAAGACCGCTGGGTGGATTTGTAGTGTAGCCTGTCCCGACCACATGCTATCTCAAATCAGCACGCTGCAATTCAACAGATGTGCCCACCACTAATTTTAGCCACTTTCCTCAGACCACAGCATTGTTTGCTTTCATGGCACAGAGAAAATTGTTTCCATTTTTCCATATACAGAAGGTTTTTGTTTTTGGATACTACTGAGACAGCAGAAAATTGGAGTTATTCCATTTTTAAATTTACTTAAAATTCTTGGGGGTTTATTCTCTCAACTTTGTGTAAACACCACATTCTCTTTCTGTTTTGTGGCTCTCCCTTCGAACACAAACCGCCTCTGTTGCTGCTGTGGGCATTCAGGCAGCGCGCTGCCCACTTTGACAGTGAAACAGTCACTCGGGCTTTTGATAAAAGTACAGAGCACAGTGCACTCCTTCATTCCAAAACAAGCAGTTAATAAACAGTGGAGGCAGGTCTGCTCTGCTTAGTAATTAGAGGTGAAGGTGCTGAGTGATTTTGAAACAAAGCTCAATTTTCCTGTAATTAGTATCTACGAGTGCCTCGCAGGTATTCTCCACAGTCTGGACTTATCCTCTTTAGGGCAGATCGTTGTAGTCCAGTCATGATGAAACCTTCTGGAAAATACAATAACCAGGAAGCCTGATGGGAGGGAGGTTATGGAAGGTGAGTGCTGCATCCTGTGCAGAAAGGTCTACCCCACAGCTGTCTGTGCCCAGTGAGGCCAGTCTCCTGTCCCAGAATGCCAATGGGAGCACATGTCTTTAGGCCAGACAAACACCTCTGTCAGCAGACCGCAGTCACCCCACCAGTCAGACCATTCAGCTCGGCGCTGCTCTGTAATTACACACCACTGCCTGCTGGGGAATGGGTGGGAGGGGGCCAGCCAGACTGAGATGCAGACCCTGTCACTGCCATCAGCATCACTACAGGCATGTGCTGGAAAAACAGAGAGTGAGAGAGATAGGAAGAGTGAGTGAAAGGGAAGGTGAGGTAAAGACAGCCCTGTCTGGGACAGAGAGGCGGGAGGAAAGGCAGGAGACCCTCCTCCTTCCTGTGAAAGATTAGAGACTGTGTGCGTGAGCACATCTGGATGGGCTGGAAGAGCTGAAAGGACTGATGTGAGAATCAGCAGAACCAGAGCCAAAACGAAGAAGATTAGTGAAGAAACACTGCTGGTCACACTGAACTGGCCTCTGCAGGATTTATGTGTGTGTGTGTGTGTGTGTATGTGTTTGTGCACCACAGTTATATCTACACACATTCAAAAACCACTAGTTAACAGCTGGAGTAGGAATCTGATCACAGGCTTTTGTCAGTTTCAGACAGCTTCAAGTAACAATGTCCCTCTCAAGTCAAAAGTCTGGTTTCTTTTTTCCTCAAGTAGAAGTCAAAGTGGAACAGATTTGCTGATCTTAATGCAGCACAACTACTGCAACTGTACAACTGAACTTTATGAGTTTGCTCTCCTGAACAACTGATTCTTTTTATATCTGCACATGTCAATCAGAAAAGACAGCAAACTAAGAATTAGTTATTTGGACCAGTGTGTTGTAGAATCACTGACTTGAAAACTACGCCAAAAACAGTACAAGTACATAAATCATCTCCTCAGGTGCAGTAACCGGGCTAAATGTAATTAATTTTCACCTTGGTAGTGACTGATGGAGGTCTGGCTCAGTGGAGGATGTGGTGTGGAGAGTGTGCGCTCTGTTGTACGCTGTCTTGGCTTATTTAGTGTCTGTGCTGATTGATGAGGTGAGATTTGTGTGCACGAAGTGAGAACCTCTCTGACCCTTCATGCTCTCACCTCAGGGTCCTAAAGGCTATAGCATGGTTTCATTTGCAGCAGGTCTTTGCGACACCTCACCTAGACTTGTAAATCAGAGCAGATGTAAGACTGGTTGCCTCGGTGCACTTGTTTTCAGCTTAACCACAGTGTGAAGGTGAGGATTCAGTCTCGCTGAGCTTTACCTTTTCCTCTGGGATCAATTGTCTGACCGATTGCATTAGCCAGACCGCACTTCCTTCTCACCTGTAATTACAGTTGAACTTGTCCAGTGTGTGGCCTGCCCCACTCTCAGGCTGAGAGGTGGGGAGGCAAAGGAAGGAAATGATGAAGTGTGTCCCACCCTTTAAGTCAGTCACCTAATAAAAGAAACCTGTGAGCCTGGGAAAGCACAGTAAACACTGGGGTTCAGATGCAGGTTTGCACTGGGCAAAGCACCAAATACTGATGACCAGACTAAGACCCATGAGACCCATAAGACATGAGACTAAGACCCCCCACCCCCCATGCATGTGGGGTGGTTTAATACGCTTTATTACTGGCTGAGATTGATTTGAGTCCACCACCAGTGAAAAGTTTTTCCCCTGGTCTAGCCACCTGTGTAGAAGACAGGGATGCACAGATCCATCTTTTTTCTCCTCCGATATCAATGGAAATACCTCAGCTGAGTTTATCAGCTGATACATAGCACTGATCTGATAATTGTGCTATAGTTGTCCCCAAAATTTAAAATTTGTATGCCTCAACTGGGTTTAATATGGTTGTTTTTGGAAAAAAGGGTATTAGTAAAGGAAAAAGAGAGAAAGAGAGAGAGTGAAAGGGAGGAGAGCAGAATGAAACAGTACCAAGTTCACATCACCTCAGTTTGTCTCTTTTTGGATCCAAAAGTGGACAAAAGAATTGACTCGCTCAGCAAACATATGTTCTGAGTAGCCACCTTGTCCAGCTTGGCTTGGCTTATTTTGAGGAGTACAGTGTTTTCTATGAGTGGACACTATGTGTGTGTGTGTGTGTAAGGCAGCAGCAGCAGTCTTCAGTCTGTCTGAGGCAGCGCAGAGACAGAGACAGAGACAAACGCCTCCCCTGGCTGGCTGTCAGCACCTGGTCACTAATGATGCTGCAGCGCTGAGCTCAGCTAATTGACCAGACAGAGATGGATCAGGACCTTGCACTCTACTGTGTTTGCTCGCTGCTGTGTGTGTGTGTGTGTGTCTGTGTGTGTGTGTGTGTGTGTATGCGTGTGTGTGTTTTGATGCTTGCGTTCACAGCTGCTGCCAAGACCTGTACTGTATCTCCCCACAGGAACTTCAAACTTTGAGATAACACAGTTACACTCAAGAAAACAGTCCAGATAAACCTTTAGAGGCTGTGTAACATAATTTGTGCCTCAGGCCTGTCTTCATATATTCATCCACCCTCTGCTGCAGATCATATGAGAGGACAACAGAAGTCTCACTCGTGCATCCATAAAGCTCCATAAGGCGGGCCTGTCTGCAGGCTGCTGAATATTTCTGCAGAAGCAGAGAACAAATAAACCTCAGTAGGTGATGAGCTTCAAGGATCAGGCAGTCAGTGCAGCTGAGTGTGAGATGTGTGTTTAAGGCTCTGGTTGGCAGGGCTCACTGGGCTCTTAGCATGAAGGCTCTGGTTTATTTTCACTGGGAGAGAATCACTGAAGGAATGACCTTGGCCCATTAATAATACAACCTGTGCGTGTGTGTATATGTGTGTCAGACAAAACCCTACACAAGAGCACATGCACACTCTCATACAAACACACACACACACACACACACACACACCCCAGTTTGTAGAATGAGAGGTGCAGCTGCAGTCCTGGTCACTGTGCCCTTGGCTGTGACTCTGGTGGTACCAGCAGAGCTCCAAGTGGGCTTTTGGGTCCAATAATAATAGATCTGAATAAAGCTGCCATAATAATAATGTAATACTTTTATGATAGTAGCAAGTTTCTTAATGCTTTTGTGGAATCCAAATCAAAAATGCTGCATTCAGATGAGTGCACCCGGTTCAGTGTCAGGGTTCCCTTCTTCTTCACGGTTCACACTTGGCATAAATGTGTCTCTGGTGTTGGCTCACATTCACTTTCCTTTTGACTAAATTGCTGTGTCTCACTTTTGTTTTAACGTTTTTGGAACTTTTATCCGCTTCAGTCCTGCCTGTTTGATTTCTGGCAGAAATTGCAACTCCCCTCTTGGTAAAATCTAATGTGGAAAAGTGAATACAACAACAAGACATCACTCTGTACACATTTAAGGCACATTTATCACCACATGTGAACTGCAGTTTGTCTGTGCTGGATCTGGACACTGTTTGGATACAAGAAACAAAGTCTGAATAGAGCCAGTGTAGTTTTGATGCATTAGACAATGCAATTTAATTTAAACAAACTTTTACATTATGGTTGAATTACACTGACAAGACAGTATTTTCTTGTCATTTGACAGGATAGTTGTCAGTTTACTCACCTTCAGTGAATGACGAGAAACAAAGGAGGGAGGAAAAAGTCCTGTCTGGGTTTCATCTGAGGCCTGCAGGGCAACATGTGTGGCTTGGCCGACCTATTGGCCAGGTTTCGGCAAACAGTTTCCTCTCTGTGTCTAACCCTAGCCTCCAGCTATATGCTTACAAATACTGTATGCTGTTACAGTTCCCATAGACTTTTGGATGGCCTCAGAGCTCCATGATAAAATCAGATAAATTCAGTCTGAAATAGATGTTTTGCAAAATCCGATTTGCTTTTTAGAGGCTCCTCATCACTCCCAGAGTCTTAACATCTTTTCCTGCTGCTACAAAATACCTCTAGATACAATATCATCTCACGCTCAAGCAGAAGCAATCCCTTAGGCCATCCCTCATAACCACCTCAATACACACACTTGTTATTAAATAGGAAAGGGTAACCTTCTCATTGTGACCTTGGTTCATATCTTCCTCCTTTTCCCATGCGATTATTGGGCAAGCAGGGGCAAAGATTATTCAAATAGTGTTTGTAAACAAATGACAACACTCTGTATATGTGTGTGAGTGTGTATGAGATAGAAAAACAGAACCAGAGACGGAGCTGATGTCAGGACGGCCTATGGCTCTCTGAACTCTCTGCGGGGGAATTTCTCTAATGACGAGCTCTGACTCAGTCACTGATTAGGGCCCAATGCAACGTGGGGTCAAAAGGTCAAATACATTCACACATTTCTTTGACTCCTCCCACCCCCCTACTGGGGCAATTAGCCCACTGAGAACAAAGAGTGGATACAAGGAACCGTGTCCATCAGGGGGCATTCATTTACTGTGATGATGTTGTTGTTGGCCAAGCGAGCAATGGATCACACTTGAGGCATCCAAGTCATCCTCTGTCTTCAGGTCTTACTTCAACACAGCCTGGACGCACACACACACACACACACACACACACACACACACACACACACACACACACACCGCAGGCCTTGTAGTTAACAGACACTGTCACAGGAGAAAGCAGAAGACAAGAGGGGTTTTGCAGGATTTTAAATTTATTGCTGCAAGACAGAGAGAGGGAGTGTGCAAGAGGTGTGTGTGGGAGACAGTTGTCCTGGTGCCAGAGCTGGCTTAATGCTTCATACAATAGCTCAAGTGTGGGTGAGGGGATCTTGGCGCTTAAATGTTCTTTTCTCTTAGAGGGAGAAGAGGTGCCGTTGGGAGGGGAGGGGCGAGAGCTAGATTTCCTATCCAGAGCCCCCTTTGTAATTGAATGCAGCCATCTACATGAGCCGAGCTCCAGAGAAAACGTCCCCAGCATGTGCTTGTACATGCACTCACATACCCACCTCTCTCTTTGTCTCCGCACTCTTCCCCCCCTGCGGGCTGAAGTGCAGCACGGACGAGTGAAGAACAGTTCAAAGTGTGTGTTCTCCTGGTCTCTGTGCAAGGTTTATATTGTTATCGAAATGTGGAAGAGTTTTCTACAATCTAGAGTGCATGCCATAACATTTCAGTCTCAGGCCTTACATGGTTTGAATCCATCTACACTTGTAATCCTCTGAGAAATACCCAGAACCCAAAACAGTGAAATCATGAGCACAGAGGCTGAGGAGGGAGAATTATTGAAGCGCTCTCAATTTACCCTAAACCATGTGTTCTGTGTACTTTTCATACCCCTCCTTTGCCCTCTCTCTCCCTCCTCTTTGGGTGATCACTCAACCCGCTATGCTTTCCTGTCTTAAGTTCCCAAATGTTTATTTTTCTTCATGACAATAAGCTCTCCCTTTTCCCTTTCTGGGTCAGCAGTGAATAGAGACAGATCATGACATGTGATGTTACAATAAATGAGGCTGTTTAAGAAGAAAATCGTTCTCCTGCTCCAGCTCAGAGCTGCAGGTGCTATTTCATGGCTTATTTTAGTACAGCACTTACTGTTGACTGTGGTTACTGGCCACTGAATGGAAAGACGTGCGCCCCGGTGGCTAATGAGGTGCTGAACCCAGACTCTTGTTTGTATCAGGAGCACCTGGGCTGACCAGAGCCAGAACATGCCAGACGAGGGAGTCGGTCTAGCACTTCCGCCAAGTTCTGCCCATTCAAAAACATCCACCATCCAGGGACACAAACTCCCACACTTCATAAAGTGAAAGCAAGACATAATGTGAGCCGAGACTGCCCATTCTCTCTGCACAAGGAAACCATTGTTTGTCTTTACACGCCCTCTCTCCCAGGCCTTGTGATTTTATACTCCATAAAGAAACAAGGCAAAAGGAAAACAACTTGGCAAAGATGCAGCGTGCACAATGTTTGTCTCTTAGAAATGTAAGAGAGACAAAAGCTGCAACTAGTGATTTCCATTTCTGTCTTCTCTGCACGTCGTCAGCCTTTTGTCAGCTCTTTCTGGCTAATGCTAGCTCACCTGGAGGATGGCAGCCCAGCACAGAGGTGATTTCTGGTGAAATGTCTTCATACAACCCACAGCACAGTCTTTCTAACTTCCGTATCACTGGAGTGATGACATTACAGTAAACCTAACATGACATACTGACACCTGTAGGCCTGTCAGTGAGTATTTAGAAGCTGAATCAGTTGAGAATCATAGAAAGATATTCTCTTTATGTTGTTGTTTGTCCACAGTCACTGTAACTGTCACATAATTCCTAGGATACATGGATTATTATTGTATTTGCATCACCTCCATACTGTCTGTCAGCTAAGGCTGCAACTAACGATTATTTTAATAATCATTTTATCTATTGATTAATGCCGGTCTTCTCGTTTAAGCAATCATTTGTTTTGTCTGTAAAGTGTCAGAAAAGTGTGAAAAATTATAATTTCCCAGAACCTGAGATGTCTTCAGATGTCTTGTTTTCTGTGAACAACACTGCAAAACCCAATTTAAAAATCCTCAATTTAAGAAGATAAAACCAGAGAATCACAGAAATTACATTTTTCTGTCTTTTAATCTTCTGTTACAGATGCAGGGAACCAGCTTGTGGCTCAGGAGGCAGTACGGAAACCTTCTACGGTCCGCCGGCCGCCTGCGCGCACAGGAGAAGCGATCTCTAGTAAGAGCTACGAACATGTTACTACTTTGACTATACAACACAATGGCAGAGGTGTACTACATGTGTCTGATTCCTGAAGGTAAACAAAACAAAATCTTTTTCAGACTGTCTCAACTGCAGTCGAATCACAGCTTTGAGTGACAGACTGAACTCACTGGAGGCGAAGGTAAGAGCTGCTGTCTGAAGTCACTCATTCAGCCACAGGATCTGAATCACTGATAAGCATCTGAGGCCTCCATTAAACTAACATAATTTTTAATTGCCCACACGTGTTTTATGCCTCCCTGTATCAGGTCCAATTACTCACTGTCCCGGCATCCGTATCGCATCGCCACCTTCAGAGTAAAGGAGGAACTTCACCAGAGGCCTCATTACTGATGGGGGCCGTGCCCGCTCAGGGAGCTCCTGGTGAGCAGGGACCTGCAGGTAGGTATACCACAGCTGTCATGCATGGGTACGCTTTGAGTTGAAAAATACTGCGTATTTCCATGAAGGGGAGTCCAGGGTTTTGTGTTTTGATAATTGAGTCAAAAATCACTCCTCGCAGTTTTTCACTGCGAGCCGCAGCTCTTTTTCTGCCCTCTACCTGCTCACCTCAGCTCATATCCCTTTTCCTCCTCTGCACACACACTCATTTCCTTTAGCAAAACTAAGAGCCCAGTTGTCTGTGCCGCTCACTTTCAGCGCTCTGTGGCTATGTGGAAAACGAGCGCTTCTGAGCATGAAAGTCTTCTCCTTCCCTGGCGTCAAGCCCAGTGCTGGCTGCAGCTAGAAACACAGAGTTCATCAACCCTGCTGCACTGTCGGAAGAAGATAAAAAATGTGTACCAGTGAAATCAAAATGTAGCCGCTATGTGGAGGAATTTTGTGGGATTAAATAATATTTCACTCTATGCACAGTTACTTTACTGCACAAGTTTTCATTTGGGGAAAAATGAGATGATCCCAATGAAAATGGGTTCAGTCCATGTGGTGTCTGAAATCACTACTTCCTTTATAACAAGAGGCTCAATAGTTTGCTCTATAGTTAAAAGTAAATTGTGACTTCAGCCTCATAACTGACGGGTGTGGAGTCACACAATGGTGATTGTTTTTATCTGTAAAATATGACACTGGATTGTGGGATTGTCAGCAGAAAGTAGTGTCCATGCCATGGACGCTCCTTTTTTCATTCCACTGTGGAATTTTTTAGGACACAATATACTGAATAAGATCCACTCTCATAATTTGAAACATAAAACACATTTTTAAAAAAAGGTAGTTGCACCTCATCCCTCAGTGGATTTTACATTGCCTCTTCTCCAAGTGGTCTGAGCCCAGATTTTGCTTACAGAGCTACATCTCTCAATTAAGCGGTCTCTCTGTTTTCATTACAGGTCCTCAGGGTGAAAAAGGGAGAGATGGGCTTCCTGGCAGAGATGGTAAATTGTAATCATAGTTGCCTTTCAGTCACTGTAAAACCATTTGAGATGTAAACCAGTTAAGGCTTCATGATTACTCATGACTGTTTCCTCCTCTTAGGGAAGCCAGGGTCTCGGGGGCTGCCAGGTCCCAGTGGGCCTCGGGGGGAGACCGGGTCAAGGGGCCCATCTGGAGCCCCTGGATTGAAGGGATCCCCAGGACCAGCAGGTAAGAGAGGACTAAAAGTAGAAATCCACACAGCAGACTGTTAGCAGACAATTGTGAGCAGAGTGGAAGAAATTAACTTTGTCGTAATAGATCTTCACACAGTTTGTCGTGAAGCTTTGTGTGTGCGTCACTGAGACAGATGTGTGAGTGTGTTGCAGGGGAGCTGTATACTTGTCTATCCACTTTACCTATTGTCTGCAGAACAATTGCCTACTATTGACCAAAGACTTGTGGAAACAAGTGCAGAAATCAGAGTGATCTCTAACAAAAGACTGACCTGGGGTGTCCTGCTCCAGAGTGTTTGTCTTTCTCTTAAACCACACAGTCAACCCACAGACCCTCCAGCGGTAAATGTTAGAGCGTTCCAGCGGCCCCTGAGGCCAGCTGGTAACTTACTGGAATTTGGGCATTTTGTTGGTTGGCTTTTTAAATCCTGTTTCTAAAAGCACTGCTCTAGTGGGCAGCAAAAGCATTTGTTTTCAGACTACATATAAACTCCCCAAACATGTGCTGCTGCTCATGGTCACCAGCCAGAGCAGAAACAGATGCATAAATCTGTTCAGAGTTCAGTGCTTATGTACAAATAATAAATGAGCTGGTGGAAACAAGTAAATCCACACGCAGCTGTGACTTGAATGATAATAAAGTAAATGGTGGTATAAGTTTGTCACAACATCTGCTCTCGCTATAGGCTGTTATTCCTCTGCTCTGTATCATGAAGGGAGTGCCTCTCCTTTCGGGCCAACATCTGACCCCTGCGCTGTGCCTGCTGCTGGGTAAAGATGAGATTTAGAGCAAAAGTTAAACTACAAACCCACTTTCCGAGAAGCGCCATGTGACTTCAATCTGAAATGAACATGAGCTATATATACACAAATCCCAGGTCCTTATGATTTCCATATGCCTGTGGTGTTATTGTTTTTTCTATCTCCATTACTTCATAAGTACCCAAAGCCAGTGCTATGTCTTGCATCCAAAGCTATGTTTTCCTTATTGTGCTGATTTTTTCATTTTAAAACGAAAGATAAACACAGAGTTGGAATGTGTCCAGTGTCAGGCAAAACGTAGACAAATATGCTTTTGAGCCAGGGGTTATGGGAAAGTTTTGGGAAAACATTAACTTGTGATGTTAGGAGAAGTGACACTTGCATTTTGATGAGTCCTAATAGGTTACAGGAAAGTTGTATTACAAACTGTGGCTCATATTTTGACGGGGCATCCTCCAGCTGCTCTAGGGAACCATTATTCTGCAGGCAAAAAGAAAACTGTTTTCCCAAACATGTCACATAGACTCTAAAGGGCCACTTTGACTTGCCATTTGAGCCACTGTACCGCAGGTTGTAGCTTACAGTCTCTCCAAAGCAGCCAAAACACAGTTGGTCATGCTGCAGTGTTTACCAAGGCTAAGTGAAAATGGCCCACAGAGGTGTCAGATCAGAGCTGTAATAACATTACCATGCAAAGCAGCAATCAGCGGACTGTCATTGTCAGTTGCATCAGTACATAAACAGAAAGGTGGTGAGTGTGGGTCTGTGGGAGGACAAGAGGTGATGTTTAGGGGACGGCATTACCTCTGGAGAGTCCAAACAATGAAGTCAGATGTAGTTGTGATGGTGTTTTGAGTTTTTCCACCTTCAAAAAAGATGGCTAAGGGAGGAGGAAGGGCACTCTCACTGACCAGCCCATGGCTACCAGCTCTTACTGATTCACATGCATGTACTAAAGCTAGCAAAGTGTATGCAAGGAGCATTTGATTCACAATGAACCTGTACCAGTAAGACTTTGCACAATTTAATGGTGTTTATTTGAGTTTTCCTGTGTCCCTTAGTAAGTTCCCAGCACCGGGCCATTAAAGACCCTCCTCCTGTTAACTACAGAGAAACGTTGTGCGGTTCATACAGCACTTCTCCTCCTCTGCCCAACTGCTGATTTTACTCCACATGTGCACATACACAGACACAAAACACTAACTCCTGCCAGACACTATTATGATGTATTGTTCAGCACTTTATCTAATCTATTTCCTCTCTGGTCTTTGTCATAGTTTATCCTCCGATCATCACATCACTCACAGTCATTTATCATAACCAGTCTGACATTGTGCCTTTCCTCTCCAGAAGACACTTTAAGATCATATTTTACTATGATATAGCTCTGAAGTACAGTATATCTGTCACCACTGTGCTATTTCTGTCATCCCTCCTCTCAGGCCCCCGTGGTCCACCAGGACTCCCAGGAGAGAGGGGTCTACCAGGCCCGCCTGGGCCTCCAGGGCCTCCCGCGCCGGCCAGTGCCCACATCCCAGAACCAGATCACAGTAAGAGCCTGGATAACTAACAGATTTCATACAGTCACCATGACACACATACCACACCCCATAGTTTAGAAAACTTTTTGCGTTTGTCTCAGAAGAGTACTATTCCTTACATTCTCCCTCCTGATTTAAAACCTGGAACCTATGTTACTTAAAATACAAATCAACCACCCACAGTTTAGTCAGAGATTCGGGTGTGTTATGCTAAGACCAGCTAATGTAGCCTCAAGCAGAGAGGAGAAGGCTATAGAAGTCTGGTAAGCTCACTTCTTTCTAACTCCATAGCTCCAGATTTTTTTAATTTTCAAACTTGTGGTCTTCAGCCCAAACCAACACAGAACCAAGTGAATATTTACATTTATGCAGTGTTTTCATATATATATATACAGTAGTATTCTTCAAGACCTGTGAGCAGACTTTGATGTGTAAAATCAGTGCCCTTTTTTTCCTGTATATTTAATTTCAAATTTAATGTCATCTTTTTCCTTCTGTGGCTTTATAAAAATTGGACGACTGCTATGGTTCAGCTTATAATTCTCACACTTTATTTTTATGGACCTGGACCTGTCCCGAAGTGTCAAAAATCCAGATGGAGAGTATATTCATCTCAGACAACCACTTTCACCACCTCCTCAATGCATGGAGAGATTTCTTACTGGGCCAGACCAGACATTGTGACCCCATGTCCAAACAAAACCAGCTTGCCGTGAACCCAGCATGAGTACATGTACACAAATTCAATCAAAGCCTTTGTTCTCAGGGAGGGTGACGTAGGTTTCACAGATTTCTAGCTTGACGCCTCAAACTGCTGCTATTCATGTGTCTTTAGCAGACATTCTCTCTCCTGCTGCGTGAGAGCTCTCACAAATTTTAGGACTAATGGTAAACAAAAGAAACAAAGAGAATGAGAAACAGACAGGATGACGGTAATCCTTTAACTGCTACTTGCCCCGTATTGTCTAAAAGCCAAGTAGAACAGAATCAAAGAGTATTAAATGGAGGCAGAGACGGTCTGAGATTGACACAGACTTCACATGCTGGGATGAGAACCTGTCCACCACTGATGTCACTCAACAACTTCCAGATGTAGGCCGCTCAGACAGCTGAGGGGGAGTGTGAGAGACAGATGGGGGCCTGCACTGGCTCTTTCAAGGTCAACGCATCGGTGGCTTTTATATGCGGATTCAGTGGTAAAACAAAGTATGCAGCACACTGGTTCGTCAGCTCTGGGTTCCTGTGTGGAGAAAGCTGTGGGTACGTTGAGGTTGGCACGGTGATTTCCGAGACTGCGAGCCATTTCTTTCACATCAAAGCAACAGCAGGGAGCATAAGGAGGGGGTGGGGGTGGAGGTGGATGGTTCTGTGCTGAGCTTCCTTTGGAAAACACTGACTTATTTGGCTTTTACATCTGCATCAGGAGGTTGGAATTCCCTTTTTGCAGAACAGGAGAGGGTCCCTAAACCGGCAGCAGCCAGAACGTTAAGCAGAGAAGAGGAGGACTGTTCGGTTATTTAAAAGTATGATTTCAGTACTGCTGAGTGCCCCCACGTGTTTTCGTGTCACATTAAGCCAGAGATCCCAGTGCGTACTTAGCAGGGAATGAAGAGAGTGTGTTGAAATAGACACAGACACAGAGAGAACGGCCCTGGTTTGGATGTCACCTCTGGTCCTGATCTGTTAGCAGTGTGCTATGTTCTGGCAGCTGGAGGATGTTTCTGGCTGTCATCTCCTCCTCCTCCTCCTCCTCCTCTCTGTATCTCCTGAAGTCATGCTGTGATTGGATCTGTGTTTCCTGTCAGTATAAAATGACCCAGTGACCACACACTTCCTCTCTGGCGTACACGTTCACCACCCTCTTCCTCTTGTCTTTTTCACTGTAGACTCATGTTGCTGTGTACGCCTGGTCAGTGTGGTTACACAGTGAATATGTAGTATAAGTTTTTTATGGAATATTACATAATATTTTTAATGAATGTGAAACTCTGACTTACTACTGACAGGGCTTTTGAATACATTTAAGTGTAGTTTACTCTCCTGCTGAAGTCATTAGATGAGGTTTGAGTATTTGTTGGAAAACACTGCCCTCTAGAGGTAGCCCTGAGACAAGCTTCTCAGGCAGCAGCAACAAAGTAAGGTTACCAGCTGCTTCTGACAGCAGCCTCATACACCAGCGATGACAAAAGTAAAACATTGCACACTTAGAGACTTAAATAATACATGGATAATACAATAATACATACCTTATATAGTTTGTCTGAATAGTGAGGCCACAAAATGAGATGTTCTGTCACAAAGTTAGGACAGGTTATTATCACAGATTTATCAGCTTAGTTCCTGTTTGCAAATACTGTCCATAACCCAGAGAGTAGTTTCTACATCCCATTAAACACATGCATTTTGTTTTAACTCCAGCTCGTGGGAAGGACCCCTTCTTCACAAACACTTTCCATGACTCACGAGGGTTACCTGTTCCAGGACCTCAGGGCCCTCCCGGGCCTGTTGGTGAGTGTTTATCTGTCTCTTTGTTGTGTTTATCCCTAAATGCACACAGGCTGTTTGTGTTCTGTCTGAGAAACCTCTCTCCATAGACTCAAAGATTCTAGTAAAATGCTTTTACATACAAAATACAGTTGATTCACACCGTAGATGGTCTGATACTGGGTATAATCTACTGTACACTGTTTTTCTAGCACACAACTGTGCTAACCAGATATTATTTAGTCTAATTTTTCTTCTTTCAGAGGATTGTAGGTTCAGTTTTTTGTGATTTTTCTATGCAAATATGCTTATTCTGAACCAGGGGACCGAACACAAATCATTGCTCAAAGCTGAGTCAACACACTTGAGCTTTATAAAGTCAGACACAGGTAATGTATATATGTCAGGCTGAGCTCAGTTCTCTTCACCAGGCAAAACACAGTTAAAAAATAGCACCACCTCCTCAAAGCATGTGAAGGTACTTGGTGCTAATATGAATCTTTCTATGTATTTTGCAGGTCCCCCAGGTCCCAAAGGCCCAGTAGGACCACCTGGCCCAGCAGGACAGAATGTAAGCTCACTTGCAGCACAATGGTGCAATGCAGTCACTTGCTGAGTTCAGCACTGTCTGATTTGTTCGTGTCCAGACTTATCTTTGTCGTCTTGAATTTCTTCTCTGATTCAATACAGGGGAAACCTGGAGCTCCTGGAACACAGGGCCCTGTGGGGCCAAAGGGAGAACGAGGGGAGAGAGTGAGTACAGTCAGTTCTATAGTGTTCAGTAGGTTTTCTTCATTTAACTCTACGTCCTTAAACAAAACTCTCTGAGACATGCCTTTGGTTTTCAGGGTCCTTTAGGTTACCCAGGAGAGAGGGGCTTCAGAGGCGAGCCGGTAAGCCACCTCCACCCTACTGGCTTTAAGATTATGGCCTGAGTAAATGAGTGTATAGGGGGAAACATCAACAAATGTCATAGCTGGTTATATTTCTGTAAACTACACTATCCAGCAGCGGCGCTGCAAACCACACTGACCAGTGACAACTCAGTCTCAGGGAGAATGAGCTCCTTCTGTTGGAGTAAACTGCTGCACAGTGTTCATTAATGTTTTGCAGTCAAACTCAATTTTTGATAATACCTCTTCACAGGGAGCACCGGGTCCCAAGGGAGAGCCAGGGGAGAAGGGCTTGCCGGTAAGAAAGTAGTTGGTTGTAGTTCACAGTTCGTATGGTGTCACAGGGCCTGGAAAGCAGGGGTAGTTAGAAAACAAAAAAACATTTTTTAAAAGTTTTAAGATTCCTTTGTTAAGCATTAAATGTTTTCACTGTGTCTGTCTAACCCTTACTTTTCTTTTACCTCTTTCTCGTTTTACAAGAGCAATCTAAATGTAAGATATTTTTATTTACGTCATCATGTATTCATTTTGCAATGCAGTGAATCTATTCAGTGACCTGAATTCAGTCTAACCATGACCTACATCTCAGGTTATGGTTTCAAGTCCATACTTTCCTACCTACTGACAGTCATAGTGTCTGTTATACATTGTTGTTCTTGTTTGAATATATATGAATTTAGCTGTCTGATTTTGTGTGTGAAATGTGTTGTTGTTAATGCGTTCTTGTTTTTGTTGGTCCTCGGGGTGTGCTCTGGACTGCTGTCCCCTGTCACGACACTGTCCTCTTGACCCTAAAGCTGTCTGACTCCCTCTGCAAGCTACTGTCCCCATGGCTACCTTTCACAGTCACTTTTTCAGCATCTGACTTTGGCATATACATCTACATATACAAAATACAATAAGCAATGTCAGTCTTGTAACAACACCATGCACCTGCTCCGATGGAGCGAAACAATGCAGAATATAGTAAAATCCCTTTAAAGGAAAATGTACGGTATAGCCATTTTAATTGAATTCAGCCCTGCTGTCTTACATCCAATCAATTTCAGAATTTTACAGGCTCAAAAATGTTTCAATGACCCACAAAGAAAACGTGTGAAATGTATATGCCAAATCACTCCATATGTGTCAGTGGTGGGTCCTGTTGGGCTTAGAGGTGGTGTGCTCTGATGTGAGTGGAGTGGATACAGCTATCCTCTTTATTCCACAATGCAACCTTGCATGATTTCATCTTTAAGTTCTGTACTACATAAACTTTCTTTTCTAGATGTGAAAATCAGCTATAAAATGTGTCTAATGAGTAAAATAACACAGTGGTGATAAGACAGAAATAAGGCAAAGTAGCTCTAAATTCCCATTAGGATTGTTATTACTATTGTGAGTATTGTAGGTATTTGGCAATAAACAAAAAACTTGGATGAATTAAAATTTTTTCCCTGAAGATTGTGCGAGACGAAAAGTCAGAAGATCACAATATCTGATTTGAATTTATCCTGAGATGAACATGAATATCTTTGAGTTTCATGGTAGTCCATGCAACAGCTGTCAAGGTATTTCACTAAAAAGCTACAAATGTCCACCTCTTGGTGCTACAGTAAATATCAGAGGGTCACCAAAGTCTGTAGCAATCATCCTCTGAACAACATGAATGTCCTGATAAAAATTTTATGGCCATTCATTCTAATGTTGTTGAGATGTTTTGGTTTTAACCAAAGGCTCATCCCTAGAACCTAAATATAAACTGTAACTGTAACAGTAACTGTATGACTCTGTGAGACTTTGCCTTTTTTCTTCAAACATTTAAGTACGTTCTTGGTTTGTCTTACTAATCAGAGCATTTCATAGTGGATATCGCTCACGTGGGCACCAAAAGCTTCAGCTATTCATTGCATGCCTTCTTTTGTAGTGGTGCTGCCTGTCTGCTTTACTTCTCTTGCTCTACTATGTTTGTTATTTTTGAAGGTATGACTCATGAAGCCAATGCCTTATGCTTTAACAAAAGACAAATCAGATGTCAACATAAATCTCCTCTGGCTTCAAACTGTCAGATAATAATGGGTAACTTTTGTGACCACAGCGTTAAGAATGAACACTGTGGTGCTGAAAATAGTTGCCTGGCATAACTGCTACCCAACAAAAAGAATGCAGATGGCATGATCAAATCAAAATCCTGGGAGAGTGTAATTCAGCTGTGTTATGTCACCAACATGAGGCTGGTCTGTAATGTGCATGCTGATGCTGCCCAGTCCAGCATGGCAGAGACTGACTTTCATACAGCAGCATGGCAGGAGAATGAGGGAGATACAGAGAAATACAGGGAACAGATCATGTCTGAGAGTGCTGGGCAGATATGTGGACTGTTTTAACCTTCTAACTGCTGAACTGTATTGAGAGAAATGACTTGCATCTTGGCGAGCAGTTCTTTGGCTTGTGCTCCTTACCTTGACGGCTGTATCTATCTTCACAGGGTGACGGAATACATCAGATCAGAGAGGCGCTGAAGATCTTAGCCGAGAGGGTTTTAATTCTCGAGACTATGATCGGTATTCATGGTGAGTAGGAGGCCTGAGGCAGGGTCAGCTTTAGGCAGGAGTCAAAGGTGGGAGGTGGGGGCGGTGGGGGCTCAAACTCCCATTGTACCTCACTGCTGGGACAGGGAGTGGGAACAGTAGCGAGCAGCCCCAGGACTCGGGCTGGTGTTTCCACCCCCTCACACAGTCCCCCCTGTCACTACTCTCTGATAGGACGTTAGCTTGCAGATGTTCCACGACTTGCAGGCAGACCTTGAGCTTCTGGCTCGCAGGGTGACACTGCTGGAGGCTATCATCTGGCCAGGTAACGCTGAGACATCCTCACCCACAGCTCTGCCAGCCCTCACTGACCTTTTTGACAAGATCTAGAAAATGTTGATTGAGTGTTAGAAGCATAACATTTCTGATTACCACTGTTGATCTAATCACTGAAAAGTAGATGTCTTTTAGAAATATATTCTTATGTATGAATTGTTTTGGTTATGGTGAACCTACAGTGTCATGGCAGCACAGATATTAGTTTAAAGGTCCTGAAAACCTAATTTTCTCAGTCAGCGTCTTACTATGAGAGATGTGGTCCTACACGAACAGTCTTTCTGCTAAGGTTTTGGTGATTTCAGATGAGCTGTTTCTGTATTTGTGCATTTTTCTGTGCTCTTCTGTGGATGGAGTCAGCTGGGAAATGATGATATCACATACTTTGAGACACCAAATTAGGGTTTAGCAATGTCTGAATCAAAATCAGATGACAGTTTACTTGTTTGGTTGCTGGTGTCACCAGCACTATCAATCAAATATGATCAAACCACACCCAAACAGACCTGCTGAAGAAGATTAGCTGAGTTCTCAAGAGTGAAATAATAAACTAAACTTTTTAAACAAAATTTCAGGGGCTTAAATCTTAAAATCAAGATTAATCTTGTACAGTCATGCTTTGTAGGTTAATGTGTACCAATAGATTTAAAGTATTTCAGTCTAGCCTGTAGTGCTGCAATTTTGAGAATCAATGAATTGTTTAAGTCATTCATCAAGCAAAAATTTGTGTCCTGTTTTGAACTTGTGGTCGGACACAACAGTCAATTTGAAGTCCTTTGAACCTTCTGACTAGTTCGATGATTAATAAATTTAATATTTAAAAAAAACTACAAAATAAGAATCCCACTAGCATAGTTAGAGTAGACTTAAATTAGGACTACAGAAAGCAAATGCCCACACACACTGATGGACAGGGAGGCCCCGTTCCAACTGCTGTCTTTCTTCAACAGAGCCTGATCTAGGGTCTGGGGATGGACCATTTGGCACAGCCTCCCCTAGTTTCTACAGAGATAAGCGAGCAGGTGCGCTTCCATATCGACTTGCTTCGCCTCTATCCTCCGACACCAAGGTTCGAGGGAAGTAGCTCCCCCTGCTCACCCTGAGGATCACAGGCTGGGTTGACCCCCCTCCTATAGGTCTCATCGGCACTCAACAGATTGCAAGCTTATCTGATAACTTCTCTGGGCTTTACCGTCAGATTTAGGAAGGGGGACACCTCAGGGAAACTCCACTGATACTCCACAATGCTCCTCCTCCATCGGGAACCTGAGAACTAGTTTGACCCCCGCTTATTGCCATAACAAAACACTTACCTATACATAATACACCCAGCAGCTCCCTCCGTGTCTCATTTTCTTTGGCTACAGCACTAAAGCCTCAGATATGTGGAAAAAAAAAAGGAAAACCATAATCTTCTGTCGATGCTCCTCAAGCTACAAACAGTTCTGGACAATAAGGGTCATTTAGAGTAATCAATGTAAGGAGAGATCAGATGAGAGAAAAGAGACTGGATTTGAGTTTGTATTGCTTTCACAATGTAACTGCAATCTGAAGAGATTCCATTATTTAAGTATATTGAGCATGTACAGTTTGCAGGACACAATTACACAAACAAACCTCTTCTTCTAGTATTAATTTTGTTATACATCTATCATATTGTTTAACTCAATGTTATGTAGTGCACTAAAAAAAATGAAGTCATCTTTACTCTAACTGAGATATGTGTTGCTAACCGTGATTTGTAGTTTTCTGGTGTGAGTGTTTTCCCCCCTTAAAGTACACACTGATAAAGTGATTTATTATACATTAGTATATTTACATGTAATCTGTGCAAAACATGCACAAACATTTGCATTTGGGTTTGGCTGAATATCAGTGGAAACAATCATAAATAATGTTGCATTATGGAAACAAAATACGTTGACATAAAACTGGCTGTCCATTTCAAGATCTTTAACACAAGCACACACATAGGAAAGAGTAAAACTGTTAATGGAACTTGAACATATTTTTACCACTGCTGTGTTGGTAAACTTGGACTGCTTAAACTGTCCTGATGAGAAGACTTGATTATTGTTTTTTCATCTTATATCAAACTTATTGTGAAACTATTTAAAAATGATCAATTGTAGTTTATTTTGTATGCTGTTGTGTAACCATTTCATATTTTGAACTTTTTTTTCTTGCAAATGTGTTATTGTGTTAAGATAATCTTGTCTAGTTGATCGGTGTAATAAAATAATGTACATTGTTTTTTTTTAACATGTCACTTGTCTTCATTTGTGTTCCAACAATATTCATTTAAACACTGTCAAATAAATAAATTACATCCACTCTCTCAGATGTACATTTTATCTGCAGACACAGAAGCTGTCTCAAACAGCATTTACACTTAATTAGACTCACACTGGGGGAGGCAGAACAACTCAGTCTTTTCTGCCCCACTTTTACCCAGGAATTCTGATCATTAAAATTGTTCAACAAGAAGCCCACAGGGAAAATCTACAATATTAAAGCTCAGCAGAACCCAAGCATTATTTATGTCCAGTTTGCTGCATAAGTGCAAATGCAGTTTTTACGAACTCAGTCCGGGAGTATGAGGTTGTCTAGGTGCTCTGTGGTGGCGGTAGGCTCTTTCCCTTTGAAACCACCACAGCCTGCTCACCAACGCTGTCATCAATAAGCAAAGAGATGGCGCCATCTAGCTGTTTTGAGGCTGCTAATGCCACTACGGCTTTCTCTGTGGGGAAGCCCATCTTCTCCAGCTGCTGGAGTCTGAAAGCAAAGATCTGTCTTTTAGTCAACTGTGAATGTTTACTTGAAATCATGTAAATAAAATTGCATTTTTATGTAATGTGAGAACTTTTGAGATTTAAAAAAAAAACATGATATGCTTGGTGATATTAAATTATTACTAACCGCAACGAGGAAACTGATGATTTAGGAACTTCCACTTTTGCATCAGGGTCGTCAGGAGCGTCCTGTAGCGAGGCCAGTATCCCTGCCCTTAGCATCTGCTCCTCCAACACCTCTGCCTCAGACAGCGCAGCAGACTCCTCCATGATCCAGGCAGGCAATGGCTCGATCTGTGGGTGGTGGTTCCAAACAGAGAGGTCCCTTGTGGGGGGAGCAGCTGCCTGATCTACAGGCATCATCTCAGAAAGAGATCTAGATCTGTGACAACAGATTACGTTAAAATGATCAGATCTGCCACTGTGGACATTCAAGGAGACTTTTGTTGTGAATGAGATGAATCACACCTGTGTGAGGTAGTGTAGGTGGGCAATCTGAACCTCGCTGAGGTGGGAACATATGCCCAGTCAGGAATGAAATCCATGACCCTGGCCTCCTCCAGCTCCTGTAACATCCCAATGAGGGGCTGACGATCTGAGGTATATTAAGTATTATAAAAAAGAGCTGAGAGAACCACTGGGTTACTTTGGGTTCAAACCCTCAGTAACATATAACGCGCCTATATTATGGGTTGATTACATTGGAAATGCAATGACTTTTCCTTATTTCAGGAGTAAGATGTCACATTGTCATTTAATAAAGGTTAACTATGCTTGAAAAGGAAAGGATACAGTTATGTCCAATGCATATTGAGCAGAAGTGAAGCAGGGCAGGTGTCCCCGGAAGTAGCAGCAAACCAATAAGCAGAAGAATCCAGGGGAGAAACCAGACTGGCAAACACCTCAGCAGCCTCCTCTGTGTCACCTGACGACACTGCGCTGTAAACAGAGCCAGCTGAATGGCAGAGTAACCACAGATCCGACTCGCCTCACCACCACCAACAAAGAGCACCAGAGTGTAAAGAAGAGGTAATATGGTCATCGAGAGGATGGAGAGAGCGAGGAAGGCGACTGTTCCCCATCGACGTTCCTGACATGGTCCAACCAGCAGCAGGAGAGCAACACTGACCAGCAGAGAGGGTAGTTCATCATGACTGAGAGCATACAGGAACAGATCTAAGAAGAGAGGGGAGAAAATGTTTTACATAATTTGATTTCTCCAGCACTGAAATATCAGATTTGCATGTAAAACCACACAGGACAGTTACCTCTGAACCTTGGGAAGTCTCCACCTGGACCTAAACTGAGACTTGCCTGGATGCCCCCAGCATACATCAGCAGCATGAGTGTTATCAATGAAGATGTTCCCAAACAGAATCCAGGACTGTCTGATCCAAACCAAAACCATACTGACAACATGCGACCAAGCATTATTTAAGATTAGCTGTAGTTTCTCCACACGCTTGTCCTTTTGTGGCACAGCTCTGGTGACATAACAAGGACAGCGTATACAAATAGAGAGCTGATGTCTACAATAACAGCATAAATCGACAACTGGCTACAAAGTCCTCTACGATTTGTCCTGTCAAGTCTTCTCTGCCAACAACACTGAACTCGTACGAAGAGACTCGCGAGTTTAACTGATGTTCTAAATATAGTTATATTCTTAAAACATGAGTAATGATGTTTTTAAGAAAGAAAACTCCCGGTGTGAAAATGTTTTCAAAGCTAAAAACATACCCACTTCCTATTATGTTACGTAGTGTTCTTCTTAGTGTTTATTGGCCGTTGGTAACTCAGAGTAAAGACGCATTACCGCCACCAACAGGCCACACTGCAAATTCGTTATTTCGTCTGTCATACCTCTTTTTTCATGCAACCGTTAAACATATGACTACTGCCGCTGAAACCGTTTGTTAATTAATCTATTTATTGGTCAACATAAGGTTAATGTTTTATCAAGAAAACTACCAAACTGGTATTAGCTTCTAAAATGTAAGGGTTTATTCTGTTTAAATTAGAGACACTTGAATATCTGTGGGTTTTGGATGGTTGGTGTGACAAAACAGTCAATTTGAGTCCCACGATGAACTCAACCCCGAGTATCAGAATTATACGTTATGTAGATGTTTATATTGATATATTGTGATATTGAAATTAAACTTTCAACGTTTTAATATTTTAGGTTATTTAATGTAACTTCAAAGTTACTATCATTCAGGCACTGTCACTGCTCATGACAGCACTCGGAAATCTCGCGATATTTTGCGGTCTCTGCGAAGAGAAGAGCACTTCTCCAGCAGCCAGCTCTATCTAGTCGTCTTGCGGAGGAACACCGAAATGGCGTCGGCTCCGGGTAGGTGAAGCATTGTGATAATTTAAACGGAGTTTAAAGGAATTGCGTTATTTAATCTAAACTGAAAGTTGATGGGGTTGTTTTAAAAGAGATTGTGTCACGCATAAGCCATTTTCGGCTTTTATTCAATGAATCGTCGTGATGCTTTGCCACCGCTAGGCACAAGGCCTAGTTTCGTTAGCTCATCGAGTCGTTGCGATATTTTGTCGGATTATTTCTGCGCATAGATGTTGAAAACAGAGGTCAAATTACATATTTTGTCAAACTTGTTTATTGAATACATGCGCCGATGGTTTCCAGTTAGTTTGAAAGACCGTGTTGTTTGATGAGTGGCTTATAGAGCGTCGCTGTGGAGTCGTTGAATGGCGACCTAACGACCGGTCTGCTTAACGTGCTGCTCGCGCGCAAAGGATGTTTTGTTCGCATGCTGAGTAATGAGCTAACTAACGTTCACACTGTTGTTTAACAGATTACAGCTCCTACAACCAGACCAGCGCCCAGCAGGGGTAAGACTACTCAATCTTCTTACTGCACTCCCTGAATTTAAAAGTTTTTTCTTTCTTCAAGGTTTTTGTAAGCATCGAATGAGCAATGGTGGAAAAGTAACTAGTGCTATAGTTTGTAGTAATCAGATTAAGATCTTACAAGGGAAACATGTGGTTCCCAACCTTTTTGGCTTGTGATATTTTCAACAATCCACTATTTCACAGAAAGTCAAATTTTTGTGTATCAGAACCTTGTTTATTCTTCTTTATTCCTCTCGCATTAATCATCTCAGCGCCCCTCAGATTTATCTGCTGACAGTTTGGAGGGGCCCTGACCTCTTGTTTTAGAACCCAATAAATTAACTGGTTAACTGTATATAAAGTGCATAAAGGTTCATCCATTGTTCTGTCATTTAGAGCACTCGTTGTAAATTATGTTCATAGTTTTCTTCTCTTTATAGTGTACATATATTTAGCAGTACAATTCATCTGTAAAGTACTACAAAACTTACCTGTATAGTATGTTCATCTTACCTATCTACCTGTATACCATTTAGAGGCATAATGTATCTGTATATATCCTGCACTTGCTGCTTTGCGCTTCTGGTTAGATGCTAAACTTCATTTCGTTACCCTGTCCTTGTACATGCGTACAATAAAGTTGAATCTAATCTAATCTCAAGCAGCTACAACAGTAAAATGCTGTTTATGCTTTGAAACATCACAGTTAACAGTCTAGTATTGTCAGAATAGCGTACTTCTACTGTTGATGCTTTCCCACCTGTACTCCATTAGGTTTTTAGTATTTTTTTAATTGCTGTGTTTGCCCCTTTTTCTTTCTTTTTTCTTTTTTTTTTACGTAATAAAGGGCTCTGAGTACTTCCTCCACCACTGCGGATGAGTCTATGGCCTCACTGCACTGTTGAGAAAGACTGTATGATATGTTTAGATCTAAGGTGGACCCTTTATTTTCTGAAGCTAAAACTGATTTGTGCTTTTACAGGTATGCCTCTTATGCTGCCCAACCTTCACAAAGTTATGGACAATCTGCACAGGTGAGATTTAACATCGCTGGGTAGAATTTTGGCTGTAGCCTATAGCTTAATTCTAGCCAGCCTTTTTTAAGCTTGTGATGGTTGTCATTTCAGCTTAAATGATTCAAAAGACTGAAATTGTTTATCAAAATGTACAAAAATAAATTAAAAATATATTTATTTAAAAATAAATAAGTGTTGTAAGCACTCTGTGCTTACAACACTTAAGAGGGTGATCTAGGAATGGGAAGTTAATTTAAGAATGTAATTTAAAATGGGTACAGTAATCAGTGTTCAAGTTTAATGTCTTTTTAAGCCTGGAAAATGATTACTCAGTCTTCATCTTTAGTTGTTTATTCTAGCTGGTAGTTAAAGTATGCTCTTTCCTTTCAGCAGAGTTATGGCCAGCAGAATTATGGGTCATATGCCCAACCTGCTGCTGCTGACAGCAGTTACACCCAGACAACACCTGCTGCTGGAGGCTACACTCAGCAGCAACAGCAGTATGGGTCCTCATATGGTCAGCCAGCTTCAGGTCAGTTATTAATGTAGAGACATTTGACTCATTTTGTTGTGGTTATGCTTTGAATGATATTGAGTGGGCTGGGTTGGGTTGGACTGAACAAAATTAAGCTAATTTCAAGATTAGACACAAAAGAAGTCACATTCACAGGGCCTTTGAAATCTGATACAGGTGTCTTACAGTCTGGTTACCCAATATTTAAAACGTTTTATGTGTGCAACTTGTTGCTTAACTTTACAACATTTTTAAATATTTATGTCTAAACACGCCAATTTGACTTTTTGTGCACCATCGGGTTTGTGCAGTCTGGACAGTCTTTGTGCCCATAAAGTCTGATTTTTATCATTGTTATTTCAGAATTCCCTCAAGTTTTAGGTTTATGATTCTTTTTGTTGCATCCAAAATAAACACAAAAGAATTTTTGGCATTGATGTGTTTTCCACAGCTGGATATCCAGCTGCCCAGTCTACCACTCACAGCTACTCACAGTCAGCCCAGGGCTACGGAGCCAGTGGTTATGACAGTACTCCAGCTGCTGCTGCCCCAGCTGCTTCCCAGTCTTATGGCTCTCAGCCAGGGTATGCTGCCCAGTCTGCTTACCCTGGTTATGGCCAGCAGGCTGCTCCCACTGCACCACAGAGGTATGTACTCTGTGCTTAGAAAACAAATAAGACGTGAATTCCACAAGAATGTGCTTATCTTTTTACTTAATGCTCTGCCTTACTTTGTCTCTATCAGTTACAATGCTAACAGCCAGCCGGCTAGTTACAACCAGAATAGCTACAGCCAACCAGCAGGATATGGCCAGCAACAGCCTGGTTACCAGGCCCAGCAGGCAAGCTATGGCCAGCAGCAGGGGTACCAGCAGCAGACTCAGCAACAGCAACAGGCTCCTCCTGCTTATCCTCCTCAGGCTGCTGGTTCCTACGGGCAGCCTCCAGCCAACCAGTATGGACAGCAAGGTGGACCACCCAGCTACAACCAGTCCAACCATTACAGTAAGCTTTGCTTTTCATCCTTGCTAAACTGCTGTTTGCTTATGTTAATTTATACTGTCCAGTTTAATGTTGTAGTAAATGGACATTGATGACTATGCATTTGTGCTCTTCTTTTGTAGGTAATTACAGACAGGATGGTCAGGGTGGAGGCTCTGGTTACTCTGGCTCTGAGCCTTCAAGGTACCCAGGGCCAGGGGAAGGCAGGGGCCCCGGCAGGGATGGCTTTGATCGGGGTGGAATGATGCATCGTGGCCGTGGCATGGGCCGTGGCATGGGGTAAGCGTCTTTCCGTAGTAATTAACCTCACATATATTTTGACTCTACAGGTGCTGTGGCCACTTGGGGCAGGGCTGAGACAAGTACCCATTAGAAACAGATTGAATAATTCAAGGTAATGCACCATCAATTTATTCAACTTTATTCTCTTAAAAAATGAGAAGATCCTGAATTATCAGCAGTCACTGCTGGTAAATTATGGGTCTCTCCTATAATGACTGTGCAGGGTTAGCATCCAGTTTCTCTCAGCCCTGCCTCTCTTTGGCCAAAGGTAAGAAAAAGATTAGTCCCTTTTTAATCTAAGATGATTAGAGACCTGTGCATAAACATTTAGGTTGAACAGCGTATATCCTAGAACATAATTCGATTAGGAGCCAAAATCAAGACGTTTTAGGGTAACAGAAATTGCAGAATCCATAATTGATCAGAAAATGTGATAAAATTTTATTGAAAGAAAATCTTATCATATAATCAAAACTACAATGGGTTTCCTTAAGGTAGGTTCAAATACTGTCTGAGTAATACCCCTTTAAATCAGTTTCACACCATGGTGCATCATTCATTGGTACAAGAATGCAATTAGATGTAGCATAAATCCTGCAGATATTTTAAAACTTTTGTGGTGCTGGAGTCCTTAACTAAATTTAGTTTGTCCTGCAAAACCTTATAACACAGAATTGATATTTTAAGGAATTTAATCGTAGAAACCAGCCTCATGCAGTCCATCCTGTTGCATTTCATATACATATTCACGCATACTTACGTGCGATATATTGGGTCGGTGTGCTTCTTGAAAAGGGTTTTTCCTTCTTTTCTTTTTTCTTTTTTTTTTTAACTTAAAATCATCCATTTGTGTTTTCAGTTTGTGAAAACAAGGCTGTCACTAGCAATAAGTATCTGCCCTCATTTGACTGGCCTGAGGAAGTAGCACTAAGAGGACAAATGGCACCATAAAATTAATGGAGTCATTGTGCTAAAGGTACTATAAGACCTCAGTAAAATATAGCACCAACTACAGAGAGACAAAGAAAATGAGGAACAATCTTTCTCAGTGAATTTTCTGGTCCTAGAAGGTGATCTGAAGTCATTGATTTATGGCATCTGTTGTACTGAAAGTTTTTGTTCAGTCTCTTTAATGGGTTTTTGTGGTCAAAGTTGCAATATCCATCCAAAATTCATCAGTGGACATTGTGTTAAGATCAAAACAGATTTAAAGTAAGTTTGATGCAAGTTATTTTTGTAACTCATCCACTGTCTTTATTTGCCTACCACATACTGACAGTGTTTTGTGGTGTCACATCTCCTTCACAAAGTTAGAGGGAAAAAACTGATCTAGTTATGTTAAATGATTTGGGAAAAATACAGGAATTGTTAAGACCGTGTGCACAGACATACAATATTTCTTTACTCTAACAACATTTTAATAGTACTCTAGGTTTTGTCTTAGTGCAGAGACCTTCAGTCCATGGATTTTGGTGTAGTGTGATCCAGTCGAATCTCAGCCTGGTTACAAAAACTGGCATTCAGGTGTATTACACTTCTTTATATTGTGTCTCTTCTGTAGATGTGTATCCTTTATGACGGTGAAATTAGAACTCAGTTGAGCTGGTCCTTAACATATTCACTCCGGTACCCTTATTGAGATGCCAATCAAATCTGCACTTGATACAGAGGGACATTTGAACAGTTTGTTCACTTTGTCTACTGTTCGCTGTAGTTGGAAATGGTTTGATCCAACTCCAAATCACATTCACAGATATCCAGTTCCCCTGAAAAGAAATTGAAATGGTTACCAAGAGAAAGGCCAGGGGTATTAAAGTGATCAGAGGTTGTAAGGTGCATTTGTTTTGGTTTAGATTTGTTTAGATTTCACTGTGTTAAAACTAAAGGATGAAAAACATAACATTGCTCAATCAGCATATTTGGTTTCTCAAATACTACAGAAACAATCCTCAGTACAGATCTTGATAACATAAGTTTTTTTTAGGGTTTGGTATGGGAAAGAACTTTTTTCAAAGTACTAATTGATCAGATGTGGGTCAGAAAGGGCACGTGGACCATCGGTTCTTGTTTCAGGTGTTCTTTGAAATGCATAGGTCTTTTATTTTGAGGATTTCATCTGTTCTGGTTCAACAGTGTCAACCTCTCTAAAATAATAGAGTTCTTCATGACATGTTTCTTATGGTTTTTGGTACAGTGAACACATACACATGCAGAAATGAAATATTTAGACTTTTTTTTTTTTTTACAATACAGGACTCTAACCAAGCAACTCTGCAGTCTTTCCAAAGTACATAAAACAACTTGCATAAATAGGAATACAGCCCTAAATACATTTATACATTCATAGGTAGAGTAGATGCTTTGTACTTAAATTTTCATTTTAGCTTAACTTTAGCTTTGCACAGGTATATTTGTGTTTTCTGGGGGGGGGGGGGCACATATTGTCATTTTGAAATGTTTGAAATTGTTTTTGTGGTTTGGAATACAAATGTTTGATCACATTCTTTTGAGCACTTTTTAACATGCTTTGTCACATTTATACCGTACAGGTAACAGTGAGAGCCATTTAAAACCATCTATTCTCTAAAAAGTATCTGTACTCAGTACAGAGCCGCCAGCTTAAGCAACAGGAGGGAGCTTAAACAAAGATTCGGGGTCTGCCTTTTTTCAAGAACTGAGGATGGTGGTTTTTATAAGCATGATGGGTATATTAATTGACCAAGTCTTTGTTTTTAATTTAACGTAACCTTGGTAAACACTGTAAAAAATCTTTTTGGTGTTGATTTGTCTTGAACATTGTATAATTGTGTTTTGTTTTGTTTTTTGTTTTTTTTTTATTACCTGATTAATGTGATCGCCTGCTCATCTTGTGCAGTTTCAGATGCATTGTGTTTTTACACTTGTACGTGTCAGCTGTAACTTTTGTTAGAGCTAATGTTGTTAGGGTGTTGGCTTGTTTGGGTACAACTCTGTATGCCATCAATGCATCTGAAATCTTTACCTGTGTACAAATGTTTGGGTTTTGTCACGTTTTAAAAGGCAGTGAAAATATGTTAGCCAATAATTTTGCACAAATGTATCCACTGCTGAAAACTGTCACTGAGATTGTACTCAGCTAAGGAATGGCACATAGTTAAAACACTTGTCCCCTCGATTTAGATTGTGTATTTATAATTCTGGGGAGTTTTTTAGTTGCTGTTCAACTAGTTAGAATGTTTTGATTACTCCCTCAATCAAGCCACTTTGCTCGAGCCATGGAAGTGGCTGTAAAAGGGAAAACGCCTTCATATCTCCATTTATTCCCCCATAGCAGCGCTGGAGACAGAGGTGGCTTCAGTAAGCCTGGTGGTAAGTTAACGAGAATTACACTGGTTAGTCCTTTAAAAGCCTTAAACTTTTTGAGCAAATATGCTTCGAGTATTGATGTGTCTTTGTGGTATTCAAAATTTATCTACATGAACATATTTGAAAATATTGGGGAATATTTTTTTTTCAATGCCTGAGACCATTTTCTCTGGGGTACTTGGTATAATTCAGTCACTGCTTATGGTTTGACAAAGAGTTTTGACAGGTTAATGACAAATTTTTTGCTCAAACGTGTTTGTTACTGCCTTAACAAATCTCACGAGCTGAATTCCTGGGTTTTGGTCTTTTTTTTTTTCCTCTGAGGATTTCTTACTGGTCTTAGAGGCTTTTCAAATGACACACAATTATTTGCCAAAGGGTCTGAGGTGTTCTATTTTCAATTCAGAATATCACTTGTGGGAATTGTGTACCAAAAGGTGCCATTTTGAACTTCCCAATATGTCTGACTGTGTCTATAAGGGAGTGTCTGGATTATCTGTTGTAGTACTTCTCAGGTGTTGTACACTCACCTTCAGTTGCACACACTGACTTTTCTCAATTTGTTTCTCTTCCTCTCAAATGATGGACTACAGGACCAATGAGCGGCGACGAGCGTGATATGGGTGAGTAGTCTCTCATTTAAACCCCTTATTACTCGTTGATGTTGCTGGTTCACGTGCTGAATACTTTTATGAAATGGTATTAGGAAAGATTGTATTTTTGCTGCATATTGAGGATTTTTTTCTGTTTGTTGTAGGACGCCCCGAAGAGCAGGATGACTCTGAGAACAGCACGATCTACATCACAGGGTTGACTGAGAAGGCTAACCTGGAGGAAATGGCCGAATTCTTTAAACACGTCGGCCCAATTAGGGTAAGATTAGTTTTTCCACTCTGAATGTTGATGGAAGCAAAACTAAAATGGAATCTAAACGAAATTGTCATTGTGTGTTAAGATTAACCGCAGACTTGGCCAGCCAGCCATTAACATATACACAGACAAGGACACAGGAAAGCCCAAGGGAGATGCCACTCTGTCCTATGAGGAGCCAATCTGTGCCAAAGCAGCTGTGGAGCACTTTGATGGTATGTTATATTAACTGCACATCAGACCCAAAAAGGATCATTAATCTTATGGCATTTGTTAAAATGCATCCAACTAAAATATCTTGTGAATAGTTTTATATTATTTTTTATATTTTTAATTGCAGGGAAGGAGTTCCAAGGCCGAAGGCTTAAGGTGTCCATGGCACGCCGAAAGCCCATGATGGGTGGAATGAGAGGTGGCATGCCCATGCGAGATGGCATGATGGGTCGTGGAGGTAAATGTCAGCCGAGCCTTCCCAGGTTTCCTCTGACCTTTGTCGTCATAAAATGTGCAGCTTTTGGCTTCATTAAAACAGCGTTAGTTTAAATAAACATTTAAATAACCAGTTACCATTTCCTCTTCTTCTTATTAGGTATGATGGGCCGTGGAGGAGACCGTGGAGGGTTTGGTCCACGAGGTGGTCCACGTGGTATGGGCCGAGGTGGACCCACAGGAGGCAACATGCAGCAAAGAGCTGGGGACTGGGAGTGTCCTAACCCGTATGTGTTACTTTTCCAGTGCAACATTTTCTTGAATTTTATTTTCTTTTTTATTAGTCAAAGATGAGTTTTTAATTTAATGGTCTGTCTTCTCAGGGGTTGTGGCAACCAGAACTTTGCCTGGAGAATGGAGTGTAACCAGTGCAAAGCTCCCAAACCAGAAGGGCTGGGTGGTGGCCCTCCATTCCCCCCTGGAGGTGACCGAGGCAGAGGTGGAATGGGAATGCGTGGAGGCAGAGGTATGGATCGCGGTGGGCCAGCGGGAGTAGGAGGCCCAGGTGGCCCCGGAGGATTCCGTGGTGGCTGGGGAGGAGACCGTGGTGGGTTCAGAGGACGTGGTGGAATGGATAGGGGAGGATTTCGTGGGGCTGGGCGTGGAGGACCACCTATGGACCGAATGGGTGGAAGAGGTGGAAGAGGAATGGGTCCACCAGGTGGCAAGATGGATATGAGGTAGGATTAAGTTCCTTTAACCAGTCAACTAATTACATGTTTTCTGAAACTGGTCATTGGGTAGAATTATATAATTTTAGATGCAGCGACTGCAAATCTGTGACCAGAGTGTATGATTTGAATGTTGGTGTGAAAGAGATGGATACAGAGATCTGTCATTTATATTACTTTTCTGTTTTTGTTTGTTTTTTTGTTTTTTTTTTTAAAGGGACCATCGCCAGGAACGCAGAGACCGACCATACTGAAGGACAACTTCATGACTGTTCCTCTTGTGGAATTCGATTTTTAAGACGAGAATTTTTAATTTATGATTCCGTACTTCAATGGTTAGAACTGCTGTCAAACATCCTGTGCAGTTTCAGTCAACTCGTGTTTCCATTTTTCTTTTTTTATTTTAGTTTACCCATGTTTATGCTGCATCTTGTATTGTGCATGTTTTTTTGTTGTTGCTTTTTTTTAAATACGCAGATTAGGTTTGACATTGTATTGTTAAATTTAATATTTTTCATTCATAAACATAATTGCCTCCCCATTCCCATAACTGACAATTGTATTATGACGAATTTGGGAAATAAAATTTTACTGATTTGATGTATTTGAGATGTGGGCTTTTGCTTTACACAATGAAGTCATACAGGAAAAGTCAGAACAGGTAATTTATACAGTCTCTTTGAAACATGAATTGGGAGCTCACAGCAGCAGTTGGCATTGTGTTTTTGTCCCCTTCGTCCTGTAGTAAAGTGACTATGTTGCTGATGAAGACATTTTGTAGGTTATTCTTACAGTCGAGAAAATACCATAGATAATACATAGTGAAAACAAACAATTTTAAGATGATGTTGATGTTAAGACTGGGCGTATAACCAGTGTAGTGATTATGAACTGTCCTCAATGCGTGTAAAGCAGTGTGAAGCTCCTACTTGCATTGTTTGACCTCTCTGTCACATTCACATTACTTTATCTGTTGGATACTTGCTTCACCACAGATTTAGATAAATGCTAGATGCCATTTTGTTTCTTGCCAATAGGTGGTGCTGCAGCTCTGAATCAGATAATACTGGCTGAATTTTGGCATCAGTGATACTGTTTGTCCTTGATCATGCTAAAGACTGAAGTGACTGACCTGACAAAACAATGGTAACATACAGGATTTCAATTCTTTTGTATGAATTATTTAATTCAATTTTACCCTTTAGACTTAACAGTCTAAACTAAGTGACAGTAACCCAGTCTCTACCTTCTGTCACTTTCTGGTGCCATGCACAGCAATAAAATTATCATAGCCAGATACAAAATACACAATGACCTGATCTTTACACTGGCATCAACCCTGAACTGGAGAAAAGTAACTCCATTGTTTAGATATTACAAATACCTTGAACATTTTTCTCTTCTTTCTTCTCAGTCTATCATTTTAACTGTATTCAGGTTGGGTCTTATTACTGTCTGAAACTGAGTGGTATGGCCCTATGAGGCAGTCAAGTTGAATTAAGTGCTGTAATTAATTACAGATGTCGATCCTTAGAATATTTTATTTGTAACATCTGTCAAACATGTGGCTGTTAAAACCATCCTACAGCTCTTTGATGTTTTCTTTTTGTACACCTATTGTGTTACCACTGGATAATCCAGTTGTAGGATTTTGTCTGATTGGGTGAGACAGTATGATACATCATTTGCAGTATTCTTTATTTAGCAGTATTTGTCTACACATCGTTTCAGTTGAACACTTAAGGTTCTGCTGCGCTGTGGGAAACGTACAGGCAGTAAACACGTCTGTATGTTTCTATACCTGTGTGGAAAAAACATTGTGAAAACGGCAGCTGGCTTTCTTTCAGACCGCCTGAGTTTAAGCCCCATGGAAGTGTTTTAGATCAGGACATAAAATCTTTTCCAGCTCCAGGATTGCTGTACTCTGACCTCCCTGTCAGAGCACAGGGGAAAAAATCCAAGAATTAAACAGTCTTTTCTTGATTAGAAAAAGCTGATAGGTTATTCTCTTTTGAAACACTCATTAACAGCTCACATCTTGGTACAATAGAAGTGGTCCGACCTCGCAATCTTTTGATTGATGAGATATAGTAATCACGTTTCATGTCCGTATGCATGTTTCGTTTTGTTTTCTTTTTAACTTAAGACGAAGTTATCCCTCTGGGAAACCCGGTCACAGCTGACATTTTGAAATACTTCTCATTTGCTGCGACCAGTTGCTCATGAGGATTAATAGAGTGCTGAATTCTCTCCCTCTCTCTTTACTGACAGAAAAGCTGATTCATCCAGGCCCAGAACATGATCTCATCAACCCCCCCCCCCCCCCCCCCCCCCAATCTCTCTCCTTCTTTTTCTCTCTCTTCCGTCCCCTCCCTTCCTTTCTTTCTTTCTTGCGCTCTCTCTTAAACAGACACATGCCTCTTTTTAAAAGAAAACAAGCCCACCCTCTTGGCAGTGGGCTTTACTTTAATTCAAACAATCACACATGAGGAGAGTACATGAGCTGCTCCAATAGAGGAGAGCCCACTGTTTAAAAATCCTGTTTTAAAGGGGAAATGAGATGGTGGAAAAGATTTTTTTAAAGGCAGAGTCAGAAGTTTTTGAACATAAATTACAGGTATATCCACATATAGTTAAAGTTGTTTCTGTGCTTCCCAACAATTTTCATAATAAAAGCCTATATAAATAGGCATGAAAACACTGCAAACCAACCTTCAGCAGTATCAGAAAACATTAAAAACTCAGGTTAAGCTGAGTTTGTATTATCATTGTGTTGTCATTGCAGTTTCCTATTGTGCTTCAAGTTTTGGCTGTAAGGCTACTGTTCTGTTTACAGTTAGCTCACAGACTGTGCCTTTAAAACCTCAAGCAAGTTTCCCTGATGTTTTCAAAATTCTAACATACCATCAAAACCTGAAAGTCAGGTCTCTGTCACCAGCATTTGTCCCAAGTTTCAAACCTTATGAACAGAAGAGCCAATTCTATTAAGAACAGTCTTTCTTAACTGTCACATGGTGTTGGTCTTGCATTTTCATTTTGCTTTATCCTTTGATATTTTTTTTAACTAATATAGCAGGAGAAGAGGAATCTAACATATTATCCTGAGTTAATGTAGCTGAGTTAATGCGTAACCTGTCCTGCACTAGCAAAAGCCCTGTTGTGCTGTATGTGACAAACACACATTTCCTGTCATGCACACATTTGAATCATGTGCTCTTGAGTTGGCTACACTGTCCATCAACTGTATATCCCACTATCTTCCCCCCTTTAATCCCCCTAATATCCTGACGTGTCAAGATTTACAGGCTCTGTCCTCTCAGGTGTGACGTCTTTGATTTGTGCAGTGTCTCTTACAGCCAACCAGTAATCACACATTCATTACAAAACATGCAAGAGTTTTAGACAAGGCTGTTAAAGCTGAACTATAGCGTAGCAGTGTTTCCTCCTGATTATATCCTTTAATCATTGGTCAGATTATACAGTGGGAATGGAATTTCTTGCACTAAGCACACTGGCTGTCTTATGATACTGAGATACCGGATTTTAAAGGGCGTTATCACTTTAGGGTATTTGGTAAAAAGGCCACACAAAGACTCCCTTATTGAGAGACTATGAAGTCAGGTTATGTGTTGACCCGAATGAAAAATCATTAAAAAAATAAATAGCGCCCATTTTCTCACAAACCAAAAGAATATGAATACACAATGCAATCAATCCAACAACATCATATGCTCAAAATCTTACCATACAGTTGACTCACAACTCACAACAGACTCAACAAAAATGGAACAAAATAACCTCCACAAATATGTGCTTGTTCTTTCCTGCAAGTACTGTACTTTGGTACAGTTTTGAGGTGTTTGTACTTTACTAAGTGTTTACATTTCTAAATTTTCAGAAGGAAATCATTACAACACTATACTTCTTTGAGAGCATTAGTTACTTTTCAGATTCAGATTTTTCATGAAACATATGATCAGCATTTCAAAGTATTCAGAACCATTCTGCGCTCTGAATACTTTACCTTTGGTACCTAAAGTATATGTTGCTGATGGACTTTTACATATTACTTTTGATGACCAGTAATCGCTGGTAGCAAAGATGGTAAGGTATTTCCTTGTTTTATTTTGTTCGTTTTGGAGTTTAATGTCTACTATTGCAGTGGGCTTGCAGTGGTGAAGTATTTCAGGTTTATTGGAGAGTAAAGGGTATATGTTGAGTTGGTGAACATGGGGTTAAGTTTTCTTCCTCTGCCGAGCGTTTATCCCTCATAATGGGATGTGCCACCGAGTCGCTCCGCTGGTCTAAGCTACAGCAGGTCAACATATTCAGCGCAAGAGGCGGCGCAACATGGGCTGAGCCTATTTGCAGGGAAGATGAGCCGTGGACTCAGTGCGGCACAGTGGTCGTGATTTCATCGATGAGCAGCTGATTTGACTGACCGCCTCAGAGGCACAGACATGGTGACACGTGGATTTTTGCGGGCGAGAGCACACACCGGCCACCGGGTGGATTAACTGGACGACGCATGGGTGTGTGTCGCCGTCCAGGACTGCTCCGGTTTCGTTCTCACTGCGGGACCCGGCGATGCGCTCTTTAAAGGAAACGGGTTTCGCAGAGACATCCGGAAAACGCATCCATGCGCCAGGGCCACTCCGCATCCCGAAATGCTTCTGACAACACAAAGCCTGGCTTCAAGAAGCTCCGATAAGAAACCACACATGCAAATCGGCATGGGTGCGTCAACACGGTTATTTCGCTATATTTTGCGGATGAGGCTTTGGAGCGCAGATGTGCAATGAGACAACCGGGAATAATCAAATAGACTTTATTGATACATAATCCGACAATATGGCTGATCAGAGCAACATCCAGTCCGCCGCCTCCAAGAGTATCCGGCCCTTTAAATCCAGTGAAGAATACCTGTATGCCATGAAGGAGGATCTGGCTGAATGGCTGAACACCCTGTACGACCTAGATATCACTGCGGACACCTTTATGGACGGACTGGAGACGGGCTGTGCCCTCTGTCGGCACGCCAACAACGTGAACCGGGCCGCGCAGGACTTCCAGCTGGATAACCCGGAGGCTGCACAATCCATGAAAGTACCATCTAAAGATGTTGTCTTTCAGTCGCGCAACGTCGTGCCCGGCTCGTTTGTGGCGCGGGATAATGTGTCCAATTTCATCACCTGGTGCAGGCAGGAGCTCTGGATCAAGGACGTCCTCATGTTTGAGACCAACGACTTGGTGGAGAGATGCAACGAGAAGAATTTTGTTCTGTGTCTCCTTGAAGTGGCGCGACGTGGGTCCAAGTTTGGCATGTTGGCCCCCATGTTGATCCAGTTGGAGGAGGAGATCGAGGAGGAGATCCGGGACCAGGAGAGCCTGCGGATCGATGCGGGAGAGCCAGCTGAGCAGAGCCCGCCCAGCAGGTGTTACAGTCGGAAGGAGAGCAGTCAGAGTGTGGAGGATGAAGATGAACCTGATCCAGAGCCGTTCATCTGGCAGCAGAAGAGAGTTTTATGTGACATGCGAAATTTGGATGAGTTGGTGAGTTCTCAATGAAAGATAAAAGCTCAAGCCTCTGTATATTAGTGTACATCATAGAAATCCACAACATAAGTACACAAATACAGTAGATTTGCCTCAGGCGTCTCTCCCTCTGCCCTTGGGTCAGAAGTAAATATCGTCCAGTGTATTTTGTCTGGTGCTAAACAGCATGAAGCAGCTGATAGGAGACCAGTCACCCCCACAGTGAGACACAGAAATGTGTCAAAAGTGAAGCACCCTCTCTGGAAAGATCACGTAGGTGTTATGAAAAAGACATGCACCTTATAGTTCCCCCCATGGTGTGGGTGTGCATCTGTGCATAGGTTTGTTTTAGACGGAGGTGTTAGATTCCTGCTCACCTGTAGGGTCAGTGCACATTTGACTCCTAAATTCTTGTATCTCCCACAGAAGAACTCTGAAAAGTCACAGGTCAACTCAGTGACATTTCTCCACATGCATTCACATACAAATGTCAGCCCTGCCTGTACAGGAGGCTGCCGGAGACTGAAATGATTTTATCACTGTTGACCGTCATCTTCAGCCTCTTTCATTTAGCTTGTCCTTCTAGAATAATCAATACAATATCCCTGCAGGTGAGGAAGATTGTCAATTGTGTGCTACTTCTGCAGCACCTTTATCTACACCAGTAAGAATGGCCCTTTTGGCATTTTGGTTCTAATACATTTCCTGTCCTGTGGAATTCAAAACATCAACTCTTGTCATGTGTCCCTCTGAACTGGTTGACCTTTGCCAGGCCCTGCCGGACATGAGCACACCAGAGAGGCAAAGGACTTGTTAGGGCAAAGCTAATGAGCAGACAGACAGACAGAGCCGGGGAACACATTCTTGGGTTGTGAGCGGGGGAGAAGTTAATATTTTCATGTTGCTAAGAAGAACAATGTTCGTCTTTGACGCTGCAGACACGAGGGGATGGCAGAGAGGGAGGAGGGGAGACAGTTGACAGTCACACTTATGCTGGCCAGGCAGCAGGGGAAGGCGCTACTAGTGTGACCTCTGTAGACAGAAATAGGAGAGCATGTGGAGGAGGATGTGCGCTGTTCGTATCCAGACTGTCTGAGTCCGCACACTCTCACTCATATGACTTGAGTGCTGAGGATTATACAAGCCGACCACATTTTGGGACAGAAAGATCACAGGGAAGCTACAGAGCGTATGCCTGTCTCTCCTTTTCCGTCATTTGCCCTAACACATCCCTCAGCACACGTACACACACACACACACAGTGTCATCTGTCGGATAGTGACAACCTTTGAGTGATTTTGGATGTGGCATTCCCAGTCATCATGTGTCTGGTGAATAAAATCTCCTCCATCCTCCCTGTCAACCCTCAAAAAAATTGCTTGGATGTACTCTGTGCAGAACAGTCCACATCAGTAACATGAGGCTCTACAAACTGGAAACCACAGTGGTACTAAGATGAGAGGCAGCAATATTAAAATAGTACAGTGCGTCTGCTGCTCTCACTCATTCAGGCAAAGCCGACTTTCCTGCATCATTCAAGATGGATGTTTTATTTACTGATTTTTGTCTGAAAAAATAAATGTATTGAAATGCCATTCTTGATGACTTAATTTTGAAGATGCTTAAAAAAAAATCAACCTATTCAGCCTATTCATGAACTGTCTGCCTATTCATAACCAGTAGCATTATCGATGAAATGTCATCAATTAATTACCAGGCCATTAACTCCCGCAGAGATGTGCACAGCAGCCGCAGATGCTTGTGCAAACTGAAATGCTACAAATGTAAAGCTTCCATTTACAGTGATCACATTTTCTTTACCAAAATCTTTCATATTATCCAAGAACTGGTGAAGGAAAAAACATTTATCTATGATCAGTGTAGACCCCATATGCTCATATACAATCAAATCTCAATTAGAAATGTGAGCTATAGTATAAGTATATATATTTTATATTTCAGTCTATCAAGTAGGCAGAGAAAGGCAATTCGATTAGACAGCTACTGAAAATAGGATTTATTTATGTTTTTAGTCATTTAAAACATTCAGAATCACATATTGAGAGCAATTTTGAATTCTGGTGCACTATCCTGAAAAGTTTGGTATTTGTTTCTCATGCAGTTCTCACTGAGAGTTATACATTTAGCAACTCTACTGTATTATTCTAGACATTGTTTGGTTTTTGGAGGATTAAATTAATCTTCTTGTTGAGACATAAAAAGCGTAGTGATAATAGGATTACATGTCATTATTCTAGTGAATAACAACTCACAACAACACCAACAGACAGTGATTACTCTAAGTACAACTCCTCCTTAGGACATCTGGTCAAAGCAAACTTGTGTCACCAGTTATTACTTGTTATGATTAGACCCTGAATATTTGGCTTATATAGCAGTAAAATGACGTGTTGTGTCATATCAACTACCTGTTGGATATAATAGGTATTAAATCTTAAGTAAAGCTATCCTATCTATCCTGTTTACTTTCCTGGCTACACCTCTCACCTAAACACGCACCACCACTGTGTTTCCCACTGATCCACAGCTACGTATGTTCTTACTCATCTCACCGTGGGACGGTTTTCCACTCTAAGGTTGAGGAAGTGGCCAGAGTCTCATTTCCTTCATCACAGTTTGAGTCACTGATACTTATGAGTCTAAAAGTTCCTTTTTCCCCATTCCTGAGTCGCTTGGTTTACATCGATGCATACTATTTGTGCCATAAAGATAAAGTTTATCCTTTGCATTAGGGGATTTTCTTTCACATCACCTATAGAGAGGGATTATGGCAGCGACTTCGATTGAATCAGTATATTTCTATATGTTGCATTGAGCCTTAGGCAAAGGAGCATGGTCAGCTCCCTTCACAAATAACCTTTTTGTATATTTTCTAGGTCTTTCATTTAGGCCCTGGGCTTAGTTGTAAAAACACATGCAGTAGCTTAACAAACCTACACATATATATATAATTAAAATTTGACCCTCTGATCCCTTAATGGATACTGTATTTGTTCTCATGTTCACTCCATGCATAGGCGTCTATACAGTACAATGTTTGAGCTTATAAACAACATGACCGTGAGAGCTTTCTGTCGCCTTCCTTCATTTGCCATCTTTCCTTCTTCCTGCTCACTCATACAAATCGGTTCATGTCTCTTCTCACCCCAGGCTTCAACATTCAGCCCTTATTTAGTTCATATATGTGCGAGCCCTCATTCCCATCCCCCGCCTCTGTCTCCACTGGAGATGATAAAAGCAAAGAGCAGAACAATATGTCTTGTTGGTGTCATGGAAGAGAGGAAATAAATAGTCCAACACTGTTGGCAGCGAGGTAATCACAGGCTGACATCTCAATCTTTGGATGAAAAAAAAAAACTAGTAGAGCAGAGGGGGAAGGGTGATAAAGAGAGAAAATGTGTGTATTGTGTCTGTATGGCCACTCTGCTCCATTAACCTTATGGTCCAGTTCATGCATTCAGTAAACAAAAAGCAGAGTAGAGGACCGATAGTGTGCCTAGAGTGACTTTACTGTACACTCTGTTAAACCTGACTGCAATGGATGTTGCTTTGGGAAGCAGAGCTACAGTAGATAGAGTGAAAGGGAAAAGTAGGTCATCGTGCTTTCCATTGGGTCACACTTGTACGCTTTGCTGAGAGAGCGTGGCATCCTTCAGTGTTTCTCCCTCATGTGTCACATGCACCCATGTTTTTAGGGGTTTTAGTATTTTAAAGGTTATTTTTCCCGCTAGACTTTGCACGGTAACAGTACGGACCTGATCTCACTCTATTGTTTTCCATGCAGCAGGGTGCATGTGGAAAGAGCTGAGTCCACACTTTGCATATTGCCCGCTTTATGTCTTTATTGCAGTGTTTGATGCTATCAGCTGATGTTTTGCATGATTATCATTTAAATTGGTGTCTATCTGAGCAGGCTTCTGTCTGTGTGAGTAGTCTGTCTATTTCCTGCACATGCCTGCAAGTCTCTTCATGCTGGTCTCAGGTGGAGACTGTCAGAATGACAAGTGAGTCCTGCAAAGGACATCAATTCCCCTGACCTTGCTTGTCGGAAAGAGAGTGCTGAGTGTTGTTGAGCCTCATCAAAACCAACAGGCAACTGAGTTAGACACTGACCTGATATTTAACTCCCTGCACTGAGTGATTACATTGCTGTTTGAGTGAAACAGATGAATAATGGAGTTATTCACCTTACAGCTCTTTATGTCCATTAGATTCTTATATCCTCCCAGCCTCAGATGGGCTGTTTGTCATGTGGCCAGAAGATAGGTATCGATTTTTAGAGAATGGTTTTCTTCAGGTGGTGGATAATGCCTGCTCTGGAGCATATATGATTACATTTTTCACCCCGATCAAACAGACAGCAAGATTTATTAAAAAGCATGTTATTATTAAGATAACACACTAAAGGAGTAGTTAAACATTTTGAAAATACATTGCTGTGTAAATAGTTAAGACTTTGGGAAGTTGTTGCTCTCGGCCATACTTCACGTTTTTTAAAGGAATCAAACAAACAAGATACAACCTGTTAATTCATGAGTCTTAAAGGTGCTGGTAGGAGGATTTTGTTAGCTTTGAACAGAGGCAGGACATATGTTCCCCCCTGTTTCCAGTCTTTGCACTAAGCTAATCTGCTGCTGGCTGTAGCGTTATATTTAACTGACAACGACAATGGTAACAGTCTTCTTATGCATTTTTCATTTGCTGCAATTGCCCACGTATAATATTATTTCGTGTTCCCTGTATTCTCCGTGTTACCAGCATTAACTGACATCCCTGACCCTGAGGCGTTTATCCAACTCTGTTTTTCCGTCTTGTCTCGGCTAGTCTGGCCTGTTGGACCAGCTGCTAAAAGCCTCTAAATACTTACATTTCCATGATCTCTTCAGTTCATCCCCTCAGGGTACTGGTCCAAACATAATTAGAAAACATAATTTTCATTCATTCAGTCTTTCATAACCTCCCTTCACCTCTCAGGTTATTTAAAGGGATAATCTGTGCAAAGGAGGCTGTTCCATGTTTATGAGATGAGCATGGTTGGCCACAGAGGAGTTGTTTATACAGGCTGTCAGGCCAGCAGTTTAATAGGAGGATAGACTCTGATATGTAGCTGTTTTCAGTGTGGGTCCACAGGCTCTAGGAATGCTTACTTGTGGGTGGTGGAGCAATAAGATCCAAAAATCTCCATCCTGCCAAGCAGTCGCCCCCTGTGGCCTAGTTTTCTCATCTCTGTGCTTATCTGATGGCAAGGTTGGTTCATTCTGGGAATTTTCCAGTCATGACAGAAGATGTCATATAAGAGTTATTTTGTTCTGTCATTTATAAAAAAATCACCCTGTATGTGCTGTGCCATATAATCTTTTTATTCCTCCTAGTTTTCTTTAACTTTGAAAGCACTATGTATTCTGCCATAAACTTCCTCCACTCTACAATTGTCTCATAGAAGTCAAACCCTGGAAACACCCTCATGTAAATTCCTGTGGAGTTAGTTGTTGTAATGATCAGTTTTTATTGTTGGAGTTTTGCAATAATTATCCTTCGCACAGCGATCATAAAAGGAGCCAGTTACAGCAGGCCAGCACACCTATGTTTGATGAAGGCTCTGGAGCAAACTGTGCAGTTGTACACGGCTTGTTGAGTCATGAGGAGAACAAACAAGTATTCAAATGGAACATGTGGCTTCTTTTGTATATTTATGAAATTTGTATCCTGCTCTGAAAACCTGAACCAGAAAACAAGAAAATTTGAAAACTAAAACCAGAGCTGTGTTTTGTGTATTGACATGATAACAACCAAGCGAATTACACTTAATACAATAAAACAATATTGGCAGCATTGTACCTTCCCTTGTTGTGATGCCATAATATTAAGCTACAGTATATAGTCATGGTGTAGCATTTCAGTCCACATTAAAAATCTGTAAAGAAAATGGGGAATCCAACCTAAACATCTTTATCTCTTCCCCTCCCACTTCCTCTCTTCATCCCCAGGGTTTGCTCAGACCTCAGTCTCAGCCTATCTCTTCCACGAATGCCCTTTCAGATGTTTGCAGGTCAGGAAGGAAAAGAATGAAGAGATTGTTGACTCACATGATCTGAGCAGTGGGATCGTTAAAGGAATATGTACTGTATTATGTTCTTGTACATTAAATACTGCTTGGAGACAAACTCAGACGCTTAGTACAACAGGAACGCCACAACAGTGTTTTAATAATGAAAATGTTTCTCCTTTCTGTTCACAAACATCTCTGCATTCCTATCTTAAGATAGACGCAGCAGATTCCCAGCATAGGGGCGTGCTGTGGATTGTTCAGTCGCTTTTTCTCTCTTTTCCTTCTCAAACATCTGCAGCTCCCTGCTGAATGTGACCAGCATGCATCCATAATTCATCCTTCAGATTTTCTCAGTGTTCCAGCTCCACTTCCGCATGTTTCCTGTGTGACCTTGTCTCGCTCCTCCTCTTTCTATCTCTTTCTGCGGTGTGTGTGTGTTTGTGTGTGTTTGTGTGTGATAGCGTGTGTTTTGGTTTCAGTATTTCTGAGCGTACCCATTGTTGACACAGTGAAGACATGGGAAGCGTACACATTTTATGTCAAAGGTTCCAAAGAGTAAATACTTCAAATGTCAGGGCTGCTATTGATTAGGTTATTGTTAAAACACTCCATGGTTCAACTATTTTTGAGAGACAGTGTGTGAGTCCTACACCTTCCCTCTGGAGGAAAGCTTATGACCTAAGCTTAACAGCTCTGGGGTGGGGGTTGGGGGGATGTTTTGGGGCGAGAGAAAGGCATTACTATAGCAAGAATGAGAAAAAAAGGCAAACTGTACAGTTAAAAAGGGAAGGGTAAGCCCATGTGTGTGTCTGTTGCCATAGCAATCTTTCCATTAAGTCACTGGCTGGGGTTTTTCCAAACGGGGCTCGTCCACCTACTGACAGAAAGAAAGAGTGACAGAGCGGAGAGAAAAGAGAGCGAACAAGCAGATGTAGAAATGTAATCAAAACAAAAAAAGACAAATATAGGTCTGGTCAGCTCGCGCACAGGCTAAAAATAAAGGCTGAAAGACAACAAAGCAGATGAGAGAGGAAAAAGAAGGGAAGAAGGCTCGACAGAGGCAGGTGAGAGGGAGAACAGAGTGGCAGGTGAGATGCTTAGTGGCTTAGTGCTGATTCCTGCCTCTTTAATTTGCATGGGAAAGAAACAAGGCTGCTATTTCAAGAAAATAACAAGGTGGCTCCTTAATCTTCTGAGTTCACCATAATGTAGGTGTTGTAGGCCAAGCACACACACACACACACCACTAGCAAGCTATAGCCTTTGAGCCATGTACACAGCATGAAAGGTACTCTAAACAGCCAATGGGTGGGAGCTCACAACCTGAAATGTTCCTCTAACACATCATTTGATCGCTTTAACATCAATAAAATACACTCCTGCCCTTCGTAATGGCTGCCCTTGCACACACAATTATGAAGCTTTTACTCTTCCTCTCCTCCTGTGCTTTCCTCTGTCGCTTTGCTGCTTGACTTTCTCTCCTTCCCGGTCGACAAGTACGCACAGGCTTTTGTCTGAGTGAGACGCCAAGAAAAACATCAAAGTTGCCCAGTCCTGTGAGAGCCTGGGCCTGTGCAACACAGGCGGATATCGCTCCACCCTGCAGTTGTGTCTGACTCCAGTTGCCTAATAAGCACCCCCAACCACAGCAAGGGCACCGGCTCTCGATTCAAAACCCAGCTGGCAGCACAGACCGGCTGAAATCATCACCACCACCAGTCTGGTCTCTGAGCTCTTTTTCTCCTCAATTTGTGACGTCATAAGCAGAAACATTGTCATGTAACAGCCTAGAGAGCTGGAGAGTATTCATTAACATGTCCCCATATGTATTTTTGTGCTTTTGTGACACTTCATGGTGAACTAAATTACCAAAATGTTCTCGAGAGATGAGATGAGGCAGGGGTTTTAATGTGGTTTAGAGAGTGGGGCGGGGAATTTCGTCACTCAGAAGGTGCTTGGAGAGAAAAGTTGAAAGGAAGATGACGAACAAACACTCCAACACCCTCATACGCACAGGCAGCCAAGACTGCTCATTTCTTACACCATGAAACAGAGTCACTGTGTGTTGTTGTTAACACATTGCTCTCAGGACCAGCCCTGTTTTGTGTCTGAACATGATCTCATGTGGGGGCACTGACCTCAAGAACAGGAAGGGATCACTGTTAGGTTCCTCTCAGATGTATGTGTCATGTTTGTGTGCTCTGACTGTTAAAATGTCCTGTTTTGTTCCCCCTCAGGTGCGTGAGATTCTGGGCCGATGTTCCTGTCCAGCTCAGTTTCCTATGATCAAGGTGTCAGAGGGCAAGTACAAAGTGGGAGACTCCAGTGCACTGATCTTCATTAGGGTGAGCCTGCACCACCAGAACCATTAACATCAAGTAGAAGTATCTGTTAAGGTGTTACATGTCTATGCATGCTTTAAAATCAGATTGAATTTCTTCAAATCATCCAAACATCACCACATCACAGAAGTCACTTCTGTAAGTTCAAGATTATCATAACCGATAAACTTTGTAAAACTACAAAAAAAAAAAGAAAAACTTTAGTTATAATAAACCTGAATTATCCTTTAAGTCAGTTTTACACTATGTGTGTACTTCTGCTGAATTTATACATGGGCTATTTTGGCCAGTAGCACAAAAGACTGTGAGGCCTGCAGTAATTGCATGGAACCATACAGTGCAGGCATATGGCATCGTATGTTGTTTCAAGAAGAGCAGGGTGATGAACAGTAGCAACAGATAAACCATTCAGCTCCTTGGCTGAATCAAAGCCTAGTACACTGTACAGTGTGTGTAACTGCATTGTTATTTCTCTCTCTCATGTAAGTGTTTACACATTGCCTTCATCTGGCCCACTCCCAGTACTGTACTTTTTTCCACTGAGACACAAATAGAGCTTTAGGTCATTTCCTGAGTTGGTTCTTATCTTGGCCTGTTTCTGCTGGACTGTTTGTCTCAGTTTCAGTTTAAGAGCTGCCATAGTACCCACATCAGGCCTCAGAGGACTGGGCAGGGAGGCTGGTTGATACCAGGGATTGATTTGGTCTCACTTACCTAAAATGTACCGCAGCCAGATTAATGTACTCTTTGGGTGACTTTCCTAGTTGCCTGCATTTACAGGATCAGGCTGCCTAACCTCCAGTAATGTCAATATTTCTTCACTTTGAGAGGCACCACTTTGTCCAGACAGGGAGATGTGATACGTGCAACATGCTAAAATGTTTGGCACAGCCCTGTCTTTGTCTACATTTTCTACATACTGAACTGTACATTTATACAGGAAGTTAGTGTTTCATGTGTACTGAATTTAGCAGAAGTAATTGTGAGGGACTGTTTGAAAATTATTGGACTAGGGATTATTAATATTGTTATATATTTATATTCTTAGCACTTGGAAAAAAACCCAACATCCTCCATCCCATAGCTTAAAATGTAGAATGGAGTTGGTACACTCTTTGACTCTTTTTACCAAAAGCATAAAGAATTCAAGATGGTGTGATGTAATTTAACCCATAATATACTAATAGATTAATGATTTTCACATTAGCCACCAATAGACACATTGAAAGAGGAAATAGCAATTTCCACATTTATGGTTAACATAGCCATTAGCCATTCTAATTAAAATAAAAGGTTGAACCTGACCAATGATATAGGCCAACTTAAAAAAATAAAAAAAAAACTTGTTTGTTTTTTGTTAAGCAGGGTGCATTGAGAGATGCAGTAATATTAGCAGAGATACCATTTAAGCACTATATTAGAAATGTTAGGTCACAATTAGGATCTAATATATTCAGCGTTTCTAAAGTCTTGAGACAGAGACAGGATTGTTATCCTCTGCAAATGGCACCTTTATGACTCACTGCTCATGCAAAAGCCTTTATTTGTGAATATGTATTTTTTTTTTAAAAAAAAGATCCTGCAAGGGAGCAAGGGAGAGCTGAAGCATAAAATTGGCGTAAGAAAAAAAGCAAAATGTAAAAACAACAACAACAAACAAAAAAAACCTTCACTGCTCTTCCCCCCAGCAAAAATAAAAATACGTAATCCTCCCTGTTTTCTGACCTCCACTCCACCCCTTATAATTTTCATACCGTCCTTAAGATAGAGCGTGACGCTCATGTTTGCCTGTTGGAGCAGTCATTTTAACATGACAGAAATATTTAAATGTGGCTGTGTGTGTGTGTGTGTGTGTGTGTGTGTGTGTGTGTGTGTGTGTGTGTGTGTGTCTGGGAGCCTTTGACTTGTCAGATTAGCTCTCTTCATACTCCGTCTCCGCCCTCTCCTGATTCCTCACTGGGGATGACAGTGGCTATGCATATGCCCAAGCAGTTACAAGTGCACCCTACACACTTCCCTTATTCTTCTGAGGGCAGGAAGCGGGCAACCACTTTGAAAGCCAACAAACCCCTATTCAGTTGTCAAAGCTGTGACAAGGATCTCAGGCTGAACGAGGGGATGAAGTGGAGAAAGCAAATGGGCGAACGGGTCCACATGAACAGAGGGGGAAGTTAATAAGGCGTCTTTGTCCCCAGGGAGATCGCTTCCTAAAGGGAGGAGATGCCTTCAGTCGTAGTGGCTCAACAGCTGAAATGAACCATGAGCTTAATTTTTGAACTCACCAGCAAGATTTAAGGAGAAATTGGTTCAACACGCCCCCACAATGATGACAAGAAGTCTCTCTGTTCGCTGTTGCCATAGAAACAGGGATTGGGTCTCTCTCTCTCTCTCTCTCTCTCTGCACTCATGAGGACTGTGATACCCCTTCAGTGGTTGGGAAATCTGGCTGTTTAGCTGCAGGTCTGATGTGAAACATGGTCCCAAAGCATCTTTTCAGTCTGAACAGACTCCTCAGTGGTGCTGCAGCATAAAATATGAAACCTGTAAAAAGGAAAGATGTAATCTTACATGTGTTTTTGCTGTAATTTTGATTAATTGATCATTCAGTTTCTGTTTAAAGTTGAAGCCCATGAAATGTATGGTGTGGCACCTCTAAATTGAAATATACTTCTGCTTTTTTTTATTGTCACCTTTGTCAACAAAGTCTAATGTTTGTGTTGTTTTCTACAGTCTCTGTGATGGCAGATTTTGTACGTCAATCTCTCATATCACACAAAATAGGGATTGTAATTAACAAAGAGGGTCTGTTGTTAGATGACTGCAGCGAATTGAATGAGCTGTCAGTCTGGAAATTAGTACTGTGCAAGTAGCGTTTTATAACCCTTGACGACTCTTTTTAATCATGCAATTATCGCACTGCAATGAGACATTTGTTTATTTGGATTCCCAGTGGCTGTTAACATCATGGCAGCTACTCCTCCTCCACAGTCAAAAACAATAGAAAATCCATTATATACAGATATGAAGCAATGCCTTTATATGTCACAACAACAACGCTATTGTAGGACACCATACACTGTGCAAAAGATAAAAGTGATCACAGTGAAGTGATCACAGTGAGAGTCAGTGGTGACAGCAGATGTACTCTGTAAACTGCTTAAGCCAAAGTATGTCTGTGGTGCTGAAGGGGATCTATTCCCCCTGTTGCAACTTTATACCTCTACAGTATGTGGCTGTTTGTTAGCAGACCTTTGAGATCGTTTTATTGTGGAATTATAATACACTATGCTAAAAATATAATTTGAAACTTGTTCAGCACTGTTGGCTCATGAGGGCCAAACAGTAAACCTGTTACTGACATAAGGCCAGAGCAGTGGAGCTTAAGCAGTTGATACTCTCAGGTCTGATAGAGATAAGCAGATCAGCTGTTTTGATGGATTTGATGTAGTAGGGAAGCAAGGCCAGTGAAAAGACTTGTAGTGGATTGGCAGGGATTGTATTAGAGAGAAGGTGGGGTCAGACTTTGGTGCACATGGCTTGTCTGTGGCCTCTCTCTGATCACTCTCTAGTCAGGGATCCAGAGATGAGACGCCGTGTCACATGTGATTTGATGGGAAATAAACACTGCGCCAGCCCACACAGATGTACCATTATGGCTTCGCCTTGCCAGCCCTCAGATCCACGGGTACAACCTTTAAAACATGTGGCTGGCAGACCCTATTACACAACCCAAGGCAGGGGATGCATCCACAGGGCTGTCACATCAGGCAAGTGTACTGCTTCAGTGAAGGCACAGTGCCTGGAGGCAGTGCGACTCTTTGGTCTGATCTTGTGGATGTGTGTGCCTCAAAGAGCAGACGAGAGTGGGAAGTGACATATCCCCCCCACCTCTGTTATGGCTATCCAAGCCCCTTCTCCATCTCTGCTCCTCTCCCTGATAACTGAACTCTCAGCTGAGGGGCAGGGAGGACAGCAGGGGTGAGTTGTTACCATGCTAATTCACCCTACTACCCTCTGAAAACACGGGGAAGCCAGCTGAGAGGCATGAGAGAGAAGCCAGAAAAAAAGTGTCTTTCACAGCACTTTGGCTCTTTATTATGCTACCCTACTCTGTTTAATTGTGAGTTGGCATGGCAATGAACAGCCTTCATAATGGCAGCAGCTGGGGGTGATGTGGGAGAAAGAGGATTGTGGGGGAGGGAAAGGCAGGGGGCACAGGCAGGGGTGCATCTAGATGTTATGTAACACTGAGGGCAAGCCAGTCCTCAGTAAGATGCCCCACCGGTGGAATTTGCATATCTATTGACCTGTGCAGTGTGTATGGTTGTGCGATATATCAAAAGGTTTAGCCATTTTATTTGTGTGTGAATGTACATGTTATTTTCTGTTTATCTATTGAAGCTTTGTTTTCTCTTTTCCTGCCTCAGGTCCTTCGTACTCATGTGATGGTGCGTGTTGGAGGGGGCTGGGACACATTAGAGCACTATTTGGACAAGCATGACCCGTGTCGCTGCGCTGCTTTTGGTGAGGTCACTTCCTATTCCCCGTCAGGCCCTTGCAAAACAACTTCACTGTTGTGTCTTAGTGTTGCATAATTCATAATACATTTAAGATTATGAACGAATGATTCATGTCTGATGTACTATGTTCAGACTAGGAGCAGACGCTGTGAAGGTCAACAGCACTGAGAAACAGTGTTTGTCATTCAGCCCTAGCAAACATGTAACAATAATTTATACAATTCTAAATTCTGTCATTTTACCTTTGTTTTATTTATTTATTTTTTATTTTTGCAGTCAACTGATTTGTTATTGTTAAATCACCCAGCAACAATCTGCATCATACTGAACCCTGACCAACATAACATCCAGCCAAGAAATTTAGGCCTGGAAAATGATGCAAGCTGGTCATGGAAAGTGTGTGATCACTCTGACTCATTAATTTCTCTTCCACACTACCTGACCCCACAACACATCTGTGTAGCAGCTCATCTCAACACAAAGACTGAACACCTAACCATTCACAGTGATACACGCTCATAACTATGCTGGGTGAGACTGTCCCTTCTTATCCAAACTGCCGCTGGAGTGGTGATGTCAGCGGCTGACCGTCTGGCCTGGACAGTTGACGCTAGCTGAAATCATAACTGGTGTTACATTTCTAACCACAAGAGGCCATGTTGAAGATCATACAGTATTAAGTGATTATGGAAATATGCCTTTTGTGTTCTCCCTAAATGGTGGGATCATCAGCATTTCTCTGATTGGCTGTGTTTCAGTAAAGGTCCATCTCTTTGGCTCAGGGAAGCAGCAACAGTATTTTATCTACTGCTGCTATCTAAGAATTTGATGGCATTGATGTGGTTAGCTATGATGTATTTCTGGAATCTCTAATTGACTTTTATCCCTGGTGATTGTGCGGGCTGTCTGACAATGTTAGTTATAAGTCTGCCTTAACCGCTTGTTATCAATCTGTCTCCACAGCCCACCGCTACCACCAGGCTAAAGCCAGTGGCCAAGGTCAGGGGGCCCAGAGCAAGTCCTCGAGCGCCCACTCCTCTCGTTCCACTAGCCCTGGTCCACACTGGCGAAATGATGGCATAGCACCTTACAAACCTCCGGACAGGCGCTCCATGGAGCCCCCCTCTGCCCCATGTGGCTCTTCCTCCTCCACACGGTCGGGCCGATCTCAGAATACTTCTGTCCACACTGAGCCTGACTCCGGTGCAGCTCGAACTCTACTCCCCCGGCCACCACGGGACCGCTCAGAACCCCGCCACTTTAATCCTCTCAGGTGAGCGTGTGTGTCTACGCAAGCATGCGGATAAGTGTGTGGATAAGTGTGATACCATGATAAGAAATTAATCTCTCACAAGTAGCCTGGCACGGCATGCCAGGTTTTGCCACTTGCTCTTTCCTGCCCACACACAGGCAGGCAGACAGGGCTCACACACACACACACACACACACACACTCACAAAGACGGGGGCATATACACAACAAATACACATGCCAGGAAGCCACAGATTAGAGCAGAGCAGATTTATCTAATCTCAGGTGACATTGCCCTGATAAATCTGTTTCACACAGCCACCCTACAGCACCTCCCAGTGGCTACAAGGTAGACACCAAACATATTTACACATCTCTCCTCTCTCTACACTCTTCTCTCTTCTACTTTCATTCAGTTTATTTGACTACTGTCTATCATGGCTTGGATTCTGTGAGAGCTGTTGCCAAAGCCTTTCTTCTCTTGCCATGGCAAACAGATGGTCTGAATTAGTATGAAACCAGTGACAAATGAAACCACACATCAGTCATCTCTGATGACATGAAGTGGCATATCAATGATGGGCAGGTTGGTTGAATCAGAGCCAGAGTAGTGACATGTTAAGATCTTTTTAGGTAAATGCCTCTATGGGATTTAATGACAATAAGATCTGCTTATGCTCTCTGTGAACCTGGCAGGTTTAGTCGGTCACATACCTTCCCTCTATGTCAGAGCGAGAAGGCACCATTGTTTAACACAATTAGGAGCTGAATGGTGGTTTACTTTGGCTTCCAGCCAATGTGTGGCTCATTTCTGCATTGAGTGACGGCTCAGACCAGACGTCAAGGCAGCAGCTCATCTGAGTTAACCCTGTGTGGGTGGGGCATCCCTTTTCAAGTGCGCCAGACTAGATGAAGACTAATCTGACAACTATCCCTAGACAACTGTTCACAGCTAACTGGGGAAGTAGGTCAACAGGTGGGCTCTATGCAGACATACAAATCTCGCTTCTGAAGATAACTTTAGAAGTCTAAAAATAAAAAAAACTCAAATTAAAGTCATAGCCTGTGATTAAATGAAAACAAAACTTTATCCTCTCTGCCAAAAGTCAAAACACAAGACAGCAGCATGCCATCATTCTTAAATTGACAGACAGGTCTTTATATTTGCAAACCTTTTGATAAAAAGGGCCTTTGAACTCTATCATGATTAGCTGAGAAATTGAGCAGATGCTGTTTTATTACCTACATATCAAATTATACATTTGAGTACACCTGAAATGTTCATAGTCACACAAATAACATATCCTTTACTGAATCCTTAAATATCCCTGCACTATCCCTTTTATGTATGTGTAGGTCAGTACACACTATTGATCTGTACTCATCAAATCTATCTAGGTTTTGGTCTTCCTGTAAGTGAACTCAGAGCTGATTATACAGTTAAACCTGATGGTTCTGCTGGTGCGTGACAGTGGAGTGGTGTCTGGTTGAGAAAGGACAGTGCTGTGTGTTGGGTAAGAAAATCTACGGGACCTTTAATCCTGCCCCCACTTGTTCTTATCTTCCATGTAATCCCCCTGGCTGTCACTGCCCACTGTTCCAAGAAACACAGAGCCTTAGGTCAGAAATACTGTCTGTGTGCGGCGGTGGCAGGTTTGGAAATATTCCCAAATCCTCAACATCGCACATTAAGTGTCACCTCATGGTACAAAGGAAGAAAATTTTTGCCTCTGTACCACCTATGGTGATATGAGTAACAACTGCAAAGTCTGCACTATCGCTTTTATGTATGTGGAATTATTATAAATATAAATGACTCTCTGTCTCCTCCCTACATTATAGGAATAAGGAGACAATGTTGCCAGTGACAAGACGTCTGTCTGGAGACAGTGACTCTTCTACAGCTTCATCTAAGGGGGGAGGAGGAGGAGGAGGGGGGCGGCATTCTCTTGGTGGTGCCTCACGGCGCTCTGGTGAAGAGGTAGTCCTGCTTGTCAATCGCAAGGAGGGGAAGCATGTGATTGAGAGGCCTGGAGGAGGAAATCCGATGGCATCCCTGCGTCCGTCACTGCCCCGTGCACGCAGCCAATCTCGGGAACGTGCTGCACTCACTCCAATACTCAAGCCCAGCCCACCACAAGGATCCTCAGATGGAACACGGACGTCTCGTACAGAGAGGGGCCGCTCCCTCGGAAATGAGGGCCCAAGGAGGCTCCATGCTCCACGTTCCCACAGCCAGAGCAAGTTATCTAGCCGTACTCGGTCCAGTGATGCCAGCCCGAGTCCCGCTCCCAGCTTCCGAGACCCTCAGCCCCCACCTTCAGACAAACGAGAGGACTTTCGGGCCAAACAAGTGCCCCCATCCTCTCCCAGAGTAGGTGGTGGGTTCACCAAGAGGCAGTCATCCTCATGCTCTAACTCACCTATTAAAGGGGTCCAGAACAACAACAACAACAGCAGTCCCAGCAAGAAAACTATAACAGCTCCCAGACCTCCTGCCCCTCGCTCACCCTCCATAGGAAAAGGCAGACTACTGCCACCAGTAACCTCAGGAGGTCGACGTTCACCACACTCATCTCCCCGCAACTCTCACCATCACGCTGCTCGCTCCCCTCGGGTGTCACAGGGCCCTCGCTCTGCTGGGCGTGGCCACCATAGGAACTGGCCTGGCCTGGAGCGCCAGGAGCCTGAGGAGGAAGGGCTAGGCTTTGGCTTCCAGATGCTGCCAACATTAGACCCTCAGAGGGAGCAGGACCTGTATCGCAGCTTTGAAGCTGAGTTTCTGGCCAATACACAGCAGGCTAGAGGGGTGTCTAGTAAAACCCCAGGAGGAATGACCCTTCAGGGAGCTGGGACACATTCAGTGCCAACACTCACGGATCCAAATGTCACTGACTCTGCCTATTCCTCTTCTAACTCCTCCACCTCCTCCCTGAATGTGGGGGCAAAGATAGGAACTCTGCCTGACCTCAGGGAATCCAAGAGAACTAACCTCCGTCACTTCCCACCCGAGGACCCCTTAAATTTACTCTATGGACACAATTTCGGAGGACCACACAACTTTCGTCAAGGTGAGCCTGAACACTGGGGGGAGCGTGCAGGGGGTCTTAAGAAGCTCCCAGCCATCTCTAGTTCCGTAGAGGAGAGGGAACTCCCATCTTCCCTGCCTGGCCTTGGAGACACAGACAGTTTAATGAATCAGGTCCCCTCACAACCTGCTTTCCACTGTAGGAATATGAATGGAGGTTGTCTTCCTACAGGGGGGCTAACAGGTGAGCAGGGTCAGCTTGGCTGGGGCACAGGGCCTGAAGGAGATGTTCCTCTGGAGAATCACCATCCAAACTTACCTTATGACCTGGAAAATGGTGAAGTGAGTGATGACCTCCCACCTCCAGAGGCTTGTCCATCACCTGTGCCCCTTCCCCCTTCTGAAGACTGCTCCTACCAGGATTCCTCGAGTGAAAACTCTTCCATGTGCTTCAGCTTGAGTGAATCCCGCTCTGAGTCCCCCCCACCATCTTCACCCCTGGCCAACGGGGACACAGACAGGGAGGTGCTGCAGACTAAGAAAGGACAGAAGAAGGCAGACAGGGCAGCGCCTATCTCGAAGCACAAGCTGAGAGCCAGAATCAGGCCTCGCATTGACAACAGACCAGAAAACAGCCCCTCACGTATCCCCACCCCGGTCAGCTACAGAGACCTGCAGGCTCATGGCACTCTTTCCCCCTGCCACACCCCACCGCTTTCCCCTCAGAGCTCTCATTCTACCGGTCGTCCAGCCACATGCAAGAGCCTGCACCAGGCCTTTGCGGACATGATCCATCCTCAGCCACGTTCCCCAGCCATGGGCAACAAAGATTGCTCCTACCCTGGACAGTCAGGAAGCCTGGACACTGAAGCTTGGATGTAGCACAAAACTGATGGGTATGACACAGGGGGTTGTTGTCATGAACTTTGACTACTGTGTAAAAAAAAAACAGACTTAAGACTGGGCTATAGACTGTTTTCACTGCATGTCAAACACTCCTTCTTTTTCACTTAGTTTCTCCCCTGACTGACTGTGGGTGGGGCGGGGTTCACATTGCTTTTAATTTGCACTCAAGCCAAATTATTTATTACCAAAGGAATGGTCTTTAATACTACTTTTACTGTCATTTTAATGTTTGCATGGGGATGCTTTTGCCAATCAGGAGGTGTTTTTTTTTTTTTTTTTGCAAGACTCTTATGGTTAATACAGCGAGGTAGAGAGAGAGAGCATATGTGCTGCCATGTGCCCCACTGAGGGGCATGGTAAAGTGCCAGAGATTTAAAGCTGCAACTCTGTAAACTGTGCAAACACTAATCCTTCAGTCACATCGATTAGCTCCCTCTTGTGGTTTTGCCATAGCATCTCTGCTTGCCTTGATAGTCAAAGTACTGGTGTGATGACTGTGACATTTTCAGTCTCTCCGCATTAATGGTCTTCATATATGACTTGGTATATACTCACATTTACAATATACTAATAGGTAACATAGACAAAGGTACCCCCATCATTCTTGTGACTTTATGAACACTACATGCACTACCAATCTCTGTACAGTTGTCTGATGATTATTAATGTACGATGTCAGCTTTTCACGATAAGTTGATGTAGTGGAGATACATAACATGTTTTTAAAATGCTTAATGTGTTACAGGTTTTCAAGATTATGTTTAATGCAGTAAAACATTTTAACTTCTACTTTTAAGTGGATTAGGTGTAAAAGCTTGAGGAGCAGTGAAAGTTATATTACTTTGTGTCATTGTCACTGAAACAGATATGTTGAGAGTTCTTCCTCTGACCAAACTGTACTCTGGAATACAATACTAAATAATATATGTGCAGAAGTCAAACTCTAAGGAGAATGAATGTGTAAATACATGTTTGTGTGGGTATTTTGTATATAAAAAGGCATTGAATATACATACAGTTTAATGTACATAGTCACTGTATTAAGTTCTATGCTGCCTTAGCTATGCAATATTGGTGTTGGAAATGCCTTGACAATTCCCTTTGCCTTAAAATTTATTCACAGATTAGTGTTTGAATGTTTTTGCTCAACATCACTAAGATCTATTCGGTAACACTACATTGCCATCATTAACTGCTTAGAATAATAGTAATTGGAGAGTTTGAGTGTGAATGTGGGAAAAACGCAAGGAAATGCATTGCCAATTTTTACTATAAATTATACTTGATTTAGGTGTACAATTCATGATCAAGACATATAATTTATTGCCTCTAGTTGTTTTGAAACAGGAGAAGCCGGATAACCTACTAAGTGGATTGATTTCAAAGATATGATATGTGGTGACATCTAGTGGCTAAAGAAATTATATATTTTAGCTAACAAGTAAAAAGATAACAGTAATATTTCCTCTATACTTTTAAAATGACATGTCCTGGTGCTGATCAGAGCCAATAACAATTTCATGATAAGGTGAAGTTTGATGGGTGAAGAATGAGTTTGACCTGAGTGACTGCATGTGTGCAACAGTGCATGAATAATAGATATTGTAACTGGAGATTTAGGTTCTCTTGTTAAGATCTTGTACGGTTGTCATCAGTATGAGAAGCCAGACTCCAGCTACAGTGCTTCAGTTTTTGGTATTTAACTGATGTGGACTTTGTAAAATATATTTGAAAGTGGAAAAGTAGGACTTGTAGTGTTGGTGTCCTGCAGAAAGCCCATAATTTCAAAAAAGATTTCAACTTCTTCCCCTAACATGTCTGTTACGAGAAGAGGTTAAATATTTTTTTCCATAGACGTTGTGGAAGCTATGTCAGTGAGAAAGAAAAAAATGATCTAAAATCTTTTTTGCAGGACACTAACATGGTGAATGGGCTAAAAACAAAGAGTGTGCATATGTTTGTGTACATACGGTATGAGAAGATGTACAGAGTTGGGGTGAAGAAGGGAGTGATGGTCTAATTTATTTATTTATGAAACCAAGTCTCGGTGGGCTCAAGCGACATCTTTGTCCCAAGTACTGTAAGTGAGTAAGTGTTTAGGGAAATCCAAATGAGGCAGGGCATTTTAAGCTTTTTCAATTTTCTCAACTGTTTACTGTAAACAGACATAATCCTTCAAAATGTTGCCAGTTTAAAAACTGGAATCATCCCACAGACAAATTAAATGTATTTGGATTGTTTTGCAATATTCAGAGATGCAGAAATTTGATTTAATGCTGACTCCTCATTGCTACAAATAATTTATGATGTATCAGTATTGTTAGAGCTACATTGATCCAGTATGTAGCCGGTTATCAGTTTCACCTGTATAAACAGTTATTTACATGTATTTTAATTGCTTTGAATTTAAATTTGTTTTGGCTTATTTGAAGACATTTCCATTTTTGATCAACTGGTTTTTAAAATCTTCCAGTTATGTGAGCTGTGACTGCATACAGACATACCATTACATTTGGTAATCAATCACAAAGAGTTATTGTCTTTACATATTTTGCTTTTCGTCCTTTGCAAATTTCATGAAACTCTCTTTTTCTCTCTTTCCAGCCAGCGAAATCTGAATGTTCACGATCAGACAATTCCTTGTTTGCTAATGTTATTTTCTTCAGTTAAATGTACAGATTGCTTGACATTGTGGAATTTGTATGTATGACATAGCAATACTGCAAGATTTCACTGTTTTTTGAAGTTGAAAATGCTGTCAAGTTGTTCTTGTAATAAATATTTTCCTCTGAAGTTTGTACATTAGCTCTCATCAGTTTTTCCTGTAGGGCTTTGGTTGCAGCACCGTGGAGAACAGACTGGTTTTGGATTTGGGGGAAATCTTGCATCTCCTGTTTTAAGAAGTTAAAATGTGAACCTGGGTAATAAAAAATTAATTCTTCATGCACAATGTGATTTACTAACTTTTTGTACTTGAAACTAAATTTCTTTGTCGCATTGGATGTAAGATGCTGTGTGGAATCATCCAGTGTGTTTTTGACTGAGAGGGCTGTTAATTCAACTTAATCGTCATTTTAGAGGTGTTGTTAATATTTAGTCTACCTCGAGATTTACATAGATTGACAAATGGACATTGACATCTAATTAAACATGAGGAACATCTCTAATTTTAACACAGTGTAAACTCATATGAAAGACATGGATAAAATAATGAAGACACCTCAAAGTACGACACAGTTGATTTGCAGGGTTTAGACTGGATTAGATATGAACTGAGGCAAGTGAATATGTTACCACTATATTTACAGAACCATGACTACTTTCGGTAACTGTGTCTGTTTCATAATTTTGTGTTCAATCAAACAGTTGACATTTATTATTTTATAAACCACTCTTTATGTCATTAACAGATATATTATGTAGCCTGCATTATTCTTGCATTCTCTGCTTTCCTGGACAGAGCTTTAAAGAACATAATGCTGATGGAGTTGTTGAACCACTTTAGCTGCCAGCATTATGGACAGCCCTCTCTGAATGAAAGCTGACGCTGCTCGTCTGTTTGCAAACGACTTTTAGTGGAAATACGGAAGTAAATCAAGTGGGAGGGGACGAAGGCCATCACAGCTCCTTCTACGCCTGTTACGGTAAGATGTTTGTGGAGATTTTCTCTCCAAATTCATTGTGTGGCGAGTCTAATTTTAACTCCAGAAGGTTCGCTAATTCGCTGGGTAAGGTTTAAACCGGGCCGATAGATTAAGAGCTTAACTATCCCGGCAAAGGCTTCCCTAAGCCTCTACTTAGAAGGTCATGCCTCAGCTGTGCTAGCTGGAGAAGTGGCCGGGCGCTAGCTGACACTGACAGGCAGCCTGCACCACACAAGCTAGCCTTTAGCACCAGTTTCATTCATCTAAACCTAACAGCTGCAAACATGCAGGAATGGGCGAATCAGCTATGCGTGAGTAATTTGATCGAGTAGCGTCGTGAATTGCAGAACTATCGGTACCAATTGGCCCAACTTTAGGTTACCGTTACTTATTTTAGTGAACCTCCGGCTATGCTAACGTTAACGTCGTTGTAGCATGATGCTAGCCAGCTAGCCAACCTTCGTGGCTAAGTTAGCGGTCTAAGTGAAAGCCAGCAAATGTGGATCGTGTTTACTGTTAGTTTTCAAATTATGTAAGAGTACACTATTAGTTATGTGTCAGAATGACATGATAGCAGCGTGAATTATCGTGCAAACGTACTGTAATCAGCTATTTAGTGTTGCTGGACGAAGTTAGCTTCCCAGTCGGTAGTTAAAGGGAAAAGTTAATGGGAAACGTCTCCGTTTTCTGCTGCTGTAACAGCTGTGAAAGGGTGTTAGATATTTTAGCTAACAACTGTACAAAACACTAAAGCCTTAACATTTTTTGAAACTCACACTCAAATTTGTGATAACGTGATTTTAGGTATGGAAGCAGCAAAGGGGCAAGACTACATTGGACCAGGTCTAGATAAAGAATCACTACATTTCCACTTGTTGGATCTGGACTAGATTATCCCAGACACGTCAAACACTTGGTGTAAAACACAGTGTATATTTGTGAAAACACAATTGAAATTGAGATTTCACTGCTTTTATTTCAACATCTAGACCACGAGTGTAGTAGTTGTGAAATGGACACGGGGTTATGTGGTCTAGATGTGGAAAAAACAGTTAAATTAGAATGAAGGTGTTACCAATCTTTCACAAGTCTCAGAATAGTGGGTTTCCGATATAGTCAGAGAAATCTGCCTTCTTGGTTTCATAAACACCCTTTCACAACACTAAGAAGAGCAGAACTGAAGAAGTCGTTTCCCTCAACTTTAACCTTAACTGCCTAGTGGGAAGCTAACTTCAGCGTCGCTGTTGCTGTGTTGTGTTCACCCATCGTATCTGTTAACTCGAGTCTTGACAACCTGTCGGATGTTTTCAGCTCAATGAATAATGTTGTTAAACTGATGAAACGCTGCAAGGCTCCCGTTCGTTGTCATTGTCACCAGTAGCAACTTAACTTTAATAACTAACAGGCCTCAGCCACAAACATAAATTTGGTAGAAAGTAAGTTAATGCCACTCTCCGCTAGCAGCGTTGTTCTTGCAAGTTATTTCTTTGAGTTGAATCTTATTTCATTTACAGTAAATAGCTGCGATGATAATGTATATCTGAACTGAGAAAGGCAATGTTCAGCATTAATATTATCCATTAAACACAGTTGGTGTTATAAACGGGTATGGATTATGGTCTAGAAAGATTCCTCTCTAGCAAAGAACCATGTACAGTATAATTTGATTTAATGGAAGGTCAGTCAGATTGTGGACAACTACCAGGAAACATGTCAGTATTTGTATTATGGTAATAAAGGATCATAATCATCATATGTGCTCAGTTGACAGTTTAGGAACACCAAGCTAAAACTAATGCAGTCTAATAGAACAGTCCTGCAATAAGTTCTCCCTTCATGAAGGTTATAATGTGCAGTTTGTGTACAGTCTGTTTCAGAGGCGCTGATTCAACTTTATGATAATTTTGGTGGATGTGGTTTGTGGTTCTGAATTGTGGTAAACTAACAGGTGTTTCTTTATTTTCTCCATGGTGTTTATAACAGTGAGGGAAGGCTAAAACATAATATGAAGTGTAATGATTGTGTGCACTAGGCATACGCTTCTTAAAACTACACTACAGTCCATAAAACAAAAAAAAATATCATGGTCAAAAGTCCAGCTTTTGTTTTCCTATAACAGGACTATGTTTCAACATTTTGCTGAATTTTTATTGCTCAAATTTTATAGCAGGAAGTACTGTTATATAAATGGGAGAATATCTTTTGCAGAGAGGTGCTGGATCGAGAGTGGAAATCAACAACAGGATGTGCATGTCTCAGTAAAAGAGATTTTGCTGACTAAGAAAGAGGAGACATTAGTGTCTGTTTTCTCACCACAATCCATTGTTTTCTGTTTTTATAGATTACTGCCAGTTGTTTTGGAGCAGACAGGAATTCCTTTTATTTCCCTGTACTTGCACTTCTAGTACTTCCTGTTGCTCTTGTGATGCTCCCAAGTTTCCACTCAGGAAAAGATTTCACAATCATCTTTTTCCCTGTCTGTGTCTTCTGCAGGAGAATCGACAATTTGGATCCAAGATGACGGACTCCAAGTACTTTACCACCACCAAGAAAGGTCTGGTAGCTTATTGTTTGTTAATTCATAAGATAAATGGTTTCACATATAAAACACCTCAGTGACAAATTACACTTTTCTTATTATTTAAGTCCTCAGGTATTGCTAGCGTCCATTCAGGGTTTTTAATCAAGTGCTTTTGTGGATTTTGTAGCACGGTCAGCTGGATGATGCTGAGGAATTATCTCTGAAAGAGAGACCTGGACTGTTGTCAGGTTGCTAATGTTGTCCAATTACTTCAAAGCTGTTCAGTGATTTCAGAAAATTAAATTGGATATATTCCAAGGAACACGATGTGTTACACATTCATGGTCATGCAGTCAGTGAAGCCAAAGATGTTTACCCACTTCAAGATGTAGAGCTCAAAATGAATACATATTTTGATTAAGAGCTGCCGAAGACACCTAACTGACTTGACTAAAGCTTGAAAACTTTTTGGAAAAAGATGTTATCAATCAATCAATCAATCAATCTGTGTAGCAACATTGTTGCCAAGAACTTAACAGCTCTGGTTATTGTAAATCAGATTACACATGCTAACTGTCCGTCTGTGCCCCTCTGTTGTATTTTTGTGGATCCTCTCACACATCCCACAACTGTGCATGTTCCCACACACAGGGCTTAAAAATGCAAACAGGTGCTTATGAGTGATGGTGTATAGACTCCTTATGTTTGTTTTGGCTTTCTTGAGACATGCTGTAAGAGCATGTTTCTCTCAGTATCTGCTTTTTCTGTGGATTAGCCCAGTGTTGCTTTGTGCAGTCTGTTGCTAACATCTTGGAAGAGATTGGGAGTGATTAACGGTTTACAATACCTAGGAAACTCTTAGCAAGTACATTCAAATTTAAGCCCAAAATTGACAGTTCACTGACAGTGCATGTTTATAAAGTCTAGTTTGTGCACTGCAGTGAGATATAAACTGAATAAATATGCATTTTCTTTGTTTAGCACAAGGCAACACAAATAGATAAACAAACAAAAAAGGAAACATACTTCCAGAGAGGTTCACATTGTGACATGATGCTTTATTCAATACCTACACGTAGTTTAGATTCTGCTTTATTTAAGGCAGTGAGGAAAAAGCGTCATCAATTAATTGTTATAAGGCAGTAATTTATCTTCTAGTATTTTGAGATAAAAGAATGCTGTATACATGCCACTATGTCTTTGGACAGTCACAATGATTGGAACAATTGGCATCTTCACTATAATAGAGAGAAACTGGTGACCCCATACTTACTTATCTTTACCTCCTTCTCAACAATGCCTACAAGCCTAACTGGGTGGTGTGTGGTTGAAGTCAGGTCTTGATTATATATAAAGATACAAAGATATGCAAAATATAATAGTCAGATAGATATATAATCAGAGAGATATTCAGTGCATTGAGTTTTACTCCACTGTCATTCACTGCATCTACAAATCGCACACACACAAAAGAATCTCAATATTTACCATTACCGTTTTAGGTAACATGACTCCTGCACTTCCATTTGCTGTTTTATTGGCGCTATTAAGCCTGCTGCTGTTCAGCTGCTAATAATGCATGTCCTGCTGTGGCATTAAAATAAGAGCATTCACACATCACTGGACCACCAGAAGGCTTATAGTCTGCAGCAGCTATTAGAACTGTCTCTTTTTTGACTAAAGTCAGTGATGTGCTAACAGAAACATCAAAATATGGAAAGGTTTTTGTTTTATATATTGCAAGGGAAAAATGGTAGAAGCAGCAGCACTTAAACCCCTGATAACTAATACCAGCCACCAGTATCAGAAACCACTGGGGTTCTGCTAGATAAGACGATGCTGTACATCACATGTCAGTGTATCCACAAGCCAGTTTGCACATTGTGATGTGTGCAGAGAGAGCAGTGCTACACAGTACCCCTGTCTACCCTCTACATCACAAATGGATTAGATGATGAATGATTCCCTTTTCCCCCTTGTGTGTGCAGGGGAGATCTTTGAGCTCAAGGCAGAGCTGAACAGTGATAAGAAGGAGAAGAAGAAAGAGGCTGTCAAGAAGGTCATTGCATCTATGACAGTTGGCAAGGATGTCAGGTGAGCAAGGGGAAATAATGTCAGAAACATCCACACTGGATTTTTGTACTGTGACTCATCACCTTCCATTTTGAGTCAGTATTCACATTCACATAACAGCTTGTCCCTCCTTCAGCGCTCTGTTCCCAGATGTTGTGAATTGCATGCAGACGGACAACCTGGAACTGAAAAAGCTGGTCTACCTCTACCTGATGAACTATGCCAAGAGTCAGCCAGACATGGCTATCATGGCTGTTAACACTTTTGTCAAGGTAAAGCTCAGTCGGTCATAAATGTGTAGAAACTGTGTGAAATTATCAGTTTGTATTTTATGATTAAAGTGCAGAAATAAAAGGGAATGCGCAATCCTCAAATTTGTCAAAAGTGATTTTAGACATAAAAGTTTTAAAAAAGGAAGTCTTTCTTTTTCTGGAAAATTATCAGAAAAATATGTAAATATTTTGAATTTTATGATAATTAGAAATGTTAATGTTGTTATATACAGGTGCTTTGTACAGCACTGTTTTGGATTGGAAGGATAAATATTATCCTTGCCAGTTTTAATCTACTGATGCATGCTGTTTTGGCCAGCTGGTTAAAGTCATTATTTCCACCCCTGAATCTCTGACATCAATGAGATGATTACCAAACCTCAAGGTATCAGTTGAGGTCAAATACAGACATCTGCAGGCTTTGAAGATGCATTTTACTTTATTCCCTTTCATCAGCCTACAAACGCAGTGACACTTCAATATATGAATATGATAATGTTATACTTTACAGAATGCTAATGCAATCAAATGTTAAATGAAATCAAAATGTCACTCAGATAATGTGGGATGATACAGAAATAAATCAAATATTTGCGACATATCATATCACCTCTCTTGTCCACCCCTTTAGGACTGTGAAGACCCCAACCCTCTCATCCGGGCCCTTGCTGTTCGTACAATGGGCTGCATCCGTGTGGACAAGATCACTGAGTACCTCTGTGAACCACTGAGGAAATGTCTGAAGGACGAAGACCCATATGTGAGGAAGACAGCTGCTGTGTGTGTAGCAAAGCTCCATGACATCAATGCCCAGTTGGTGGAGGACCAAGGCTTCCTGGACACACTTAAAGACCTTATCTCTGACTCCAACCCCATGGTACGACTCCTTTTGGCATCCTATGTGCTGGCTATCGAGCCAGCCAGATTTCTAGCTCAGGGTCACACAGCTGGCTACACACCCCAGCTCTGCTTTTTGCAGATAAGCCCTTTACTGGCATACAAATGTTCAAGTATGATGCCAGAACCATAGTGTTAGCACAATGACCTCTCTATTATATCTTAATATAGCTGTTGGCTCCAGCTTTTTCTGCCAGCATTTATCTGTTCTCTTGTCTTCATCTTTAGGTTGTAGCAAACGCAGTGGCAGCGCTGTCAGAGATAGCAGAGTCCCACCCCAACAGTAATCTCCTGGACCTGAATCCTCAGACCATCAACAAGTTGCTGACAGCTTTAAATGAGTGCACAGAGTGGGGACAGATATTCATTCTTGATTGCCTGGCCAATTACACACCTCGTGATGATCGTGAGTCCCAAAGGTAAAAGCAAACACTGCCTTCATTAACACTCTATGTCATTTAACACATATTCTCAGTAAACTCTATTTCATTTTCTGGTCTTTTCCTTCCCAATATCATTAACATCTGCTAGCATCTGTGAGCGTGTGACCCCAAGGCTCTCACATGCCAACTCTGCAGTGGTGCTGTCAGCTGTTAAAGTTTTAATGAAGTTCATGGAGATGCTGCCAAAAGACTTGGACTACTATGGCACCCTGCTGAAGAAGCTCGCCCCTCCACTGGTCACTCTCCTCTCCGCTGAGCCTGAGTTGCAATACGTGGCACTTAGAAACATCAATCTCATTGTACAGAGACGGTAAGTCTGGGGAGGTGACCTGGGGGGGTCTCTTTACTATTCTTCATACTTTAGGAATAGTAGCTCCTAATGAAAGTTGCATTTACTATAGCATGGAACATCTCGCAGTTCGATTCCTTTTGTTTTATTTTCTGTTATATTACAATCTAAGTCAGTTTCCACAAATGATGAGAAATGTTGATGTCCTTTTTTTTAGCCCAGAGATCCTGAAACACGAAATGAAGGTCTTCTTTGTAAAGTACAATGACCCAATATATGTCAAACTTGAAAAGCTGGACATCATGATTCGCCTAGCATCTCAAGCCAACATTGCTCAGGTAACACACCCTCAGCTATAATATTTATTACATAACATAACAGTTATTGTCTTTGGGTGCTCTTAAGAAAGAAAAGATATTGTTAACAAGATCATGTGGGTGACATGGATGCGTGTCCATCTTGCTGTAGGTGCTGGCAGAGCTGAAGGAGTACGCCACTGAGGTGGACGTGGACTTTGTCCGTAAAGCGGTCAGAGCCATCGGCCGCTGTGCCATCAAAGTAGAGGTGGGTGGATATGATGTAATACTGTCATCAGATGGTTTGTTGTTCAAATCCTTGTGTCAACTGTGTAGTTCAATATTAAAACAACAGTTAATAGAACTGCTTATGTTTACTGGTATTTAGACTCAATCAGATCCCATCACTGTGAGAGATAAAAGGCCACCACTGAGGTTTATTTTTTAGTGTTTCCATGAATACAAGTTGGCTCTGTCGTCATGTCAGTGCTGTGTGTTACTGACTAAATGAATTATATATCATAATATAGAACTTTGTCTGCCTGGCTTGAAGTGACTGATTAACAAGTTAAAAGGATTTGAGATATTGAACAAGTTTTTTTCCTGGTAACCCACATTTGAAAAAACAAATTCAGCTCAATGCAGTGTCAAAGGCTTTATATATATTATGTATATATTATGTACTTACTCTATACGCCTTCTGTTTATATAATGCGCAGGCTTATATTGACAAATTATTTTTCTCTCCATCAGCAATCTGCAGAGCGCTGTGTCAGCACCCTGTTGGACCTCATCCAGACCAAGGTCAACTATGTGGTGCAGGAGGCCATTGTGGTCATCAAGGACATCTTCCGCAAGTACCCCAACAAGTAAGTTCCCTCTTAGACATCAGTGTACTCATTTTTCATCAGCACCTGATGTACTTTGTCAGATTTCAGTCTTAATAATTCCAATGGCTAGCCATTCACATTGAGACACTTTTAGATGTATGACATTGTAAGACCTATTACAGTGTTTTATTGCTGTCTTATATTGACACAAACTACTATTCACAAACATATACTCACACTGTTCCACTTAACTGACTCTCAGACTATATTCTCTTGGTCTTTAAATGGGCTGGTTTAAAGCTCATTACACAGAAGTGTTTTCAGCCTGGTCTTTATCCCAAAAGTCGTGCATAGACTCTTCAGAGAAGAAAATTGTCCTCAGTAGCACAGAGTGTGTTTTGAGCGGACAGCACTCAACACCTTGCTGTGATTGCACCTGGTCAAAGGTCAGGCAGATTCAGCTGCAGCACGACTTCTGCTGTGGTTCCAGCAGAGTGGATACATGTGCCAGACAGAAACCTCTGCTGCACAGCAGTAGACCGTCACCCTGGAGTCGTGAGTCTCCAGGGAAGCAGCTTTGCAAAGCTTACACCTCGGCATGGCTCAGGCCGTTAGCTGTATGAGTCACTGCCCAGACAAACTTCTGCTTTTTCGATTAATTAGACTCTAACTAAATCTTTCTTTACGATCTACAAGCATATCTTGTAGGAAAAGCATTATGTAAATGGAATTGGTTATTATCAGGCATTTTATGCAGATTAGAAAGGTAGGTTATACAGCCAGCAAGCAAAGGCCCCAAAGACCAAACCAGATCTAAACAAAGAGTGAATGTTGCATCTACATTTGTCAGGCTGCCAGAAAACACAGCTCTAGAGTAATGCTAATGTTGGTCTGTGTCTGCTGCTGTTGTTTTTGCTGTCACTAGTGGCCAAAAATATATTAAGACAGCTTTAAGTAAATTACAGTAATTCACACTGTCACTGTCATTGTTTTTTTTTGTCTCTCCTAATACATTATCAAAATTTGAGTGCATGTTGTTTTGTGTGCCTGTTTCCAGGTATGAGAGTGTGATTGCCACTTTGTGTGAAAACCTGGACTCTCTGGATGAGCCGGAGGCACGTGCTGCCATGATCTGGATTGTGGGAGAATATGCTGAGCGCATTGACAACGCTGACGAGCTGCTGGAGAGCTTTTTGGAGGGTTTCCACGATGAAAGCACTCAGGTGTGTTTAGGAGAGTGCAGAGAGGTTGTTAATTCGAAAATGTGAAGTGCATTTTTAAAGGTAGCAGCACGAATAATTTGCAGTCAGTGCAGGCATGAAGTCACACACTTTGGTTTCTGTTGTTGGAAATTATTCAAGCCATTGGTTAGTTGCTGCAAAGCAGTGAAAATGGACGTGACATGCCACACACAAGCGCACAGGTACTACAGAGAACTGGTCTTATTTAACTGAACAAAAATGTGGTAACCATGAGAGAAATCAAAGAATCTTAGATGAGTAAAATTTGTTGTTTTTCTGAAAGTAACCGCTGCTTAATGGGAAGACACTACAGTAATTGGAACACTTTTCATATGTGGCTCAGAGGCACGTTTTGTAGAGAAGCCAGCTTTTACTCTGAGGACCATTCTGCTGCAGTTCATTGTGGGTTTAAACCAAGCTGCACTTGGTTAGATGGCTCACTGTAAGTAATAGATCCATATTATTGCCTTGGAGAGTTGTTTTCTGATTATATGAAGTGATTTAATGTGTAGAGAGAAAGAAAATATAAAACACAAAATTTGTGCTGCTGTTTGTAACAGCAGATTAGACTAGCTTTTGGAATATTTACTGTTAAGCAGGGTGTGGCATCCATGGGAAACCGAAGCCCTGAGAAGAAAAAGGAGTTAAAACCTTGTTTGTTTATTATGTGTTTATTGTGGTTCAGCACAGGGCATTCTTAAACGGTCATTGAGATGCACCATGCAACTTTATTACAGTTTCAGACAAAATTGTATTTTCACTAGCTGCATTTAGAAGGAGTATGCGAGCAGTTGTAACATACTGTGTGTTCACTTTGCCCTCTAGGTGCAGTTGCAGCTACTGACTGCAATTGTCAAGTTGTTCCTAAAAAAGCCTACTGAGACCCAGGAGCTGGTGCAGCAGGTGCTGAGCCTGGCCACACAGGTGAGGGGGGAGGGGGGGGGGGGGGGGGACACAGTTGGACTTGTCCATTTCCTGTTCTTGCCAACATCTCAGTCTCCAGATGTTTGACAAACATCATTTGGCTGTCTACTACTACTCTGAACTCGCCATGCATGTCTTCTTCATTAAGTTTGAGGATTTTTTTTTTTTTTCATCAACATCGCTTTTAACTTTGCTTCTTAGCTCTTATCTTTGTATCTTCTCCAAAGTGTTCCTCATTACTTTATCATTATAGAGACGCTGGAGTATTGTAATGGCATTATAGATCCAAACCTTGCACTTAACGTAGTAATGCCTACAGTGGTTTGAGCTTACTCTGCAGTTACACCAACTGCATTTTAATGGTTTGAGGTAGTGAGTTGATTTTAAAAAATCAAACACATTATGTGGAAAATCGATCTAGGATTATCAAATTATATTAGTGCCTTTCATTCTGTCAATAATTACCTAAACATTCCAAAACAAAAACTCTGTGTAGCATTTCTGCATGTGGTATGTGTGTTTGTTTGAAGGCTTAAATAAAACTATGCTTGTATTTTTCATTTACCAAGGTCCATGCAAGGTGGGACAAGCCTCCATTTAACATGTGTAAATGTTCAATTTTAAGTGTAGTTCAGGCATTTTTGTACATGAGGATGACAGACTACAACAAACACCTCATTATGGTGCAGTCTAATGCAATGCCACCAACTACTGTGGTTTCAGAATTGACTAGAGTTGAGGCAAGGTTGAGTTTATAAACTTCACATGTAAAGAATTTATTACAGGGCTTGTGTGTGGTATTCCATCAGTGTGCATAGATGTATCTAAAGGTAAAAACTGGTAAATGTGTATTTGTACAACAACATTAGATAGAACAGATGTACAAACACAAGCATTTAGCTGCTGCACAAGCTGGCGGAAATCAGCAAATTCGTACTTAAAGAAAAAATTACTTCATACATAAACACACTAATAAAGTGCAGTGTCAGGTTGCCTCATACATTATCCAAATCTTAGCGCTACCCCAAGGCTGACTCCGTTTTTGAGATCTTCGAATCGCTGCTCAGCCTCTCATACTGGGGCAAAGACAGAGAAGAGTCTAACATTAAGTATTTATTAAACATGCTCCATAAATAATAATCCCTCATCCTCATGCCTTCATCCCTTTCTGCAGGATTCCGATAACCCAGATCTCAGGGACCGCGGCTACATCTACTGGCGTCTGCTCTCCACAGACCCTGTGGCTGCCAAGGAGGTGGTTCTGGCTGAGAAGCCCCTGATCTCTGAGGAGACGGATCTGATTGAGCCCACTTTGCTGGAGGAGCTCATCTGCCACATTGGTACTCTGGCCTCTGTCTACCACAAGCCACCGAGTGCCTTTGTTGAGGGCAGCCGTGGTGTTCAGCACAAGAGACTCCCTGGCAGTGCTGGATCGTGAGTTGTGCACTTTTCTTTAAAACACTGCAGACAAAGGGGTTTGTTTACTTAAGTAGACCTGGTTTCCTGACTCTGCTATTATGCTTTCCTTAAAATCTGCTGACTAACACACTCTCAGTCAATGTCAAGCTGTGCAGCTCTTTGTTCCTTCCTGCCTTCCAGTACAGCTCATCACATCTACTTGTCATTGTTCTCAGAGGACTTAATGTCACTTTCTTTTTCATGTTTCATTTTATTTCCGCTAGTGGGGAGAGTGTTGAGAGCCCGGACACAGGTTCTGCTGCTGGAGTTTCTGAGGCACCCCCTGCTGTCATCCCATCCCAGGGTGACCTCCTGGGGGATCTGCTTAATCTGGACCTGACACCTCCTACCACTACAGGACCACCACCCCCCTCCTCTGGCATGCAGATGGGAGCTATGGACCTTCTTGGAGGAGGACTGGACAGTCTGGTAGGTCTTCTGCACACCACTGTTTCAGTGAAGCTTTCAGGTTCAGAAAGGCTGGTATAACACATCCTAGTTGATTTCAGTTATAGGCTAAATGTCAATGGGGCCAACTGGTGGCAGTGTATCTTTATATTTTGTCTTTTTTTTCTATCTTTTCTTGCTTTTTCTTTTCTTTTTTTTTTCTTTTGACCCTTGTGTGTTTTCGTTTCTTTGTTCAATGCTGCACCTGCAGATGGGAGATGAGTCTGAGCCGGTAACTACATGGAGGGGGAGAGGGCACAACATTTATAAACCATGTCAGGCCATTTCAGAGGACTTATTCAACCACTGCTGTTTTACTGTAGATCTCATACATCAGTCTGACATTTTCGTTTGTCATGTATCATCAGTTATTATCATGATATATACAGTACGCATGCTGTTAAATCCTTGAGTCCATCTCTTTTCTTATCTCTGGGCTCTGCGATTGTTTTTCATCTTTCAATCAGCCGCCCATTCCCCTGCGGACGGACACTCCTCAGTCACCTCAGCTCCCACATCAGTCCCCATCGCCCCCAGATTACAGCCCCACTGAGGTTGGTCCAGGGGACCACACTGGACCAGTAAAGGCCAGCACCAGCTTAGAACCCCCCCTCTTGTCCCCTGTTGTACCACTGTGTCTTCTGAATAGTCCTCCCCAGCAGTTGATCTGTGCCTGTTTGCACTTTGTATTACATTTTTTATGTTTACTGCTCCATTTAGGTGAGAGTTAGTAAACCTTGCTTTTTTGTGTGTGAAAGAAAAAAATGTCTTCCATGCACAATAGTTTAGCTATGTCACTGTGTGGAATCACTGGTCTCTGGAATATTTTTTTTTTTTTCACTACCATTTCTGTTCACTGTTCCCCAACCTTTTCATCACCACGACACATGTAGTGAGTAGCATTTGAACAAAACCTTTTGGATTTCAGTAGGCTTGCAGCTGGACTTATGTGGACAGTAAAAGGACAGTTTCATAGAATGATCAATTTTCCTGCACTCGTGTCTCCCTGAAGTCACTTGTCAATAGTGTAAACCCCATAGCTGTCATTAATCACTGAACATTTTTGACCCTCACACCCCTCCATCCATCCTCTTCAAACCTCCCAGAATATTATTTAATGTTGCAACAACAGATAACCTGAATTTTTTGTCTGCCCCCCCCCAGCTCGGCGGAGACATTGGAGGAAGTCCTGCTGTAAGTCATTTTGTTTTGGCAGGTTTTGTTGGGCCTTGTTTGATACACGGTGACTCTGAATGTGCTAGGGTAACGTGTTGCTTTGTGACTCACAGATGGGGGCTGGTTTTGGTGCTCCTCCAGCTGCAATGCCGGCCTCTTTCAATGCCCCTGTTACTGGTCTGGATGACCTGTTTGATCTCGGCGGTGGAGTTGGTATGCCGATGGGATCCTACAGCCCCCCTAAGGCGGTGAGTCTTGATTCGCTGGGATGAGCCATAGAACAGAATGATATAACACTAGTGGTGGCATCCCTAATAAAACAACTTGTGCTGTCTCTTTAGGTTTGGCTTCCTGCCATGAAGGCCAAGGGTCTGGAAATATCAGGCACTTTTGCCCGCCGTGCCGGAGTCATCCAAATGGAGATGACCCTCACTAATAAAGCAATGAGTGTCATGACTGATTTTGCCATCCAGTTTAACAGAAACAGGTAAGACCAACTACTAAGCTATGGATGCTGAGTTGTCTGTATATTTACGCATTTTGTGACACTTTTTTCCCCCCTCTGTGTTTCTCTGTAGCTTTGGTCTGGCTCCAGCTGGTCCACTCCAGGTTCTCACTCCTCTCAGCCCAAACCAGAGTATTGAAGTGACCCTTCCCCTCAATACTGTGGGCCCCGTCATGAAGATGGAGCCTCTCAATAACTTGCAGGTAACACAATGTTCATTTCTCTTAAATGTAATGTGAGTGTGCAGGTTTTTATTTTGGATGAAGAGTAACTTTCTTACACTGCTTCTGCTTCTATTTATCATGAATCCTGTTTACCTAAACGGATTAGTAATGCGTCCTCACCGTTATTCACCTATACTGCTGAATTCCCATGCTGTGAATTAAACGGAATTAAAACATAAAACAGCCGTCAGAGAGGTTTTGATAATTTGTAAATAAAGAGCAACAGAGGCAGGCTTGTTTTTGATCAGGGTGGTTCTTTTAACTGGGCAGAATGGCAGTTGGGTGCTGTGTGCAGCTGGAGAGAGAAGATAAGAGTGTGGTGGGGGATGATGGAGGTGGGGGCTGTCATTAGTGATCTCACAACACATGACTCCTTTGTTTCTCCTGGCCTCAGCAGCCCCGCTAACCTTTCTACTCTGCTGCCTCGAGGCCCCGCTTTGATGGCTACGACTGTGTGTTTTGACATATTCTGAGATATTTTTATTTTGAGAGGTTTTTGCGTTATTTTTTTTGTCTTGATGGAAGATATTGTACCAGAATATCATTGTTAGCACTCTTTTAGATACTGATGTGAGGTTGCAGTTTTTGGATGCCTGTGCACCGCCACAGTCACTAAAACCTTTTCATCACAAATCAGCACAGTCAAGGGAAATGCTTTATTAATGCTGGGTACAAGTTTTCTCTGCTGTTTTTGCCACCACAGGGCCTCCTGCAATGACGCAGCAGTTAATTTTAACATAAAAGTGGTGACTTTGTTGGGTTTGCTGCTTACGGAAATAGATCAGATACAGTATGCTTGTTTAGTTGTAAAGAATTTTAAAAAGACAAGTAAATATTCTTTTTGATATTGATAAACGAATCAGACAGATCATCTTGTCTGGTCATCAGTTTAGTTAAATGATGACATGGTTGACAGCTGTCTCAGTAAAAGAATGGCCTTTTCTGCCTCTGATCTTTTTCCCTGTAGCATATTAAATAAAAATATAAAAATTTCTTCTGATGTTAGTGTGGTATTCTTAAGTCAGTGCAGCTGCAACAAATGTTTATTATGATTATTTTCTCAATTGCATTTGGTCATTTGGTCCATGAAACATCTGAAAGTAGTTAAAAATGTCCATCACAGTTTCCAAAGCCCAAGTTGACAAATTCATATTTCTTGTTTTGGCAGACCAACAGTCCAAAATCCACTTATATATAATTTACTATCATTGAATACAAAGAAAACAGGCAGTTATTAAAAAATGAGAAGGTGGAACCAGTTATTGTTTGAGAAATTTTGTGGACAAAATGGAGAGTGCAAGTAGATTCACTCATGACAGCAAAGGAGACTTGCAAAAATATGTTAAATTATATCTTTCAGTTGTTGATTTCTGACCTCCTCTTCTTAGTCATCTAACCCTTTATAATCGAGCTCTTTTAGTTTGAAGCTTTACATAGTTTGTGTATGTCTCATCGTCTTACCGGCAGGCCCGCACTGCACCCAGGATTAAAATGCCCTAATGAATTATTCACGAGTCATCCTTCTGCCATCCTGTGGTTGAACTCACTGTCCTTCTCTCGGCACTTATTTGTTGAGCAACCTGATCAATATCACTCCTCGCTTCTTGTTACTTCAGGTGCTCCCATTGTTCCACACTTGTTCTTGTGTTTCAGTGTCTTGTACTTTTGCCACCAGGGTTCATAGACTGTAAAAGGTCCTGCGTGAGAAGCTTAGGTTAACAAATTAATTCTTTTTTTATGTAGACCTGCTGTTAGATGCTATTTTTTGCTTTCTCCTGCTTGTCAGTCTTGTTTGTGGGCCATCGTTTCTGTTTGGTGTTTTATTTTTAACCATTCTGCTATTCTTATCTCCTTCTGTTTTCATCTTCATTGATTTTCTGACAGCCATTTGTATGAACTTTTTCGATATATTTAGCTCGTAGGTAATGTTTGCTAATACTCTTTAGCAAATATAAAAGCCTCTTGCTTAACTGTGAAATACAGTTTGATAGGAGACCTGTAAAGAACAATACCAGTGATGATACTGTAGGACATGACATTGTCTATGTGTGAGTGTGTTTGTGAGAGAATGAGATTCCCAGAGGACCGGAGCCCTCTTGTTCAGTAAACAGCACACATAAACCAACAATGCCCATCCTTGAACGGCACTTGAAAAGTAATTACCCATGTATTGCTTCTTGTTTCTCCTCCTGTCGTCCTCCTCTGCCCCCTCCTTGGATGTAATCACTCTCACAGGTGGCTGTTAAGAACAACATTGACGTATTCTACTTCAGCTGCCAGTACCCCATCAGCATGTTATTTGTAGAGGACGGGAAGATGGGTGAGTGGGTCTTGGATAAATCTCTTCACTCAAAAGCCTCAAAAACCCTGCTGACGTCAATAACATAAACACAATACGTCAGTTCTTCACTGTGGGTTACTGAAGATTACTGTAACTATTCAGAGCATGTGAAGAAGTGTGTGACGTAGATGTGCCTGTGACTCTCCACCCCTTTGAAGTCATTCGCATCTTGGGGCTGCATACTTGCTCTTAGATTGTACACCACTACCATATTTTGGGGGGCCTTTTTTTCCTCTTTTGTTTTCATGTTGCTGTTTGATTTATTCTGTGAGAACGTGTTGGCATTTCACCCCGTGGAGCTTCCTGATGGGACTAGCAGCAGGACGTCCGCCAAAGGCTGCGAGCTAATGCTCCAGAGCCTAAGCCACAGCAGGAAACCTTGTGTCTAGTGTGGAATCAAAAAACTTGCACACTACTTACAGTGTGTGCATTTGTCTTTACCATAAATCCTATTATCATCCTCATTCTGTGCACATTTAAGTGTGTGTTCTGCTTTTTGGCCTCATCCAGTGATTGTGTCTCTTCCTCCACAGAGCGACAGGTGTTCCTCGCCACATGGAAAGACATTCCTAATGACAATGAGTCCCAGTTTCAAATCAAAGACTGCCATCTCAACTCAGGTGAGAAGTAGGAACAGAGAACAGAGGGTATACTAGCTAAAAAACACATAACTTTGCAGCCATATCCCTCAGCTTCTTTTTACGTGAAAGTAGTCCAGCAGAGCAGCGGCAATCTGAAATTCAGATCCTCACTAATGAAGCAAATTGTATTTGATGAGAGAACTCATCAGCTGCAGTCCCTATTTACGTGTGATAATTTAGTTTTAGACAAGCGCGAGTGCAGCTGAACTGGAGAAGAATTCCTAATGACAGCTTAATGGAGATTTCCCCCCCAAAAGATTACATTTCTTCTTCATGAACAAAGAGAGAGGCTTTCACATCCTACTGGGGCGCAGCAGTAAGACAGAGGCTGAGGAGGAAAGTTCATTCCAAATTAGGGACTGTATCTTTGCTGCACAGACGGCCTGGAGTGAAATTTTGGGGGATGATAGGTGTAAAAGAAATCCTCCACGGTCTGGTTCATTTAATGACTCTTTCGGCAGATCACCATAGAGCATGGCAGGAGTCAGCGAGTGACATTCTATACTGCATAATAACAGTGTTTATTCACAGAAGCTAAGTACTAAAAATGAGCAGTAGCTTGTTCAGATAAGACGGTATAAGTTCACTTCAACAATTCAAATACTGAGTGTATTGCCTTACATTCTTTATGTTCCTTCAACAGATGCAGCCTCCAACAAACTGCAGGGTAGCAACATCTTTACCATAGCCAAGCGTACAGTGGAGGGTCAGGACATGCTGTATCAGTCCACGAAACTCAGCAACGGCATCTGGGTCCTGGCTGAGCTGAGGGTGCAGGCAGGAAACCCAAACTACACGGTGAGTCCTGAACTAGTTGTATGAGCTGAATTGTAGTAGTAGGGCTGTATTAACTATTTACTGTCAAAACAAAAAGTCAGTGAGAAACAGTGACAGCTGAGCGACACCATTACTGTCTGATTTGAACTGATGTAAGTGCTTCTGCAACAGTTTGTAATGCCAGTTCCTGATTAAGAGAGATTTAATATGACAGCATATGTTGTATGTGTGTATATACAATTTGTTAACATTGTTATTGTTGACAGCATTATCATACCTGCCACATAGGGCAGGAACCACTGTTTCTGTTAAAGATGCTGAACTTGATTTTACCTGTCCTGGGATGAAATGCCCAAATTCATCAGAACTTTAATAGGTCATAAAGGCTTTTATTGGAATAGGGAAGAAAGATTTCTAAAATCATTTTTATATAATTTTATGTCTGCTTTTTATATCATAAAGTGACAGAGAAGTTTATCTGCAGAATGGCGGAACGTTTCCAGTGCAAATCATACTTTTACAATTCAATTTCACCAATGTTTTTGTTTTAGTGAAGGTTTTTATCATAGCATAATAACTGGTTCTAGCACATTTTGATATGTTTGGTGTCTGAGATTGATCCCGTGATAAACATGAATCAGGAATCTAAACTATCCATGGAGGACTTCCATGATTTTTTATCCAGAATGGTCTCAGTGTTGCGTATTCCCACAAATCGTATAGGAGTATTCTCACTTCCGTTCTGCAGTTCAGCCCAAATTACAGTCCTGCTTATTGAATTAAGCCAATGTGATGGTGTTAACAAAATACTGTCATCACTGCACGTCATGGTTAGAGGCGCATGACATAGCAGTGGCTGATTTGAACAAGAAGAGACATGACGGAAATTGATGTGAAATAATGAGTGGTGAGCGTGCTGAAGGGGGGAACTGGTTGATTGTGCAGTGATTGGAGTGTGTCACTAGTATTGGTGACTCATCTGTGTCTGTGTGTGCGTGTGGGTGTCAGTGAGTGTGCACATGTATTTGTTTGCGTCCTTTGTGTTGTTGCATGTCTCTGCTTTGTCAGCGTGCCATGGTCACGAATTGTGTTAGGCTTAGAAATTCTGCATGACAGGTCCAGAACAATGACCTTGGTGTGCCTCTCCTCCCCGCTCATCACTCATTCTGCTTTCAGATCATGTTTTTATTTATAAGGTGCCATTAACTGTCTTTTTGTTTTCTCCTGCCTAGACTAGTCAATTTGTCAGTCTCCCAGCCCTCACTCATGAAATCTTATGAATTTTAAACTGGTTCACATCTTCCCCAGTTTAGTCTTTTCATGTGTCACATAGTCTGACCTGATACAGGAGATTTAAGAAAATACGATTTTGGGTGAAATGAAAGCTGTTTTTTTTCCCCTAATTATTATTTGAAGAGCATTTTTTTTGTATGCCTTTTTTTTTTTTATAGCAGGAGGTGGAGGCGGTTTGCGTTTTTCTCTTCCTCAGTCTTGATTTGTTGCATTTATATTTCCCCTGTGTGTCCTTTTTGTGATGTAACATCATTAATTCAGGAGGCTGTTCTCGTCCACCTTCAGCTGTTTCTGTTCGGTGCTCCTTCTGTCTTTCTGTTTTCATATTCAAGTTCAAATTGTTCCTCGTTGTGGCTGGTAAGGCTCCCCTTTTTGCAGATGGGTCATAAATAGTTTAGTGAAGAGAAGACTAGACTTTAAAGTTAACTGTGCTGCATGTGCAGTGTGTATTCTGATGCCCGTCTCTGTGAGATGCTGGCTGCTGCACGGTCCCTGCACTCTTGGCACGGCACATTAAAGCCAAGCTGCCAAAGCCTTTTGTCGGTAGCTATTTTTAGACTTTGAAGAAGTAAAGCCCTGCCACCACGTGTCTTCTGGGTTTTATTGTGCCTCAGAAGATAAGACAGAAAAACAGTCATTATTCACCGCAATGAGTGGAGATGCATGATCGCATATTTGGTTTTTGCTGCTGCTTACCCATGCTGTTTAAGGTTTAAACATGGCTTGGCCTATTTTTCTGGTATCTCAAAACTTGAATGGCTTCTGCTCTCCCATGATGCCTCCCTACTTATATTAGAGTATTATAGCTGTGCCCCAATTCCACACTCCATACTGCTTCCATCTTCCTGCTAGGTTTGACTATGTTGACTGAAAGATCTTGGTGTTTGTATTTAAATGGAGAAAGCATGTGAGGTTAATGGACACTATTGTCCCACAATGCAGTGTGCGACAGAAATGATAGAATTCACAGTTGGAAAATGTAATTGTGGTGAACAGTAGTAAAACAATTCATTGAAGATCTTAAGAAATTTCTATCTTTCAATATCATTCTGCCTTCTCCCGAAACCTCAACTACTCTACCTAACCTCTTCTGCCACTTAAGTGCAGTAGAAACAAACTGTGGACGTAACATTGACATGTCATCACCCTTCATTTGTATTTCTTTTAGCTCTATTTTTGGTCTCAACCAACTCCTGAGGGACAGATCTGATTCTTTAGTGGCTAAATCCTGTGTCTGTCAGTTGTTTGGTGCTGGACAGGTAGTGCCGAAAACGACACATTTTATAAAAATATTGATTATAGCTGCTCTAAGTTTCGAAATTTGAAATTGTCAAAAGCTCTCAAACTTCATTGGCTTTCCACTGAGCTCATGTATATGTAATAGTGTTTACGGTGGAAAACTGGGACACCGCTTATCTTTTTGATATGAAGGCATGGAGTTCTCATTTGCCATCTCCTGTCCCCATGGCAACTATGTGACCAGTGATGTTGGCTGATTTTGTCTTCTCACATCTTCAGCTGGTAATTCAGAGGAATTTGCTAAAAGTGAGTTTCAACACAGAAATGGACACCACAGTGCTTCACTACACACACATATATCTGCTGTCCCTCCACACAACAGAGTTAATACAGTCAATGCTTTCTCACAAGTTTCTGTGTAAAAACTAGGAACATATGTACAGTGCGACTATTTAAATTTGTTAATACAAAGTTAGACCTTTATGGGCAGGGTTACAAGTCAGAGAGAAGGATTGCTTTTTGCTGTTATTGTTTTTTGCAACAAGGTGATGAAGTCCCTTAATTTGTCAGGTATTAAATTAACTGGATTACCCAAAACACATACACTTGTCAGGTTATTTTATTCATAAATGTTTTTTAATTGTTTTCCCTTAGCACTTACTATATCACAGTACATATCAATATAAAACTATATGTATTGTGGCGTGATTTCATGCACTCCTACCCCCAGTTAGCACATACAATTGACATTTAAAGGATAAATATAATTACACGGGACAAGGTCTAAACCATCTGACTTGTTCTTCACTCGTTAAACATGAAGTAAATCAAATTTAAGACACATCGCTTCATCAAAATATGATCGTGCGTAGAGCAGTCTTCTTTCTTTGCTTGCATGATGACTAATATGCATGCACACTGGCATTTAATCACATTGGAAATTTGTACGTTCGTTATCTTGGGATGATGTAACAAAGCTTGATAATAAGAGGATTTTTGTCTTTCACTCTGTACAAGACACACACCCTCAGGTGATTACATCCTCCTCCATCATTACTGTAGCTCCCACTTCCTTTTTTTGAATGCCGCAGTTTCCAGCTAATAGCAGGTTGCACACAGCAGCTAGAGCATCTGCATTTTCTCACATCTTACCCCATGCTGACAGGAGTGTGGCTGCCTAAATGTTGCCAGCAACAGCATGCATTAGTAACGAGCCCTGAGTGTACAGAGGCATCTCTTAAAGAGCTGTGCAATATCACTGCTTTATTCCACTGCAGCTCTGTGATATCTTCCACAACACACTCCATCACCTTCGACTGATCTTTGAGTTCACTGAGCTGAGGAGGGGCCTGGCGTGAAGTTCACACCAGTGACTTACCAAATTTCTGCTGAATAACTGATCACGGGAATAATGGCTTCAGTCTCAAAGAAAAAACATCATAGTCTTGTCACGATACTGGCATATCAAACACTGTATGTTGAAGAATATTGGTATTAGGTTCCATTTTCTGTGCCACAATGGAAAGCAACTTCACTGCTTCAAACAGCAAAGACGCTTCAAGGCTTAAAAACGAACAAACGTGAATGAAAACAAGTAGTGCAAAGGAAAAATACTGGATATTAATATTTAGGTAAAAACCAAAAAAACTCAGTCAGATGAATGCTTGAAGAAAATTAGGGTATCCTGGTGGCATTTGGGTTAAGGTACTCACCAGGGACCTTTGTTATATTATATGTCATTCCCATCTTTTTCCTCCACTCTTCCTGCCAACTTTCTGCTGTCTTCTGTTTTATAATTGGCAGAAAAAGCCCAAAATACTTGACTAGAAAGTCAAGGAAATGAAAGATAAAACGCTGGAATAAAAGCTAAATTTATCAAATAAAGGTACAGATCTTTCAAACTCTGCAGGCAATTATACAACTTTTCCCCTTGTTTGTGTCATGAAGGGTCTGTACTTGTTATCTTTAGCAAACTAACACCGTGACCCATTCCCCCAAACTATTTTCCAGTGGAACAAATACGATTCTAAGAAATGACGCTGATGAAAGCTGAAAGAACAAACACTGTGAGAGGCAGGGCTGCTCTGTGTGTGTGTGTAGATTTGTTTTACTATATCCGTGGGATCCCAAAAAACTGGAGGCCGTTATACTTGTGGGGACCAAAATGCTGGATCCCACAGGTTTAAATGGCTGTTTGAGGGTTAAGTCTTAGTTTTAGGGTTCAGGTTAGAATTAGGTTTAGGTTAGGGTAAGGGTAAGGTTTGGTGTCAGGTGTTTAGTTGCGATGGGTAAGGTTAGGGTAAGGGAATTCATTATGCCAAGGACGTGTCCCCACGAATTCAGTAAAACAAGGATGCGAGTGTGTTGGTGTTGCTGTCAGGGCAAGAAAAATGCAGGTTGTTTTCTTGACTTTTAAACTTCACAGAGACATGTGGGTTATTAAGGCTTCCATTTGTAACGGGAGAAAACACAGCCGACAGCAATTAATTAGTGAAACGCTTTGAAATATTCAGAATCATTATCTTTTGTGTTTATTAATAAGCGATAAATGCAACATCATGACAGTATCTGTCCTGATATAATTATTCCAAAGCTCCAGCTGCCTTGTGTTACCTGTGAAGAGTGTGTCTGTATCTAAGGAAATAACGTCTGTAGTGTGACGAGGAGGTGGGGGGGGGGCAGAAAACTGACTGTGTGTGGCTGTATCAAATCCTAAACCTATCCCCAGCTGAAACTAAGATCAAAGAGTAGAGAGGCTGCCTCTATTTTCTAAGGGGAATTTATGTATCTATGTCTCTGTCTGATCAGACTAAATTAAGACCACTTTCAGTCCAAAGCTTTTTTCTTCCCAACTGAAAAATAATTAACTTTGTCTCCTGGGGGATAAAAAAAAAGGGAAAAGGGGCTTTTAAAGGGACAGTGAGGTTGTTCTGATTTATTTACTGTGATCTCATTTACACCCATTAATATATGAAGCTAAAGAAGAAATAATAATGCTCACGTCTGAAGTTTGCCCGATGAAATTCTTGTAGGTACGTTGCATCGTTACGTTTTTGGAAACTTCAGTGTGCAGACAAACCCTCGTCTCCTGTTTCCTTTGTGCCATTCATGCTCAATTATTACAGCTCAGTAAAGATTTGAATTAAGAAAATAAAGATTAAAAATGAAATCGCTACATCAGCTCAGCCTGTAATTACGCCATCATACTGACACTAACTCGATTCTGCTTCACATCTTAATTTTGTAATACAGCTAATTTAAAGTTCATTATATCAGCTTCTCCTGTGTAGCTTGTTGTTAAAGGTTTACGCAACTTGTTGTTGCCTGTGGTAACTTGTGTACTCTGTGTCCCACAAGGGGCATTTGTAAACTTGCTCAGTTTTGATGTGTCTCTCTAAACCTTGAATTTTAACAGAGAAGCTTACGACTCAAATCATATTCAATCCTACTGGACTCTTCTCTCCCTCCAGATCTCTCTGAAGTGCAGAGCTCCAGAGGTTTCCCAGTGTGTGTTCCAGAGCTACGAGGCCGTGCTGAAGAACTGAACCACCCCCCCTGACGTCCACCTGGCCGCTGTCCTCACAGACTTCTGGCACCTCCTCTTGCTCTCCATCACCTGACCCACGGACCGTATTACAACCACACACAGTGCAGGATCCACTTCCTGCCGTGTTGGGCCTGGAGACTGAACCCCGTATGTCATCCAGCTGTTTAATTAGGATGGTTAATGATCTACTTTCTCATTTTGGACCATGTTTTCTCCACGTTTTTTCTAAGACTGTAGAGGTGTCTGGTTCACTTTCTTGGCTAGCCTTTGCGCTTTTGTTCACACCATGAGATAATGTTTCGGGACATTATCTCGTGATAAATTGTCTGAATGAGCACTTGGCCCTCCGCTCTTCCCCGCCTGAGCCGTCCTGTGACGACCTTTATTCTTTTGGGGACAGGCGGCTGTATGACTTGACAGTTTTCTCTGCATGAGGCTCTTTAATCATTATCTATCCCCACTTCTCTGCAAATTGGAGTCTATTTTTAGCGTCTGCAATCAGCAGGTGAATCATTACTGTGGGCATATTTATTTGGGGTATTTTCAATTAAAATACAGCAGAAAAAGGCTTTAACTCTCATAACCCCCCTCCTGTGTGTGAAGTGGAAGGTGGCTGTCTGGGCCTTAGAAGAGACACATAAATACTTAAAAACTACATTGTTGTTGTCTTTGTCATTTTCAGTTTTCTTTAGTACCTGTGGTTAGCAGCAGGAACAGATCCTCTGCTGTCCCCTGGAAGCAGAATGTCTGACTGATGTGTGCTGTGTGCATGGAAACTGTTTGTTGGTGTGTGTTTCTTTTAATTTTTACATCAGTATCTGGACATTTTATAGACTTAGCAGCAGTTGTCCACCGGCTGATCTATTACTTAGTCATTCCATGGTTTAATTTGTGTTCATAGTCTTGTTAGTGTACATGTGGCAAACTGGGAGCCTCAGGTGTTGAGGATTTGCTGCCCCCCCCCCCCGCGTCAGTGGCAGCCACTCGAGCGCTATCTCTGCCACTTTGCTCTGTATCCTCATCGCAGCTTTCCGAGCACCATGGCCACCTGAGATGAAGGCTCAGGTGAGATAACTCTAAATGTACAATGTCATGGTTTGTAACACTTGTGAGTAATAAGTATACATGTAGGTAGCGCACTCTGTCTTAGCTGAAACAAGGCTAGAACAACATTGTGTCCCTGTTTTACCCACAGACTCTACAGATTAATTGGATTCCTTTTCTGAGTCATTACACTGAAGCCCTTTTTATCGGCTCTGTGGGATGTATGCACCTACGCTAACACCTTTTGCAGATTGTCACAGAGGTGGTTGTGTATTCTGAGTGTGTGTCTTTGTGTGTGGTGACGGCTGATTCATACGAAATGCTGTAAAGGAAAAAAAAAAATCAAGTGTTTAATCAGATGTTTTTGATTGACATGATTTCGTTCATTGTGTGTACATCATTTGAAAACAAACTATTAAAAGTCTTGATAAATTCACATTTAGTTTTTTTTTCCTTCTTTATTTAGACATTGTGACAAAAGAAAAGTTAGAAATCCAGAGCAAAGAGAACTTTTTTCTTTTTGTGGCACATCCTGTTAATGCTTAAGTCCCAGTGTCACCGGATGCAAAACGTTATCTCAGTTTTGTTTGCTGTCTAAAGTCCACATTCGCAAAGTCCCTGGAAGTCAGTGAGCATTGTTTCCACACACCATACTTCACAATCATTGATGACCTTTGAGGTGTTCGCGTCCCTTCTCTCACGGGTTTTACTCAGCTCTGCTCCAGTGTAACAGACTGAACAGCTATCGCAGCTTTTGCATACAAAGTCAGCAGGCTCTGTGTGTGTGCCGTTCAGCCTGGAGCCTTGAGCGAAGTTTGAGGTTTATCCACAGCTGAGTGTATGTAGTAAGTAAGGCAGAACAGCTCCTCTGAGGTGGTGACTGTGTGGTGTTTTTTTTTTTTTTAAGTCGGAGCTGCTTGGGAAAGCTTAACCAGGATTTCCACCGCATGACCTAACGGGGAACACAAACACCTCTCGTCTCTGATCTGTAGTCAGCCGTGTTCAAAGGTGCAGACTCACTGACCAGAGACGAGTCAGCAGTGCAAAGCTGTGGCAAGTCTCTGGCTTGCCTGCTAATGAATGATCTATAATACTGATCCTATGTGATGAATGCATTCCAATAGGGGGAGCCCCTGCATTGCATTTTGGTAAAGGCTCAGTCCGAGAAAGACACCGAGAAAGTAATTATTGTATCTGAACGCCGTAAAACAGATTTACAACAGTGTAACCAGGGACGCAGACATGAGTCCAAGAAAGTTTTGACCAGACATATTTTATTCAGTTAAGCAAGTATATGTACAGTTTATTCATTTTATTCCAAACCTGAAAAGCTAAATACTGTTTCATTCATTTGTTGACCTAAAATTAAACAAATTTACAGTAACACTTTATTTACTGTAGTAAAACACAGCTGCAATAATCCAAAATATGTCTAACTGTAAAATGTAAACTTCCTCCAAGTTGTCTTTAGAGGAGTTACAGAGAACATGATCTCAATGTCCTCTAGGTCCCCGAGTGTAACTCAGAGCTCGGTTCATTTTAGGTACGGTACATCATGAAGTTCTGAAGGCTAAAAATATTCACTGCAGTAAATGATCTATGTGATACCAGCCAGTCTTTAAAGGCAAAACTAAAGCATGAAAGAACAGACTGTGGAGCTGAGTGTATTTATAGAACACCAGGTCCATCACACACGCATATCTGGGAATAAGCTCATAAATTCAGGTCGCAGCTGACAACAAAAGAAATCAATCACATTTTTTTTCCTTTGACACATAAAGGTGTTTGCCATTGTGGCTTTTCAGGCCTTACCAATGCAAACATTTGAAGTTCTCCATTTGTGAGCTTTAAAGGCCCATTTTCTACTGAGGCACCTTGTATGACATGTATTTTAACATTTAATAAACTATTTACTAATGATTTGTAGAACTTTTATAAGCAATTAATAAAAAAATAACTAATAAGGAGGACCCCTCCTCTGTTTGACCACATCAAAGAATCTGGTCCAAAATTCATGTATTAACAGTTTATTAAACATTTACACCTGCAGACTCTCAGGATTGTTGCAAAAACCCTTTATTTAAGTTTGACTAACATTTATAACCGCAGACCTTATTAGAAGCTGAGAGACCCATCATTGATTGTTAATGGATTACCAAACTTCATAAAACAGCAGGTGTGGATTAAACCTTACTATGTGCTTCACTTTATATTGGGCTAGGGTTAGAAATAATTGCGACTGATAAAATTACAAGAAAGTAACTGCCACACATTGAGTTTGTGGGCGTAGGGAGCCCCTGAGGCCTGCGAGGCCCAGGGCAGTCGATCTCTTTGCCTGATTATAATCCAACCAAAAGGACTGTCTACACCCTCGACTCCTCAATGTCATGTCTCGTTAGTAGCTTTTAACTAAGCTATAAAGTCTTAGTAAAAAAGAATTATTAGCCATTAATAAAGCAATTAGGTAACATGTAGGCTGTAAACCCTTTATATATATATACAGTATATGTATAATGTTATCTTATAGGGCTGTTCCCGAGGTTACAAGCTCATCTGCAGTTATTCTGAGGGACCATAAAGTGTGTAATGTTTATTCCTCAGACTTGTCACTTAAGTGGATTTGTGGTCATTGTGTGCCGGTGCCGCCCGCCATTGACTGATGGGACTCATCGGCCCTGCCCCGGCCTCAGGACCCTCTCCCATAATAACTCGTGTCCCTCAGAGATATGATGTTCAGTCTTGCGCCGCTTCTCCATGACCCTCACGCTGAGATGATGTATGGTGTGTGTGGCCTATTCCTTTGCCATTTATTTGCGGCGTATGGGAGCTCTGAGCTTTCACACGCCTTGCGCACGACATGATCCTATTGGATGAGCAGGGCAGGGGATATTGCAAGTGATGAGGGGGGGAGGGAGAGAGAGACAGAGAGAGAGAGAGAGAGAGCAGTCTTCAGCAGCTCATGTCTCTCCAACGGTAGACACACAATGCTCGTTAATAGGCTCCAGATGCCTTTACAGAAAACGCACGTCCGCTGGCTGTGTGGATTGCCTTCTCTCTTTTGAGTCGCACAGGTACAAACTGATCTTTCTGCTATCGAAAAAAAGGCCAAGATTATGGGGTTGTATCAGATTTCAGAACACGTGGAAAGCTTATTTGCGAGGCTGGCGACTGCGCGCCCGTCCTCCCTGTGATGGAGGAGCGCGGCGGTGGTGCATCGGTGGAATTGTGTGAAAGGTGCAGAGGAGATAATCAATGAAGACACCGAGGGCTCCCGTGCGTTTGGGCAAGGTCAGAGTCTAGCCTGGATGAGATTATGTCCATGTGGAGACAGCAAGGACGGACTTTTACGCTTCCTCTCGGGGGACGAGGTCGCCTGGGGATGTCCCCTGAAAACCAAGAGTTTCTCTCTGCGCGTTGGATTGCAGAGGCAGCGAAAATCCCTCCATCTGCATGATCATGGTTGAGCTTCATTTTTAGACAATCTCTCCAAGCTGCGCGGTTTCTTTCTTTTCACCTCCAGCCGGGAGATAAAGTTTCTTCTCTCTGCTCGACGGCTGGATGATTTATTCGGTCACTGATTCCTTTTAATTGCGCACAGTTGAACCCGGTTAAGGTGATTTAGAGGCTGCTGGTTAAAGGGGCAGCGGTGGATTGAATTCCATTAGAGCAGCAAACCAAACAGCGGCCAGCCAGCTGTGTTTTCTGGACGGTCACATCTGTCGTTGTTGTCGTCGCTGTCCATGGTGCTGAACTCGTGCTCCAGGAATGGTGGAGACGCTGAGTATCGCAGTCATCGGTGCTCCCGGAGTGGGGAAAACTTCTATAATCCGCCAGTTCATCTATAACGACTTCTCGGAGGTGTACACGCCGACCAGGACCAGATATGTGTACAGACCCTCCGTCATACTGAACGGGAACATGTATGAGCTGAAGATTTTGGACGTCCCGCCAATCTCCTCTTTTCCATCAAGCTCCAGCCAGGTACCGTGTCCCTGTCTCAGGACTTAGATCTTCCGAACGATTTCACTTTATTAGAGAAGGATTTATACAAACGTTGGTCGCCTGAATCCACCTCTCATTTCTTTAATCTCTACTTAATTTTACAAGTGTTCACAGCCATTGACAATCCTCAAAAACAAAACCAGCAATTTTATTTATTCTTCTATCACTATCAGATGTCCCTAGTCTACTAGTTGCTATGGAGACCCGACTGACTTAAAGCCTTAGAGAGCCTCACTTTGACGTTGTAAACTCTCTCTCTCTCTCTCTCTCTCTCTCCCACCGCCCCTCATGTGGAAGGAATGCAAGCTTGCATATTGTTTATTAATCATAACATGTCTTCTGCAGACTCCTAACTAAGAGCAGTGTCAGATATATTCAGCGGAGTTGATAACTCTATGTTACAGTGGTTGTGTTGAATCGGTCTTGTCTGCACAGAAAATAATAGCAGGGTTGTGCTGCAGGCATTGCCACAGCACCTGGTTAAACTCCCAGTTTAAAAATAGAACAGGCTGCCCTTTTATTCATGACCACAGGTCATATGCCACGCCTCATTAGTTGGAGACACATCTGATTGCAGGATTGTTGCAAAAATGCACTGCCTGTGGTTTGTAGTCACTTTGCAAAGCAGATTTGTAGCCGAGTCTTCTTCTTTGTCGAGAACTGGGGCTATTGAGGAATTATCTTAGACCTTCTTACAGCTTTCCTGCCTTGAAAGTGTTTTTCTCTAAAGGATAGTTAAAAAATAACTAAAATGTTCTTAATAAGAGCCTCATATTAGCGATAGCTGAAATTATACATTTTTGCATAGAATGAGGACTTTTTGTCTCCTGTCACATAGATTGAAACTGGGATCTCTTCAAGGCCAGTGTGATTTTACAGTGATAAAAACCTGTTTTTGTGCACTTATGAGCATGATTTGGAAATGATGATTTGAGATTTGGGGGAAAAAAAAGGCAACAAAAAAAAGACAAAAACTAATCTTGGTAAAATTCTCTCCTCCTCTTCAAAAGCTGAAAAAGTACAAAAACGTCTGAATGTGGTGTGTGTCTGTATATAACTGTGAAAGGTATTAAGGGAACATGCCCAACTCCATGTCTTTGTTGGTTTTAGGTGTGTTTTTGCCTCCTGTCCATTGTAGCCAGGGTGGGGAGGCTGTGATGCTTTCAAGACAGATATCTCCAAGGTCACCACACCAAGCTGACGGCTGCTGCTGCTGCTGAACATTTCCCTCTTTCTCTCCCCTTTGGTGTCACACATAGCCCTCTCATGAACAGCTGTGGTTATCTATGCAGACGAGGTGCCACTGAGAAAATGAGTTCAGACCAAGGAGGGCACAAAAACACAGCAGCTTGAGTGAGAGACCTCACAAAGTGTTGCTTTGCTGTGCGCTCAGGAAGCCTGGCGTTAACACAGAAAACATCTGACAGGCAGGCTGAGAGGCCAGAGCCGTCATCCTGTCAGGCTCCTGCAGAATCACATGAAGCTGTTCTACCAGATTTAACATTTCATCGGAAAGTGTTAAGAGGTCTGCAGAGAGCTTCATTGTTTTTGTGCCCACAGAGACCCTCTGTAAAGACGCTGATTGAGTTTTTTCTTTCTTCTGCTAAATGGTGCTTAACCCCCATTAGGGAACAAGCTGGTAGGTGTGAGCAGAAAGCAGGGATAAAACAGGATGAGTCTCATGAGTTTACATGTGGGAGTGTGAGTGTGTGTGTCCCTAAGGTTGAGTCACATGAGAAATGTAATATGTTCACACAGCTTTCATCTGATATCATGCTGTATCACGTTGTTAAAAAAAAAACATCTCATGCTCATTTTCAGGTGGTAGAGCAGTGAGAAGGCGCCTCTCTGGCGGGTCCTTTGTGGAAGGTATACAGGCAGAGAAAACCATTAGCTGAGTGCTGCCACAACGTTTCTATCAGACAGATTTATGGTTACTCATTTACTGAGGAATGACCCTGTGAGGACTGCTGTACTTTTTCTTCTCCGCTCCTGTCATGTCCTGCTTGTTCTGAAGCTCACTCTCTTGCTTTGTCTGCTGACGTCCTCTATCCACTGTGAGAGCGGCCATGAAACATGGGGCATTTTTGACTCACCCCCTTGCTCTGTATTTACCCCCGTGGGCAGAGATAAGTAACCTGGGTCAGGGGGCAGTGGACACAGTGAGCGGCGAGTAGCGCCAACACAAAGAAACCTGATTGAAATTTACTTGCAGTACACAGCAGATTGAATTAAAGCACGGTTCCCTGCTAGAACACAGCTGGGAATAAAAAGACCAACAGAGGAGACAGTAGGAATTTGCTGCACTCAATTAGAAAGGTTGCACAGAGTTTAATGGACACTGTCGAAGTAAGGGTTACCAAATGAGGTTTTATAATGTCTCTGAAATTTGTGATGAATAAGCTGCAGAATGGAGTGAGTCAGTACGCCTCCATGCTTGTGCAGCGCGGCAGTTTCTCATCAGTTCAGATTATATTTGAAAGAAGAACAGTAATGTTCTGGCAGGCTACTTGTGACCCCATTTCAACCACACAGACACCCATTTTTATCCTTTCCGATGCTGGAGACAGGCAAGATTTCTATTATTTTACTCTGAGGCTGTGATGGTGTAATGATTTGTTTGCTTTGCGGTATGTCTGTCTGTTGCTGATAGTATTGCGTTTAGAGAGCATCTGTCACAGTGTGTCAATAGGATGTGATGACAGATGGATTTAAGCCTGACAGCGGATTTAGCAATGATTTTTCTTGTTCTTTTTTTTTTTGTTCTTGCCATAATGTATCTCCATGACTTCCTCCCACACAAAATGCTCCCTTTCCCTTCCCTGCTCTCTCTGGACATTTTTCTCAGTTAGTTCTGTCGATACAGTCTGTGATAACAGGCTGGAAATTATTGCTTTTCATGTAACACGTTGTGTAATTTTGACTCTCACAGATGTGTTAGAAATATGAAGTGTGTATCCATGAAGTGCATGAGGTTTTACAAGCTCACTGAGTGTGTCTGGCAAAGTTTTTTTCTGACTTGTTGAGAGTTTTGATTCTGACTTTTAATTTTAACTGAATATAAATGAAGTTACTGAGTGCAACAAATAATTCTGTTCTTAGAAGAGAGAATATTTAAATGAATTTTTAGCAATTTACAGCTCAGTGAATAGAAAAATATACAAGCATAATTGAAGGACTGATTCCACATTTTGGGAAATAGGCTAATTTACCTTGCTTCAAAGAGTTAGACGAGAAGACTGATACCAGTCTCATGTCACTAAAAATGAGGCTACTGCCAGGAGATGCTTAGCTTAGCTTAGCAAAACGACTGAAAACAAGGGGAAACAGCTAGCCTGGCTCTGTCAGAAGATAGCTTAATCTGCCCACTAGCACCTCTAAAGGTCATTAATTAACAAAACAAAAGTTTAAAAACAAAGTTGTCTCAACACTCAACCAAAAACCTGACCTGCACATAGCCTTCTGCAAAACTGTTGTTTTAAACACTTTGTTTTGTTCAGATCTAAAAAAGAAAAAGATATATAGTGTGTTTATTAGAGAGCTGTTTCATAAGCAATGATACCTGTTTCTCCCCACTTCCAGTCTTTATGTTAAGCTAAGCTAACTGGCTCTAGCATAGTATCTAATGGGCAGTGGTATCAACCTTATCATCTAAATCTCAGCTAGGAAGCAAATGAGCATATTTCTGAAAATGTCAAATTATTCCTTTAAAGTCGCCTCGACCTGTCTAAAATCCTCGTTAGCTTCTGTTTTAAAGATCCTCTCCATGTCACCTCAAACAAAATGAATAACTCGAAAGGACAATAAAACCCACAGATTTTAATGGTTTTTCCCGTACAGTTCATCACTGACTGATAGCTATTTCATCCCCAGGGGATGTAATTGATTTTAATAGTAAATCAGCCAGCGTGGCGTATCTGCGACATATCTCTAATTACTCCGCACCCTTCCCCCACCAGGTCACACCGGTGGAGGGATCCTGTGCTTGAGTATAGTATTGATCCATCACAACCACTCATTACCATTAAGCTGCCTCCCGTAATATCAGGAGACACGACAGCTTTGTCATAGCCTGTTCAAAACTGACCATGGCCTGCAGTTGTCAGGGAAACATGTTCTGTTTGGCTCTTGAGGAGTGAAGGATGAGATGCTCTTTTTCTGCGCCGTGTTAAGAAGACCGACTGGAGGATACAGACAGTGGCACCACACTTCACATTCACGCTCCCACAAGCACACTCTCACATCCTGTAAGCACACACAAATAAACATGCCCACACATGCATTTTAAATTTCTTTGATTTCAGTTCATCAGCCATGAACTGCTGCACTTGCTGCCTTGTCTTCCCTTGCTCACTGTGGTTCTTCATTGCTTTGTTTTGCCTGTGTTTCTTGTTTGTGTTGTAGAGAAGTGGTGTTGCTGTTTCTAGTCCCTCCTCCACATTTAAAAACACAGGACTTGGATGACAACGAAATATGGGATGAGAACACAAGCTGCTATTTTTAGCCTCGGGGATATGAAGCTGCAACTGAAACCACCGTGTGTGTTTCACATCATCAGTTGCCTCACTTATCAGATAAGGGTGAGCTGTGATGGTATGTTGCGTTAGGACAGGGGATATGTCTTGATTGTTTGGCAAAAATAGGCAAATGTTTCCTGAGGCCTGTTTGACATGAACTTGGATTTAAATTGTGTTGGACACTTGACAATAAAAGCATCAAGATGAAGTTACAGCAGGAATCATACTGTCCCTGACATGTTTTTCACTGTCTCTGACAACTGATTCAACCTGGATAGAGACAGAGAGAATAATCACACTTCCTACCAGTTTTCACAACACTCTGCCCCCCATACTTCCTCCTTTCATCTGCCTTCTCTTTCACTTTTGATGGCAGCAATCTTCGTGCCACATGTTTGTCTCCATGCCTGATCGGCCTCATTATCTCCCTGATCTCGCTGATGTGGAAGGCTGTTTCTTCCTCACACTCACCTAGACGCAAACCCACATATGCCCTCTTCCAAACCAAATGAAGGCAAATTATTCCTCGCAGACACAGACGTGATAGCGTTATCATCATTAGAAGTTACACTGATCATCGCCTGCTCCCTTAGCCTCCCCGTCACAAATTATCAGTTGATTTTATTTGCACAGACTGTCTACGGTGTGTTGATTTGAAAAGCATATTTTCTACAACCTTGAGAGCAATGTAATTAGATTTCTCGCATTCCTGTTTCAAGTTGCACAAGCTGTTGCAGGAGGTAGAAGAACTAATGTAAATATCACATGGAAAATGACTTTAACGCTGTGGAAAATCAATCATTGTTGCAAACACTGCCACTAACGAGGGTCATATCAGCTTGGATGCTAATTAGAAGAAGAGGTCTGACAATCAACACTTTGATATCTGAGTTTTCAAAGCAAAATGATGCAACAAACAGAGCTCCAAAGAGGCCAAATCATCAGTGCCTGGGCTGCAGGTGCATCAAAAAAACCCCAAAAAAACACGGCCTAAATATTTACTAAATCAAGCAGAAAATCTTTGAAAATCATGGGGAAATAAGCTGCTTCAGCACTGGTCATATATGGAATTATATCTGGGTCTAAATTCTGAGTGTGTGATGGGAAAATACTTGAAATGAAATTATATTTTGCAGGGAAATTATTCAATCTTTTTCAAAAAAAGATTCACAATGCTCAGAGTTTGGACACAAACACAATGCCATGGCAACAAGGAGACCTGATAAATCCTCATAATTTAACTGCTTCAAAGTTAAAGGAATGGATCAACATTTTGGGGAAGACTCTTGCCTAGAATTTGAATTAATGATGACAAGTCACGAAGAAATGATCCAGCATATAACCTCCTCTAAAACTTAAAAATTATACAAATTGCATGTAACAAGTGAATTGGTGAGCTTAATAGGTGCTGGAAGACAGATTTATTATTATTCTATTGTGTCTAACCTCTGTATATCTCAAAAGTGCTGCAGTACAGCAGTTAGCACTGAAAAAGCCTTACATTACTGTTTCTTGCACAGAGCATTGTGTCCACTGTTTGATAAATCATGTGGAATTGAATGGGACTGAAAGGAGTTAAAATAAAATGAATTTGAACAAACTGAATCGAACCAATCAAATTGAACTAACCACAACTGACAGGCTGCCATATTAGCCAGTTAGCCATATTTTAATTACTTGTTGGTTGATACAGTCTAATGCATTTAATATTCAACACGTGCCATTGTGAGTATGGTACTTTATTGTACGCTCAGTGAGAACAGCTTTTATTGTTCAAGTTGGTTGGAGGGGGACAGTCCTGTTGTCTGGTCGCTCGGCAGACGAGACAAGCTCAAGGGTTTGCATGTTCTTTTAAGAATACACACACAACTTTGCACCCACAAGGCTTACATTAGCGGTGTGCGGGCACACCAGAGGTTATGTTGACACTGTCTACTCATCCCTTGATCCACCGCTGCCTTTTTCATCTTTTTTGACATTCTCTCAGGGCTGCATTTGTTTTCTCATTTCCCTCCCTCAGCAGATCTTTTCTTCCCACCCCCTGAAGTTCTTCTATTTTTTCTCTCCCTCTTTCATCTGATCAAATGCTTATAAATTCATCGCATGCTGTCAGAGGCGGTGAGGGTGGTGAGAGCTCAGGGAAAGAAACAGTATGAACAAAAGCATGGGTCACTGTGTTTCTACAACTGTACCGCAGTGAGGTGCAAACTACCCACTACTGCCATGCGCTTTAATTACGCTTTTTAACTCATTACCATCAAACAAATGTTGCTGTTTGCCCCACTGCATGTGCACCGCATCACAAAGCTTAGCCAAGCAGCAGTAACACTGGTTTGAGTTCATTTTTCTTCTCCTAACAGAAGGCTGTGTATTTGCTTATCTTTTATAAGCTATGACCTCTGTCACTGTCCTTGAACATGTCAGGACACAGTGCCCTGCTTTCCGTTGGGCCGCCACCATGTTTTATGACTTTGTTCTGGGCTGTGAGAATCTCAGAACCATGCCAGTGCCAGGACTTTGTTGACTCTGCACTTTTTCACAGAGGATAAGCAGCAAACACAGGCGACCTTTGACACTGAGCTAAGGTGTTTCAGTAACCATAGTAACACATGCCACATGCTGTTCAGCTTGTGGTTTAGGGTGTTAGCATGCTAATTACCACTGAACGCAAAGTACAGCTGAGGCTACTGAGAATGTCATTCGTTTTGCAGGTATTTTGTCATGAACTAAAGAATTAGATCATCAAATGTTGTGGCATTACCAGCAAAGTGATTAGATTGAAAGTGATTAGACCACTAAAGTCTGTAGGATTAATCCTCTGGGAACCATAAATGTCCATCTAATCCATCTAATAGCTGTTGGACCAAAGTGGTGGACCAACTGACAGACCATCCCTAGAGCCATGCTGCTAGTGGGGCTTTAACCTAGTGGGCCATAGTGTAGTATCTAATTATTTATTTGTATATTTACGTTTTTACGTTTCTCTCTCCTTCTTTCCTTCAGGAGTGGCTGGATCTACGCTGCAGAGGTGTTCGCAATGCCAACGCCTACATCCTGGTTTATGACATCTGCTGCGTGGAGAGCTTTGAATATGTCAAAATGATCCGACAGCAGATAGTGGAGCACAGGTAGGGTCGACCAGTTACTGAACGTACCCCCAATGACATACAGCTTGTTAACCCTCGCTGGTGAATTCTAATGACAGCACCATGTCACCCGTCTGGAGACAGCATGCAATTTCCCTGCCCTGCCACAAAGCCGTACAATTACACGTTTGTGACAGTGACGGATAGTCTGCTTGTGGTGATCTTTTAATTCAGCGCACTCCTCCCTGCATCCTGACACTTCAGTAATAACATTTGATTCTAGCATTGCTGCATGCGAGCCGCCTTAGACGTCACTGTTGATTTGAAGATTATTTTTAGGATATTTCAGCTTTTATTGGACAGCAGCAGTAAACGACAGGAGGCTTGAGAACCAGGGGGAGATAACACATAGTAAAGGTCTCCTGGCTGGCTTCAAACCAACACAAGTGCGAAAAAAAAGACCAATGAAAAGGCGTCACCTACTCTATCATCCTTGCTGTTGGCATACCTGCATATATTTACATATTGAAAGGTAGAGTGAGTAGCCTCATTTGTTCTGCTATGTTGTACATAACGAAATTGACACTGCACAGTTCATCCCCACCTTCCTGAAGCTCCAAATCTATCACCATGAATGTTTATGGCTCATGACAGAAAGCCATTATCACCAGAAGCTGGGGAAGGAAGGGTGAATGCAAGAGGAATGGAAAACAGAAGAAATTTGCAATCAGAAGACAAAGATCTGAAGCCAGGATGGAGGAGGAAAGGAAGGAGCAGAGAAAGGACAGACACCATGAATAATGGAGGCTATTGCAGCACAGGGTGGCTAAATTGTAGATGTCAACTATAAAAAAATTATTTATTTGTTTTACTTTACTTTACTTTAAAATATGTGCTTAAAATACTTGAAATGTTCCTGAAAGCACTTCTGCCAAAATCTGATAAAAAATGAAGCAACCTTATTTTTTCTGCTCTATTTTTTTTTTTTTTTTTTTAGCCCTCCTACCTTCAGTTCAGTGAAGTCTATGCCAGTGTTGTGTCATTCCATTACTTTTTGAATAGTTTCCCCCAGCTCTCACAAACAAATGCATGCACACACCCTTGCACATACAGTACATCTCGTCCTGCTAAAACACTCAAGCTTGTGCAGATATGCTCTGAGATATTTTTAAGTCTGTTATGTGAGCACAACCTGTGAAAAGGAGAAAAGTGAAATGATTACCACAGTGTTTTTCAACTCTGCATCTTTAAAGGTACCATATTGTAGAGAGTGAGATCCCCATGTCTTTTTTTAATTATAAAACAGGTCTAAATACTGTGAAAGCATCAAAATGCTTCCCAAGGAAGCAATATTAGAAACCATAGGTTAAAGTTTATTTTTTCTGAAACTCTGGAACATTTGAATCCAATTTTGATTGTCTATTTGTCTCATTTTATCAAAGACTGACCACTGTCAATTGCATTTGCCAGTGAGCTTTACCAAGTCACAGGAGTAGGCTACCATCCAGCTACCACCTGTGATTGGCCTGGTTAATCAGAAAACAGTTGACCTATCATAAGAGAGGCTCAGAAATGGACACTCAAGCTCCAGAGAGAGGAGATGCAAAATTATATTGAAACATTTTAAACAAATACAAATATACCTCTTTATGGGTATCAAAACTTCAAATAAAACGCTGAAGAAGTGTAAAATATGGGACCTTTGAGAACGTTGCCGCAGGGCTTAAAAATATTGTGTTCGTATCTCTCTCTGTGTCTGTCTCTCTGGTGAGCTAGCTGTCCATCTGTCAAGGCAGACGTGAAAATATGCATATGTATGCAAGTCCTTGTCAGAAGATGAGGAACGATGTTACAAAAAGAAAACTTCATTCATTATAAGAGGAAGTGATGAATTGATAACGCAGCAGCTTTAACAAGTTACACCTCAGCTGACACTGAGCTCAACACGTCAGCAGATGCCTTGTGCTTGCACACATCACTGCTCCTTCAAGTTTCAACAATGATTTATTAGTCCTTAGTGAATTCAACTTGACCTACTACAGTTTTTGTATATGACTCATATGCTAATGTTATTATTTTCATTGAAAAATAATTAAAGATTCCAGCTCCAGTGACTCTGGCTCCCAGCTAAAGAGTAAAAATTAATCTCATTGTTAGAAATCCTATTTAAATAATCAACCCCTTTTTTCATAGTATTTACTCTACAAACAAATTAGATTTCCTCCAGCAACTACTTTTTTTTCAACATTGCTATTGTAAGCTGTCATTCTCTCCTTTTTAAGTAGATTTTCAGATTTTATTTCCAAACCACCACCAATCAGGTGTTACTGGAAAATGGTTAGACTTGATGATGTTCCCTTAGATGTTGATGTTTTTCATTAACACTGTAGGTGTAAGCATTACAAACACAAGTCTACAGCCACTAATTTATGCCTACCTCTGGCTTTCCGTACAGTTTCACACTCCATAATGCTGTAAACCAGCCACTGCAGAGTGTGGTGGGAGGCCCCTTGAGCCTGTGAGCTCTAATCCTCCAGTCCGCCCCCGCACACCTCAGAAGGAAGGAAAAACGGCACACAGACATTTTGCACATGCATAGCTAACCACTGTGACAAACACCAAGATGATAACTGCTTCTTTTTTTTTTTTAATTAACCTTTTTTCATTTTTACCTCTCACATGCGCCTGCAGGGAGGGCAGCAGCAGTGAGGTACCAATCCTGGTGGTGGGCAACAAGAGAGATCTGCAGCGGCAGCGCTTCATGCCTCGCAGGGCAGTGTCTGTCCTGGTGAAGAAGACCTGGAAGTGTGGTTACGTGGAGTGCTCTGCCAAATTTAACTGGCATGTTGTCCTGCTCTTCAAAGAGCTGCTGGGCATTGCTGTGGCCCGGGGCATGCGCCAGAACCACACCTCCATCCGTCTGCAGGGGGCGCTACAGAGGAATCGCTGCACCATCATGTGACCCTGAGAGTTCCCTCCACCCCTCTTACCTCAGGAGTGGAGTGGCAGAGGAGAAAAGGACTTTTTATCTAAATGGCTGGAAAAATACCCTGTGGCCTCCTGCTTTACTGAGCTGATTTTTCATAATGAGGTTTATTAGACTCTTGCACTGTAAAAGACACTAAAGTTTCACACATGGTCATCCAACCACTTCCTAGTCAAATTCTGCCAGATGTGTAGATGCAAGGAAGGAAGTATGAGAGGAGGCAGGTGAAAATGAATACGATTAGCATAGCACAGTTATTTTTCTCGTGTTAGCTAGACATTTGAGGCTGTGCTTCCCGAAATTACACAGCAGCAGGTCTTGTTGAGGATTGTCTTGTGGCTGTAGCTGGGCCTGAAAGGATGGATGCTGTGTTTGTAAGACTCAAAATGGAGAGGCAGCAATATCATCGAGTCTTCCTTTGAATTTGTCATATTTAGTAAGGTCAACAGCTGACATATTTGGCCTTTGGCATATTTAGATTTATTTGAAGGCAATGGTGAACAAGACAGAACAGATAAAGAGCAAAAAATATTAATTTCTGGAGAGATTATCTGGACATGTACAGGTACAGTTAGATGGCATTTAATTTTAGATTGTGTGGTACAGTAGCCTACATTTTTTTCTTTTCATGTCCCTGTTACAAACTTTGCCTAGGGTAAAAGCTGTTTGCTCAGATGAAGGTTGTTTTAAGGTTGTCTTGCAGCAGAAAATACTGCAGTCCCTTATCATGTTGTACTGTAGGACTTTAATCTGCTCCCTCCCCTCACTCAGTGTCTGTTTCTGATGAATACATTAAATCCAGGGAACTGGGGACCGGCAGGAGGCTGCGGAGCCTGAAACGAGAACATGTACTGTACATGCACTGTGGATGTGTGGGCGTCTGTGTGTGTCTGAGTGTGCAAGTGGGGGAGAGGGAGACAGAGAGGGGCAGGTTTGATAGCTGACATTCAGACAAGCAAAGGACAGACACAGCAAAATAAGAGACAGATGTTGAAGCTTTGGATTAGGAAGGAGCAATAAAATCCCACAGGGATGTCCTGACTGACTATATGTACAACCATATAATATTCAAAAAGCCTCACACACAGTAGATGTAATCCACTCATGCTCAGATATCCTGCAGAAATAAGGAAGTAGAACTCAATGGCTTCCACAAAACACCCCATGAGTGCAACACAGACACACAGGGAACCTTAATAAAGCTTTCATATCAGTATCTGAATAGTATCTAATTGGTAATGTTGTGAGATTAATATTTGCTTTTTCATTTGATTAGGCCTAGCTAGGTACTTTGTGAATATGGCTGCATTGAAAGTTAGCAGACCTATTGTATATAAGAGTAATTGACTTGCATGCTTTTGTTGGTAGAGCCAACGGGTCAGGGTTTAATTGCACTGATGTGAAAATGTGATATTGTGTTTATTTTTTTGTAATACATGGTTTTCAGACACTGTAATGAACAGCTGAGTGGAGTGAATGTGGTCGTTTTTCACTGACATGTGAGAGCACAAGCTCATGATCCTCTCCAAGACGTAGTGTTGAACCCTTCAATCAGGGCAGATGGCTGTGTTAGTTTTTTGTTTGTTTGTTTTTCTAGTTAAATTTAAAAAAAAACAAAGAAATAATGAAAAAAGGAAATATGTAGCAGAGATACACTAGAAAGCAACTGTGTGTAGCATGGGTTCTCATCAGTTTGTTTGTGTGCGTGTTTCCAAATAAAAAGGGCTACAGTTTTTTATCAGAAATATTACTTGTATTTATTTTTACTGTGTTAGTACTGTGAGTATTTTTTTTCTTGACACATGATGAATTATTAAATGCATTTGAGAACAGCAGTCTTTCTCTGGTTACTGTTCAAGTCTGTGCAATAATCACACCACATTAACATCGTTTTGACAACATTGCCACCTTGTGGTAAAGAGATGTTATCAGGAGCCCAATCAGGGGCAGACAAGGGATCAGGCATCACACATGAATCTCTTCCAGTTATTGGATTTTTGCTTAAAGTTCTTACATACAAAAACGTTTTATTTGGGAATATGCACCATATGAGCACTATATTAACAAAATTTTGACAGGATCCTATCTACGAGACAGAGCCTTAAGATCAATCCAATTACCACTACCACAAATCAATCAACAGGGTATGGCTGCAGGGTATTTAGGGCCCCTGGAGGTCTTGGGCCCTGCTTGGTAATCCAGTTCTGTGGGTAATCCAGACATGGATCCCACTGATCATGTAGTTCATGACCTGACCCCTAATGTGACCCCATACTGTAATGAATTCAGGTTTCCCTCTCTTAATGATAAGATGAAGGACCTTGTGCACTGCTATCAATGTGCGTATTTATGTCTGTGTGTGTCTGCTGCACATAGCATGTATTGGTCTACGCAGCATTTGTCTGATGACCTGACTAGGTCTGAAATCAGCAGCCAAACCGCATGTCAAATGTTTAGGAATGTTTAGATAACAACATCACGTGGTGCAGGTCTGAGTCATAGACCTGAATTGATAGAGCGGCCATTCCCATTCAAACATTTACTACGTGAAAGGCCAGGTTAGCAGCCGCTCCCTCCTAAAATTACAGCCATAAACGGTTTGGCTCTGTGGTCACAGAAATCGCCGTTTGTTTGGTGACAGTCTTGTCAGATTATATGGACGCCATGTAAGGAATTTCCTTTCTACCCAGTGCAGATCTGTGCTCTGAATCCTCTGCAGTCTGCATCAGCAAAGTGTCTTGGCATCACTTCTCGTCCTTCCTCCGGTGTCCATTCCGGCGTCATGTGAAAGGGCTTCACGGTGGCTTCTCTCGCCCTAGACCGGACCCTCCTCCGTCGAGCTCATTCGTCAGCACCGACGTCCTCGCCCTGGTAGTCCCCGTGGGGTAGTGTCTCTGTGCCCCCGCTGTCCCCGGTTTATCCTGCACCCTTCGGCGTGCGGCGGAGCGGAGGATGAGCGAGCAAGGGAAGGGCTCGGCATCCGCCTCTGCCGCGGCCCCGGCACCAGGGTCGGATACTTACAAAGGCTGGCTTTTTAAATGGACCAACTATCTGAAAGGGTACCAGCGGCGATGGTTTGTCCTCAGCAACGGCCTGCTCTCATATTACAGGTAAATTTTGCAGACGAGTGCAACATTTCTCGAAATCAACGCGCACCAGTCGAGTCATATTTCTGTGTCGGTTCATCATTACAGCTGGCTGCCTCAGCTGGCTAGCAGCGGGCTAAAGCAGGCTGTTTACATCAAGCTGACAGTGGTAAAACGGGTTCGTTTTACTTTGACTGACTTGTGGGTCGCGGACAGGCACCAGCACAGACGGATATATATACAGCAGCGATAGCACCGAGGCTTTCTGACTCGGTAAAGTAACAGAAATGTGGCCACAACAAGTACCGACGTTAGCTAGCAAACTAAGCTAGCCCGCTACCCTCAGTCGGTGGACTGCTGACAGCTGAAGATCCAGCTGTCCGGTCCTCAGTGACACTAACACGACAAGAGGCACTGCTCTTTTAACGTGTAGTTAACAGAGCCAGCATCTTAATTATCGCCTTAAGCTATTAATGTCACTGTTTCATAATTTTATTTCTTATGAGCGTCATGTCACTTTTTTAGAAATTCATTCATTCATTCATGGCATTGGCTTAACGTTACCGAGCTGCTCAGTGTGATCACTGTAACGAGATAATGTTTCCAGAGATGGTCGCTGTCACGATCAGTCTGTCTTCAGTCTGATCACACAGTCGCAAGGCCGGCTATACAACAGCCTAACACCTGTGGCTCAGGTGCTTCTCGCAGGGGAGTCAAGTTTCCACAGGTGTGGGTGTACAGGCACAACATGAAAACACTGAATGGATCATAAAGAGTGTTTAAGCGCTGGGTGACACATATTTAGGCCTCAAGACAACAACACATAAGTATCCTTTTCTACTGTAAAGGTTCATGAATACAACTTTAATTCATAACTTGAGATCAACAAGGTTTTATTAATATATACTGAATAATTTCATTGTCACCCAACCTTGCTAGCAGGTGAATTAACTGTCCCGCGGTCCAGTCTGAGGAAGTCCAGTCTTGACCTTGGAAACAGTATGTGTGACAAAAGAAGCTCAGCTCTAAGGTTCACTTTTTCCCATTTACAGAGCTTTCGCCTGAGCCAGCTTCATTCTCTGATGGAGATGGTGAGATGTGGTTGAAAGCTCTGAAGAAGCTATAAGTGGAACTCTGGGTTGTGATTATCTTGTCACGCGAGAGCTCGACTCTTTTCATTGCTTTCATTTCATGGCTTTTGCATGTTTAATCAGCGTGCTCGCCACCACTTGACTGCTTTGGTCAACATTGAAATACTTTGCTCTGTCGCCTTCTAGGTCACCCTGTCCTTGGTGCACATTTGCCTATTTAAACTTAATATTGATTCCTGCTCTGTTGAGATTCAAAGTGTCTCTCTTGCCAAGAAAATCTATTAATCACTAGACTCAACATTTGGAACTTTTGCACTGTGGGATGGGCATGAAGCAATTAATGATGTCTCAGCAGGAAGCCCGGAACCACCCATGTACACGCTTGGTCCACATAAAAGGAGAGATAGAGTATTTGTCGCAACAGTTGTTCACCTTGTCTGACCCAGTTTTCCTAATTAAATGGTTCACAGCGTTACACCCACCTTCCTCTTCTTACACTACTATTAGTCAGAGCTCAGACTGTAAAGTTTAAAATGCCTTCACAAATCAGAAATTATTAAATAAATCTTTAACTATAAGCTTAATGTGTTAATTCAAACTATAATTGCTTGCAGTAATAAAAATAATTAATGTGACACTAAGCTGATCCCTCTAGGATGATTGTCTTTTCAAATGTCATCGTTCACTGGGAGGTTAGATTGCAAATTCGGCTCTGAAGCAGGAGGGGATTCACTGTCTTGTTTTAAGTCTGTTCTGCAGGGTGAATTCTTGTCAGTACGAGAGTTTGAATCTGGGTCTTCTGACTGCAAGGAAACATCTTGACTCACGATGCTTCCCTGCAGCTCTAACAGTCATAAATGCAATCTGCAAAAGTACAAATTTTCAGATTGGATAGAGAACACTTTACTGATTGTGCTTGAAGAAAAATGTGATCAAAACCACATTTGACGTTCATTTCATCATTTCATCATGCTACGGTTTTGCCCAACACCCTAGCGCTGCACTTTGTCAAGCAGCTTGATTGTCTTTTGTTGTCAGCAAAATGTTATTTGACACAGAGGTATGGTAGCCAAAGCTCTACTCCCGCCTGCGCTCGCGGTGAAAGGAAAGATGCCTGTTGCCTCTACCCTCTATTAATAGTCCATTATGTTGTAAGGTGACTGCCATCCCTGAGGTAAAGGTAGCCAGTCGACATCTGAGCACAGAGGCAGTGAAGCGCAAGAGCTGTCCCCTCCGCTGATGTCTTCCTGGCAGACCACATTGTGTGTGTCTGACGTCAGGCTTTGTGTGCCTCTGCCTTCTCTGGCCGAATATCTGCTCTTCTCCTGTGAGTGAAGTAGAAGGAAAACAGTCAGACAAATGGGACATGTTAATTAATGTGCCTTCAATGTATGTCAAATGATAATTGTGCACTTTCTTTAGCACATTTTTGTTCTTGTTATACAATTATAATACACAGAGAAATATGCCTTGCAGCTCACTGTTTTAATAAAACTTGTTTACAGTTGCTGCTTTTACATTCACACATTCGTTTTAAGTTACCAAGTTGAAACATTATGTCACATCAGATGTAGCCCGGCATGGATCGATCTGTTGTTTGATCTGCAGTGTTCAATGTTTGTTTGCCCTTTTTAAAAGGTCAGTTTATATTTCTGATCAATCAATAGTGACTGACTGCCAATTAGAGGTTTAGCCAATAACCCAAGGGATCACTTTCAGTCCCAAGGCCCGCTGTTGTCAAAGAAAAGGCCTAGTTCTCTATAACTTGCAGCTGAGAAACCAAAGGGCAGTGGAGGACCATAATCAATGCTTCGACTCTGTGGACCAATCGACACACTCAGCACTTACGCCTGTTAAATTGTAATGAGTTTTATAGTGATTCAACATTGCACTTGTTATTGATTACTTCTGGCTCTGACGCTGCAAGGCTGACTGTGTTTTATTCCACATCAGCTTTGCGCCTCGTTTTTTTAAGTTCAAATCACCCAAAGAGCCTCATTGTGCCGATCTCACCAGTACATGTGACAAGATCTTCGTCCTCCCTCACTCACTAAACGTCTTTCATTTTTAATTTCTTAATTGACTTTTCCTCCCAGTTTTAATACTCTCAGCACTACTTGCTCACCGCTTAAAGTAAATCGGACTTGGTTCTTTAGGGAAGATTACAGGGCATTAAAGCTTTGAGTGCCATTAGAGCTGCCATATCAGTGAATCTGGCCTTGTCTTTTTTAGTAGACTAGGCCTGTCACACTTCCCTCTCAGCTGCAGGACAGTTGTTGTCCCTTTGGAGAGTCAGGTTATGGTCTTACTGCTGGCATGCTCAGCTCCTGGGTGAAGGGAAGTGGGGTGGGAGAGTGGTGAGCTGGCCAACCTTGGGCCCAGCTGCAGGGTAAATCCTTAGCCCGAACCCTTTTTATTAGCCTGGCAGATCAGCTGAGTGACTGGAGCAAGAGATGTGGATGCTGTGATCTAATCTTGTTAATGGGCACTGCGTTGGTCTCAGCAGCAGGCTACAGTGTGCGCGTGTGTGTGTAGGTAAAAGTGTCTCTCTGTGCGAGCCTGTCCGGGTGGTCTTTGTGTTTTAATGTGAAGGTGAGAGCAGCAGAGTGACGTTAAGGAGAGTAGGGAGTCTGGCCACATTCTCACCAGCTCATTGCCTCAGTATTTCAGCAGGTCATGCTGTCCATGTTGCAGTATCATTCCTTTGGTTTTCTTGGCTTATGTTTCCTTTCTGTCTTCAGCACAGCACGTTCCCCAGCGTTTCTCTGGCTCTCTTCCTCCATGTCTTGTGATATTTCAGCCCCCGGCCACAACAAAACCTATCTACATTCTCTTACTCTGGGTACTGTGTCCTAGTTCCTCTGCCTGTCTGCGTATGTCTCCTCATGCTTATGGCTGACTGTTCTGTGTTGTTCACTGGTTGTTGTTCTGTCATTACATGCTCCAGATCGGTGGATTTGTGTTTTATGAGGATTTGTGCACAGGGGACTGACAGGTAAAGCACTGCAATTCTCTCCTGGCTCAGCACAACATGCAGGACCCTCTCTCATGCCCTCACCTTCGCCCCCCCCCTCCCCTACTAGAGCCTTAATGCCCCTGTAGTCCTTCCCTCTCTTTCCCAGCTTTTGTAGCTTCCTTGACTGTATAATTTCATGGCCTTTGCATGGCCTCGCCTCTCCACAGGGCAGGAGCGATCCACATGGATCTCATCTTACTCATTTGCAGCACATTCAGTTTGTTGACCCACTTACAGGCAGGACTCTGCAGCTGAGATCTGCTGGGCGAGGCTGCAAACTGGGCTGTTCCGGATCTCTGCCCGCCCTTCTCATGGCTTCGCATGGCCCCAGTGCGGTCTTGTCTGCACAACTGATGTGCACCAAGCGCCAGCAGAAGAGTTGCACACTGGAGCGTTGTTCTGGATTGGCATCATAACAAGACTTGACTTCAGCCAGTAGAGGCAGTGCGAGGGAAGTCGCTGCCTGGCAGAACGTTTAAATACACTTCAGCCTCTGACTTAACAGGGCGGCAGCCACCTTGTCCATGTCAACTGAGCCTGGAGCTGGTGTAGAGCTTAGTGCTGCTGAGAGGCAGCTGCTCGTGGCAGTGAGGGCTCGCTTAGGATGGATGAATGGATGTTAGCACAGACAGATCCACATGATTGCATGGCTGCATGCTTCAAAGTGGCTGTCTCCAAGGGTATGGACGAGCAGTCATGACATTGGAGGGCTGGGGGTTTGTTTTAACCACCACAGCATGTGATTTTGCTGATTTGCTGCAGCCCTCTGGCTAAAGGTAATAATCAGCAGAATCAGCTGTCTGTGGCTGGACTGAAAACCTGCATACACTCAGCTCTCTTAGGGACATGATGGTCCATCCCTGCCCTGCAGCTTAGCTTGTCTAACTGTGACAGAATGTCAGACAGCCAGCTTTTCACCACAGAACTCTAAATGTAATGTTTCTCTTGTTTCTCTTAATGCAGTTCCAACAAGGGCCTCATTTAAAAACCAGTCAGGTTGTAGACTAACAGTCTCATAATTATTCTACTTAATAAATTCCCCGTATTTGTTTTGGAAGATGTGCAACAACATGTTTCTGATATACAAGAGAATTCATTGTAAACAGATATGTATACAGTATATACTTTTGTCATAGACTTAGTTCATGCAGTATGCACAGACACATACAGCACTCTGTTGCCCTTCCTCTTTGTTCTAATCTCTTACCCTGCTGCTTTGGCTCTCTCTCCCCTGCTATCTCCCTCTCTCATTTTTTACCACCTCTCACACTCTGTTCTCTCTTTGTTCACGCTGTTATTCATTGTTTGGTTTTGTTCACTACACAGGCTTGGAGCCAGACAATGGCCTTGTTATCTAGACTACTGTGGCCCACTGAATGTGCAACAGTTGGTCTTAGTGGAGGCTACACAGAATACCCACAATTCTGCACAACCACAACAGGGCATGCAGGTCACGCTAAATTAATTAGAAGTTCAAACGATCCCACTTGTTTTACATTTGCTAATGCAGGTTTAGGTTTCATGAATGACTGTGCTTTGGCGATGGTGTGTGTTCATTCAAATGAACAGGTACTTCCACTGCTGCTTGGCTTTCAAGGTGACTCCTGACCTGATCACTGTGGCCGTCCTCTGCCCCTCCTCCGCCTTTCTGCTTGTGCTTATTGGCCATGGGAATGTCAGTTGCACTGTCCTAGCTACAACCTTGCTGAACTGTACAAATAATTGTTATAGTAAATTGTTATATTTATGAATGGACTTTTTGTAGGACAAATACTGTGAGCATAAGACAATTAACTCATGTCCAAGACCAGTGTCTTCAGCTCTTTCTTGTGTCTGCCTGTCTTTCTCTCTCTCTGTATGTCTCTGTCTCTCTTTCTGCCCGGTGGTTTATTGCAGGACGCAGGCAGAGATGGCCCACACGTGTCGTGGAACAATCAACTTAGCCACGGCACACATCGACACAGAGGACGCCTGCAATATTGTCTTGAGCAGTGGCGGCCGCACCTACCACCTGAAGGCTAGCACGGAAGTGGAGCGGCAGAGATGGGTCACAGCACTGGAGCTGGCCAAAGCTAAAGCCATCCGCATGATGAATGATCAGTCTGGTAAGAGCAGCTGAAGCAAGCAGCTACTTATATGGAAAATTTGAGATGCATGACATGCCTTGTATAGTGGAAGTTCAAGCTGCAAGAGCAAATTGCACCCTTGAGGCACTGGTGCACGACATTAATGTTCAGAATCTAACCTTGATTAATAAAGGCTGGGCTGATACAGTCTTGGCAAACGCGCAAGAGTGTGTTTATCTTCTGAACTGAATTGTTAGTTTAGTTATTAACATCCCTGCATGGTGAAAGGTGTGTTCAGTACTGATTCAACATGTGCAGTGTGGTTCTCAGACCAGTCAAAAAAATTTGTATATATTTGATTTTCCTCCAGCCTCTGGTTTCCAGTGTCCTCTTGCATTTGATATTCAGCACAGCATGTGTCAACTCAGGCCCTCCTTCTTTAATGCAATTCAGCTTCCAGTGTGAGCCAGGAGAGGGCAGCGCTGTCTGCCCAGTCGAGTCGGAAAACAAACTGGAGTATGCTAATGGTACCGTGAGAACTGAGCGTCCATTCATCCTTCTCCTGACAACAGAACACTCTCCTTTCCAAGGGGACTTATTCTTGTATGGCTGTGTTAGGTGTTGCTGGTCAAAGGCTGTGGGAAAAGCCTGGGAGGACCGTATTCTACACGTTTCACCCTGGCATCATCCCAAAGCCTCTCTGTCCCAGTCTTTTGCAGACAGCGTCTACAGAGACTGAGACAGGCTATATATTCCTCTGGCCTCCATTTGAAAGTCAGATCACTAAATATAGACTGGGAGAGAATGTGAGTGCTTTTTAGCGCACCACTTCCAGTAAGCAGGAGAGGAATACTTGTATATTTGTATTTTGAAAAGGTTCAGCTATTGAACAGCCCACATTATTTGGTGTGTGTGTGTGTTTTTGGCAGCATGGTCTGTTGTCAAATTCAAGTGTACTGATGTTCAGCTACAGCTCTTGTGCCACAACAATTTGATGTCCTGCCTTATATAATGTATCTTGCTAGAACATTGCTTTCTTTGTGCATTTAACCTATGGTTTGCGCCATGTGTTTTGCCTGGTATGCTAAAAGAGAAGTAGTTCACCAGCCAGAATAGGAGGAATATACAGAAATGTCAACATGCTTACCTTTTCTTTTAGTTTGGCATCAGTTTTCTCTCCTGGGTCCATTCCAGAATCCACGGTTTCAGTTTAATGATAAAAGCAGCAGTATGCTGAAAAATCCTTTGTGCAGAGCGGCCTCAGTTGAGGTAGTCTAGACATCTCATCTAAGATTGCAAAAGCTGGAATATATTTGCTTTTGCAGTCTGGTACTGTTAAAATGAACCTTTTGTCAAAAGCTAATAATAATAATAGAACATAAAAGTTATTATAAAAACATCACAGTCACCATTGACACGTGAGTGCATGTGTGAAGTGCTGAATGAGGGGCAAAATTGTTAAGTGCTCTGTAAATCAGTAAAAGGTAAAGAGGTGCTTTATAAGTGCAGTCCAGTTACCGTCTACCATAAAAAAGATCCATCTATGAAGCTACAGTATAACCATCCAATTTTTTTATCCAATATAATGACAGAAGTATTAGCTTTTCATTAAAATAGAGAAGGCCGGTTACAATATGGTTAATTTATTTTCATTCCCCAAGCTGTCAGTTACCATTTGTCTGTTTGCTCATTGCCCAGATAAGTTTGCTTCAGTGGTACGCCCTGAGCTAACCTGTTGTCACCAACATGTTTGTTTGAAGAATTGCTGCTATTCCCTTTTGAATGAGGTGTTATTCCTCACAGGTCTGTCACTGACTCAGCAGTTTTTCTTTATCGCACCATTCTCAGTAAACTGTTGACATTTAAAGATGTGCTGTAGGAACTTTGCTTTTCAGTAAAGCTGGTGGACTCATGAAAGACAGATTAAAAAATGAACTGTCAAAATTAAAGCAGCAGAGGCCAAGGTGCCCACCACTTTCAACCCCACATCTCCAGTTTGTACTGCAGGCGTTTTGTTATAAATTTTAAGTCGAGGCTGAGGTGACTCTGTCAGTCAGAATCTGTTAAACTGTTTACTAAACAAAAATCTCTAACATTTATTGCATTAGTGCTATAATTGCCTGCCATACATTAGACTTTTATTTTATGGAGCAGTAAATTAGTTGTACTTTGTTTAAGCTTTGAGTCAGTAAATGCTTTAAAGCTTAGAGAAAGAATACATGTTCCTGCTTTTTTCTAACATTTCCTTTCACAGCTAATCTATCTGTGGGAGGAGGGTTTAAGAGACAATGTGAGAAAAGAGACACTGCGTGAGTCTGTCTGCACAAAATTAAATATCTGCTAATGCAGCTGCTGCTCAGAGTAATGCTTTAATATGTCAGTGAAAATGTTGTCAGCTCTTATCAAAATTACATTTATGGATAATTTTGCCATTGGGCCTTTTCAGAGCCGCTGATTCTTTGTCCATGGCGTTAGACATGACATGGATCAGTGACAAGGTGCCTACATTCATTAACCTGCCCTCCCTCGCTCTGTCAGTGGAACAAAGAGCTCCTATCGATCTCTATCGATTTCTGGAGAGCACAGTGTAAACCCTGGGCACGTCATATGTTTTGATAGAGATCAAAGTTATAATTTGATATCCTTATGTTTTTTCCTGTATCCTCTGCTTTGGAAGACAGTGCCATTTCTAAAATACATCTGGTTATATACTGTAAAACTCCCGCTTTGATTTGACTCTTGAGTCTCTTTTGTCCGTCAGCCATCAGATTCTTTCTGTGAACAACTGACCAGAGCCTTGATCCAATTACTTGAATTTCTCTTTAGTAGTTGTGTCACATCTGCAGCCTTCCCATTTATAAGCCTTCCCTTGTAAATTACCTTTCCTTCCATGAGTGCGTCTTGTTTTAATTTAGGCTTAGATTGGATTTCTAACAGCTGACTGAAGCTATTCGCTGTAGTCTGAGGCATAAACATTCAGCAGATGGCAGTGTTTCCCCTCACTTCAACATGACCTCTCTCATGCCTGCCTTTTTTTTGCCACTGCTTGTGAAAGTGGGATCACAGCCCGACGAATCGCTATTTCCAGCGGTGGCTTGAATTTGTGAGCCTGACATGCGCTCCTATTTGAATTTAACACAAGTGAAAATTTGATTAGAAGGAGAATTTTAGCGGAAATGGGAATGCTTTGGTGGAAGAAAAAAAAGAGAAATTCATAGATGCTGGAACCATTCATCCAATAATTGGTTTCTCTGGGTGTATCTGAGTTCAGGCAAGAGAGTAACAGCCCCAGACTCTGATGTGTATCTTGAGGTCTTGAACAAAAGTGCATTGATCTACATCACCATTTGATCACTAAGTCAATCTGACAGTCCTTGGGTGAGGTTTTACTTGAACTGACTCTGGTCATTTGTGAGAGTAAGCTGGTAGTCACGTGATCTACACGTAGGGTTTCAGTTATTCTTGCTTGTGTAATAGTTTTTTTTAAATCCCATTGTCTTCCAGTCTCTTTTACGCTTTTATTCGCCGTTCTTCCTTTATAGTGACAGGTATTGCTCTGTCCATGGTCCTGAAACAGTAGGGCTATCAAAGAGGACGACGTGAGGACAGGTTAGGAATGTCTCCTTAAACATGCTTCATTTGTCCTTTTTTTTCACCCCTCCTTCTCTCTCCCTATCTCTTGGTCCCGGCTGTCTTCCTAATTTTTTTTTTTTTCACCCTCTATGTTCGCTCAGTCACTCGCTCTTCCTCTCTCTTCCAGTCTTCCTCTTACTCGCTGTCTGGTTTTCCCGCCCCCTCCCTCTTTCTCCCTCTCCTTCCCTTTCTGTCTCAGTAAGCCGTTTACTCTGCTTTTCTTCCAGCGGGGTTTTAGTTCTGAATTGAATGGCCTTCTTCTTTGTCCCACTCTCCCCTCTTCACCCATTTCTTTTGCTTTAAAACATTGCTATTGTCCTGCAAAGTCTGGGAAAAAAATAGAAACAGCATAAGGCAGAGTCTCCTTGTAAGTACATGGCTTTTCTTGCAGTTATGTTGTACTCAGGAATGTGTGTGTTTGTTTGCATGCATACATGTGTATCTGGTAAAGATGCTTAGATGTTGTTGTGTATTTATTTTCTATCATATATCATGTAAGTCTATTTTGGCTGATTTACAGGGGACAAATCAATTGTATCTCTACTTTCAGTGTTACAGAGAGGCTGTACACTGTACACTGTATACTGTACAGTAGATTGTGCCACTGAAACTGCTAAAGTGAATTGAGAAGAAAGACTTTCACTTTCACCATCAGCAGAAAATAGAAAACTTTTGGTCCAAATTCATTAAGTACTGTTTATTATTTTGCTCTTTTGAATACATTTTCCATTGTGAGAGGGTGGTGATTTAATCTTTCTTGGCAGAGCAGGAGACTCAGATTGTAGGACAGAGTATATAATGTGTGCGTTAGTTTTATTACACCAGTCTATATGGCAATAAATTCAGATAACGTGTACAGTAACTGTAGCTTCCTTTCCATCAATAGATTCAAGACTCATACATTATTTTTATGATTTACCAATAAAGTGAGAAATATTTTGTGAGGATAGATTCGATAAAACCTACTCACAAACCCTCCCTTAATGTATTTTATCAACTGCAAAAAAACAGTGTCTTTAATAACTTAAATTTTGTGACATTATGCCTTTATAATAAATATTTATACAGTTTGAAATAATCTGCAGCTGCTGCATTTGCAGAAGGACCCATCCTGTGTGACGTGTTACCGTCTGAGCTCATGAAAAGATGTTATGAAATGACAGATGGCATGCTTATCAACCTCATCAATTAGTTCTGGAGCGGCTGCATATCAAATCGTTTGTCCTTGTTTGTCTTGGATGTAAAAGCGTGTGCTGCCAGAGGTCGATATTCTGTTTCAGCTCTGTCCCCACTGAAAAGTGAGATGGAGACAAAGAGATCAGAGTCAGATTCAGTCTTGTAACATAACAAACATCGCTGCAGAGCTCATAAACGCCGTGGCTGTCCAAGTAGTCAGTTTTTGGTTTTTTTGTGTCACGTGTTTCTGCCATATTTAACTTCTTTCTTCCGTATCTGTCTCTGAAATCCCTTGTGAATGTTAAAGGAAAGTGTCCCTGTGAAATCAAACATTTCCTCTTAGTTGATTTTTTTTTTTTCTGTACTCATTATCTCTCCATGAACTGCACATCCCTCACACCACTGATGAGTATGCCTACACATAGGTCTTGGGCTTACATGCCACCAATCTGACTTTGAATCTTCAGGGATGGCACTCCCCTCTCATGCTAATACATTAAAGAGAGCTCTCTTGACTAAGACCAAACCCACTGCACTGGCACAAGCACATGTGTTGGCCACTGCGTGTTAGAGCACCCTCCTCCTGGTATCATGTCACAGCAGTGGTTTGAGAAGTTACAATAGATGCTTTGACCACATCCTCCATTTTCTGTGAAAGAACAAACAGCAGGCATCGGCCTCCTGCCCACAATAACCAACAGTTTTCATGCAACACTTAGATCAGAGTTGATCGGACCAAAGGTAGGAGAATATAGTTGAAAATAATGGGAATTGTCCTTTAAAGACAGGCCACATCTTTCTGCTTGCTTGTTTGTGTGTGTATGTGTGTGTTTGTGTGGGAGTCTAAGCCAGATAATTAGGTTTAAACATTGTGCTTGTATTAGTCTTGTCTTTTGTTTCTTACATGGGTGTTTTGGTATTAGATCATTGTTAACTCAGTTTAATGGATCTATGAATTATGTTAACCACGACTCCATACAGTCGGTGGACAGTGCTATTGAGGCACTGTATTGTTACACAGTCCACACTACATGATTCGCATTATTGTGGTGTCCTTTGTTGTAGCAGGGATTTGTGTGCTGTGAATGGCTCTGTGTGGCTCGAGTGTGCACAGCGACCTGCGGTATGCTGCATGAAACTTGAACTCATTATTAAGCTCACATTGTGTCCCAGTCGACACGCACATTTTCTCTCTGTCGCTTTTCTGCTTCATCAGCAGTGAGGAGAAGTGGAGAAATTGAGAACGCTGATACAGGCAGGTCATTAAAATATAAATTTGTCGAATGTTGTGCAAGGCGGTCAGCTAGGACAATAGTGGCTCAGTTCTTAGGTTCGGATTTCCGTTTTCCTCCTTTTTCATCCGCTTAGTGGATTTCTGTGTTGTGACACCTCTTTTCCCTGGTCAGGTGAAGCTGTTTGTGCCAACTTCTGGTTTTTTCTCCACAGTCAGCCAAGAGTGTTTTTCTCACAGCACTATAATCTCACACAGTGGGTTTCATACTGTTTTTCTCTTGTTTAAAGGCCACCGCTGTTGGAAGCCCAGCTCTCTGTGAACAGTGTGAATTTTAACTTGTTTGTCTTGCATCTCATACTAAGGGCCGTGAGAGATGAAAACAGAAGTCCTAATTGTTTAATGAAGTGTTCATTTTAGCCAAGCTCTTGGTTCAGAACAGTAAGTGGTGCACACTATGTTCAATAGTCTCATTTTTGTTTGTACCAATGTTAAGAGTCATGTGATCTGTGACTTACAGGCTCTCTTTAACTGATGGTAATTCTGAAAGCATCAGCAAAGAGGGGGGAAAGGCTAATGTAGTGTAATTTTATATATAGTGTTTAGTGCTTTTAGTTGTTTCAATGTTCTTTGCTTCATTTTAGATTAGGGTTTGTAGCAGCTTGCACCAGGCGTAGGATTGGTCTCCATGGCTGCTCGCATTGTCTGGATCTTTTCGTATAACAGTGTCCATAATGGACGCTGTTAGCACTAAAGTTGGCAATAAGGAATGTGGGACCGATGGAGGACATGTCACTCAGGTGGGTGAGGACAGGTGATGTGAATCAGGTTTATAGGTACAGTTATGCTGTTTATTCAATTACAAAAAAAACAAAAAACAAAAAAAAGCTTGGGACATGGGTCAACATTATTATAATATTTTGGGCAAAGTTTTTTCCAGCATTATTGTTTTTAAAAATGTGATCTGATCTTGATTGTATTGGTTAAAAAACAATGTAAATAACAGCCGTACATTTTCAGGTTTTATTAAAGATTTTTACAGTCAAGGCATCATGTGTGCGAGCCTGTAGGATACAGGTTCTATGAAAGGAGTAGCAATTTAAGTCAGGTGATCTGATTTCTGTAACGACACATATGAATTACAACCGCATGGACCTCCAACAGTTTACAGTCATGAAAATAAAAGCAACAAAAATAAGAATTTTAGCACATTTAGCAATCCCTGAAGGAGAACATAGAGGTTTGTGTTTAAGGTCTGAATCTTATAGAGAGGTGAGGCCACACAATGTGATAATAAATCACACCAGCACAGAAATAAGCCTTCCACCTCAGGTTTTGATTGCTTAAATTTTGCTGTTTGGAAAGTCTAAGTCCTGACCTTAAGCCTATTAAACTGTGACATGCAAGACATTCTGCAAATATCACTGAACTGAAACTATTCTTTAATGAGCAGTGGTTCAAAATACTGCTCGTTCCTCCAGCTCTGGTCGGCAGCCATGGAAACATTTGGCTGAGGTTCCTAAATGTAAAATACACATACTTTTTAAAATCTAGGGGTCTTGGTGCTTTGGAGAGATCTTCAGTCAGGAGTAGGAAAAAATATAGTTTTACTCCTGTTGTTTTTATTTATTTTTTTTTTGATCTATATAAATCTTGAAATCAAGGCAGTTTTCAAGGGTTTGTAAAACATATCTGAGAAGTCCTGGTGTCACATTGTTATATAGGATATGTGTTCTGTCAAGTATCTGCCTTTGCATATGAATGTGAAAAAATATTTTTAACTACTATTACTGTGACTTGCTTTAAGACACGTGCAGCAATATTTTTTAGGACTCTTCAAATATCAAAACTTCTAAGACCTAGCTCACAGAGGAATTTACAGTGCCAGCACCAGCAGCTGCCATGCAAAGATGCTACCTGGGCTTGAGTTTGTCTGTCAGTGATGAGTAAGCCCATGCAGGGCTGGATGATTCATCGCCCCAGCGTATTGAGAGTCAGCTGTAATTTCACTCTGCTGTGTGGGGGCCTTCACATGAAGTGTTGTTTGTTTGTGATTACTAAATCATCAAGTTGATGCATAGTCCTCTTACTATAAGCCACCACAGGCTGATGCAGGAAGCAATTACTCTTTACTCTTACATTTGTGGTTAATTAAAGATCTTCCACCTCCTTTGGATAAGCGGGTTATTATCACCACAGGAGGAGTCCATTAGGAGACCTCACTTTCGGCTTGTATTTCGCTGAAGTAGATTTTTGTCTCTCTGGTTCTTCCATGCAAGTGGTCTTCTGCTGCCTCATTGACAGTGAGGCAGAGTAGTGTCTAGTATAATGTGGTGTTTTGGCATGGGTCAGTAACATTTATATTCCTACTGTTTTGTTCATTGTAATCGAGACTCTCACTTTCCAATTGACTCTTTTCCTTGGTGCTTAGTTCTATTTTTATTACTGTAATTAATGCAGTTATTGAGGGTGTGACCACAATTATTACTTCTTGGTATTATTATTTTATTAATTTAGGATCAAATGTGTTCATGTATCAGTATTATCTCATTATTACTATTCTTAATTAACGCAGTTATTACTATTTACAATGTGGTTCAAAAGTCTGAGACCACTTTCTCACTTGGGAAAGACTTTGGCACTAGTTTTGGCTGTTTATGTGTCCCTGTACTTGTCTTCACTTGTTTTGTAATGACATTATTGCACCAAAAAAAAAAAAAAAAGAGTTTATTCCCATGATGAAACAGCTTTCTCCCTTGAACTGAGCTGTTTGACTGGTTTTAATGAGCTCAGTGCTTGTACGTTCAGGCTGTGGGCACTGTTTGGGTTCCTGGTTCTTAATGCTGTAATTGGCTTAATGACACTGTAACTCGTGTTCTTTAAACACTCTCTTACTCGTTAGTTTGTCTTTCAGATGGTTTGGCCTTCAACTGTCTCTCCTCCATTAAATAAACAGGGCAATGTGGAGTTGAATTTCTGCGTAACTTTGTTTAACTCTGGGATTTCAAAAGAATATCATGTGATATTAGGAGCTACTCAGATTTCACTCCAGAGTCCAGAGCTGTTTTTAAACTTGATGCCTCTCATGGAGATATAGAGATAATAACTGAAAACAAAATAAAAGGAAGAGCTGATTGTTTAAACAACTTGAAAATACATCCAAAAAGATTACGTATTTTAGAAATGATAAAATGCTCATGTTAAAATGAGCAGTTACATCACACAAAGCCTGCTGTTCACTTTCCAGATTTGCTCTGTATGGTTAAACGTACTGTAGTGAAGAAATGAAATGATGAAGGTCAAGTACGAAATTAATTGAAGTTTCATGCTTCATTGCCTCCCCGAACGAATGCCCCGGGACATTTAGGCGATGTTATTTATTAACAGTCCAACAATCTTCCCCTGTCAGCACTTCTCTCACCTCACTTACAGTCCACAGCCGCCCTCCCTTGTTACCTGTTTCTGCTGTTATAATACACTGTATAGAATCACTGCAGCATGGACATGACAATAGTGTCATGTGTTTTTAATCAAGGGGGAGCTCAGCATATTGTTGGTCTAATGTGCACAGCTGTTTCTGTGTATTTTATCCATGCTGCTACCCATGGAAGAAGGAACTGGCGTTGCATCATGAAGCAGACACACTCTATGCTTTTCTTGAAGCCGTGGTTCAGAGATATTTATAGCGTTACTGGTAAATGTAAGTTGTTTCAGTGTACATAGATCTGGGAATAGAGAAAGGTTAATATTTATGTGCTGTTACACACAAGGTGAAGGATGTGCTGGATAACAAAAAAAATACTCTGATTATTATTAATTATACTTTAAAGAGGATGTACTCCTGGGAGGGCAATGGCCTTCACATAATTTAAAAAAAAATTACAGTTAGCATAAAAACATTCAAGCAACAAGTCCCCTGGAGACCATGTTTACAGAGATCTTTTTTTTTTTTTTTAACATTACTGGAGGTAATTAAAACAAAAGCTGGACACTTTGATTTCAGCCGTGGTCAGAAACCTGGCTCATGACATTTTCAAACTCACGCAGAAATCACTTTTAACTGGGCAGGGCTGATGAGCGATATGATCTAAAACAATAAACCGTCACATTTATGTCACTGACCAATGTGTCTGTTTATCTGGAGGAATTACATTATGACCAGTGAAAGATTCTGGAGTTTACTTTGAGCTGGTTAGTTGGTTGGACACACAATTAGATGTCACTGATTGTTGTGTCTCTTTTAATCCCATGTGATTCATTTGGGACTATTAACCTATTAAAACACCAGAGACAGTTAATTTAGGTAAGTAAGAGATTCACAGCACTGGTAATTCAGCTACTTGAAATTGTTATCATGATAATATTAAGGATATTTTCAGATATCGATTTATCATGGACACCAAAGCACACATTTACATTTAAAATAACCAAGCTGATGTTCAAAGCAGAAATTTTTAAAAAATGCTATAATAAAGCTAGTGCTGCCTCGATATCCCATAACATGTATTTTCACAAGGCCCACATCTAAATCTAGGGGAGGGGCATGGGTTCAGGTGGCCAAGGTAACCTTGAGTTACAGTACAGTGTGATATGTTCTCTGGCAGCATTGGTATTGAAATGAAAGCCTTCACCTGCTTTGAAAAGGGAGGGAGTGAGGCTTGTTATTGCAGCCTGGGGGTACCTACAGCATGAATTGTGCTGTATTGGTACAGTGACCCTGACCTCTCCGTGGGAGGTCAGAATTAAAGTGATCTGTCAGCGGATGGTGATAAGCACTATCGAGAGGTTCTGACAGAGGACAGCGGGGGAGGTATACATCAATCAGTTGGAGCGGAAATAGAGGTGATTTGACCTTTCGCCCTTTACCTATTGGCACCACTCTGAGTTAATATGTTATAACTTAATGTGAAATCTTTTCTTCCCTCATGTCATGGTGTCATTTCTGAAGAGACATAGCCTTTTCTTTTCACCATCTCTGCTGTTTAACTTTCCTGAAATAGTTGACTTTTTTCCATGAAGCAGCAGATGGGGTGGAGTCGGGGTGGCAGGGGGTTAACATAGAGGAAGCAATGCGTTGCTTTCTTAGC